>NW_022900929.1:32756574-32759428 GCF_012274545.1 Fukomys damarensis | reverse complement strand
CGGCGGCGCCTGTAAGTGACCGGGGCTTCCGGAGGTGCAGACCCAGGGGCAGGTCCCTGCCTCCGGAGGCGTCGCGCCTGTACCTCTTTGTTATGCTTCCCAAGAATCCTGATGGGATTCTTCTCTCCCCTGCCGCAGGAGCTCACGGTTCAGTCTTTGGATCTGCATATTCCTTGGTGACTTTAATTCTCTCGCTCTGACTCAGTCACCTATACGTTTGTCAAAATCCATTAAAGGCAGCACACTGAAAATGTGTATTGCATGTAAAGTATGCCTCAGTAATGTTTATGTTTAAATCAGTGCAATAAATTTAGCTCAGTGGTGCCGCCTCCTGCCCGGTACCTAAATAAATAAATAAATAAATCAGTGCACTAAACCAACTCCAACGACAAAAACCGTTGGCCTTTCCGACAGGTGTCTCTTTTTCTCTCAGGACAATTTGATAGTTGAAGCAATAGGTAAAGCTGTTATCCTCAGATGCCATATGTGGCCTTATGCAAGATTTTCCTAGGTTTAAACTGAAAGGAGATCCTAGAATGGTGAAAGTTTCCGAAGAAGCCAGGTAATCTCAGTGTCAGGGAGCTGAGATGCTGGGCTGCCTTGAGGCCAGGAGTTCAAGACCAGCCTGAGCAAAAAGGGAGGGATGAGCACTGCACTTTTCCTACAGAATAGGCTGAGGAGCTAAGGTTGGGTGCTGTAAGAGAAAGCGCCTGGGAAGATACTCAGAGAAGAAAGAAGGTAGGGTTCTAACATGTATCAGGTGTTCATTGGGTCTGCCTTTTTTATTTAATTTCTACAATAACTTTTTAGAGTAGTGTTTCTGTTAGTCAGCTTTGCCTCACTGTGGCCAAATACCTGAGAACATCAAGGTAAAGATTTATTGTGGTGTGTGGTTTTGGAGGTGTCAGTCCATGGTCTCCTGGCTCTGTTGCTTTGACCTTGTGGTGAAGCGGAAACATCATGGTAGAGGGTGTGACAGACCAAGAAAGAGAGAGGATGGGGCGCCAAAGAGAGATGAAGGAGCCAGGAGGAACACACACACTTCCAAGGCACACCACCAGTGAGGCTCTTCCTCCTGACAGTCCATTTAGCTATGGACTCATCAATGGACTAATCTGTTGATAAGGTTAGCACCCTCGATCCAGTCACTTCTGTAGGCCCCATGTATGAATGTTGCTGCGTTGGAGATTAAGCCCCCAACACATGAGTTTCGGGGGACACTTTGCATTTAAGCCATCACAATAATATCCACATTTTTCATTCATTCATCTAATATTTATTGAGCACTTACTCTGTACCAGGCACTGGACTAGATACTTGGGATACGTCAATGATGTTCTTGCTTTGGGAAAACTTACATTCTAGAGAGGGAGACACTAGAAGTAAATGTGAGAAATAAATATAAGAAATATTATGCTGTGTAGCTAGACATGGTGGTGTATGCCTATAATCTCAGCATTTGGGAGGCTGAGGCAGGAGAGTCGCTAAGAGTTTGAACCACATAGCAAGATCCTGTCTAAAACAACAACATAGAAAAGAAATATTATGATGTAATACAAGCACTATGGGAGGCTGAGGCAGGAAAATCACAAGTTAAAGCCCAGACTGGGCAACTAAGTGACTTGAAAAGACCCAGTCTCAAATTGAAAGTTTTTTTTAAAGATTGGGAGGCCAAGGCAGGAGGATTTCTGCAAGTTCAAGGCCTGTCTGGGCTACGTAGAGAGACTCTGTCTCAAAAAACTAAAATAAATAAAAGGTTAGGGATGTAGCTCCATGGGAAATCCCTGGGCTCAGTCCCCAGTCCTGCAAAAGAGAGAAAGGAAGAAAAGGAGGAAGGAGGGCCAGGGATTTAGCTCAGTGGCATCTAGCTTGCCTCGAAAGCCCAAGGTCCTGAGTTCAATCCCTGCTACTGCAAAAAAAAGAAAAGGAGGGCCAGAGGGAGGGAAAAGAGGAAACTAGAAGAGAAAAAAATGTGTGTGTCAAAAGGTGACAAGTGCCACAGAACAAAGAAAAGCAGCATGGTAAGAGGACTTGGGAACTGAGAGAGAGGTTGGCTCTCAGGCAGAGCATCTGGAGGAGAGGACGCTGAGCATGTCCCTCCCTCCGGACTGTTGGAGGAGCGGTCCCTGGGGGACACCCAGTGCAACTCTGTAAGTCAGAGTTCCTGCAGTGTGGAGGAAAATTGGAGCAGCCAAGCTAGAGAGAAGCGAGGAAGGGCAGGAGTGGTGAGAGACACTCAGGAAGATAGAAGAGCAGAGAGCGACAGGACTGCAGAAGGCCTTGCTGGCCACTGGAAGGAAGGACTTTGGTTTTTGCTTTCTGTGAAGAGGAAAGTGCTCGAAAGGAGAGTATACCATGAAGTCACTTTGATGTTGAAGCAGTTTTGAGATTAGATGATAAGGGACAAGAATAAAAACAGCATGATAGATTAGGGATCATCTAAGTCAGAGAGGAGGCATTTTGGAGCAGATGGGAAAGGTGTAGTAGTCTCTGAGTATATTGGAAGAGCCCACAGGATTTCCTGATGTGGGAGAAAAATGACATTAAGGCTAATGCCAGAATTTTTAGTTGAAACAAGAAGGTCGAAACTGCAGATAAAACCCCTGTAGGAGAGAGTATAGCAAGAGGAGCAAAGTTCATTCTGAAAATGTGGCATTGCCTGCTAGAGTCCACATGGAGATGTAGGGCAGGCATATTGAAAAATATGGTGGAGTCGCGCATGGTGGCACATGCCTGTAATCCCAGCACTCGGGAGGTTGAGGCAGGAGGATCGCTGTGAGTTCGAGACCAGCCTGGGCTATACAGTGAGTTCCATGTCAGTTGCAACTACATAGTGAGAAAAAAAAAAAAAAAA
>NW_022900929.1:32754381-32756390 GCF_012274545.1 Fukomys damarensis | reverse complement strand
AAAAGTGAAAAAAAAAAAAAAAAACTACATAGTGAGACCCTGTATCAACCCCCCCAAAAAAAAACCAAAAGAAAAGAAAAATATGGTTGTTGTTTACATTCTTAAAATTGTATTATAGCCAGGTGTTGTGGTGCATACCTGTAATCCCAGCACTTGGGAGGCTGAGGTGGGAGGATTGCCTCGAATTAAAGGCCACCTAAACTCACCATAGTGAGTTCAAGGCCAGCTTGAACTACATAGTGAGAACTTGTCTCAAAAAATTTAAAAAATTAAGTAAACTAAATAAAATAAAATTTTATTAAAGTAAAAGACACACTGCCATTAATCCCCTCAAAATATTCCCCCTTGCTTTGAACATACTTATTCCATCTGTATAGCCTAGGCTGGCCTTGAACTCACAGTAATCCTCCTGCCTCAGCCTCCTAGTGCTGGGTCTACAGACGTGTGACACCATGCCCGCCTTATCCCATCATCCTTGTCACTTTCTGAAGCAGTTCTAAAAGTCCTCTTTCATTAGTATTTTTTAGTTGCACTGATATGGCTGCCTCAATATCCTGAATTGATTCAAAATACTTAACCTTTTGTGGTCATTTTGACTTTGGGAAAGAGCCAGAAGTCTCATGGTGCTAGATTTGGTGAATAAGATCAATGTGCACATTTTTACAAGCCTGCCTTTTCTTTGCATGGCACTCGGAAAAAGCACTCACTATATTTTTTTTATCACAACCTCATAAAGACACTCACAATAGAAGACTTCCAGAACTGCTTCAGAAATGATGGGATAAATGTGTGCTCAGCGAGGGGGAGTATTTCAAGAAGGATTAATGCTAATGTGTCTTTCATTATAATAAATTTTAATCTAAACAGGAGAGGGTTATTTTGGCTCATGGTTTCAATCCATGGTTGGCTGGCTCTAAGGCAGAAACAGGATGGCAGAGGGGCAGGTGGGGAAAAGGTGCTTGACCCCCAGGAAGCAGAAGAAACACCAAGGACGAGAACACACCCTCCCAGGTCAATCACCCTAATAGCACATTTAGCTCCTGGATTCAGCAGTGGACAAATCCACCGATAAGGGTGGCACGCCTATGATCCAGTCACCTTTCAAACACACGAGACTTTGGGGACACTGTATAGCTTAATCACACTCCTCTGTGGGTTTGGAGATAGTGAAAGCTGGGTTAGGGCTGTAAACTTGGCAGTTCATTAAACACATAGACAGTATGTAAAACCCAGTAACAGGAAGGTGGAGAAAAGCCTGGGGGTTTGGACCCTGGGGCCCTCCATCTCCAGAAAGATGTCAGGAGGAAGAAAAAGTAAAACCGTTGAGAGGTGAGGAAGGAAGAAAATGAAGCCAATCTGATGTCCTAAAACCCAAATGAAGGCCTAGCCTACAGAAGGCCCTGACTTCATCCCAAACCAAAACATAAAGTGAAGAAAATGTTTCAATGAGAAGGGAGTAGCTGACCTATTAAATGCTATCTGTGGGTCAAGCAAAAGGAAGATGAACCATTATGAGTGACCGTTGCCTTAGGATGTGTTATGTGCCTGCATCAACACCCCAGGATGAATGTAGTCATTAATGTACTGCAAATGTGGACTGCTAATAATAAAAAGTTCTTTAAAAATGAATTGACTGTTGCCACCAGACATGGTGGTGCACACCTGTAATCCCAGCACTCTGGGAGGCTGAGGTAGGAGGATCTAAAGTTCAAACCCAGCTTGGGTAATTTAGCAAACTGACAAGACGCAGTGTCACATTTCAAAGTGACTGGGGACATATGTCAGTGTGAAGACCCTGGGATTGATCCCCAGTACTGCAAAAAAAGAAAAGAAAAATGATTTGACTTGCAATTAAAATGTTCTAAAATTGACAGTGCTGATGGTTACATATATTGGTAAATTTACTGAAAATCATTAAATTGTAGACTACACTCCAGATGGGTAAATTGTATGGTATATTTATTTATTTTACCTCAATAAAAGTGTTATTTTTATTTTTATTATATATA
>NW_022900929.1:32721446-32754279 GCF_012274545.1 Fukomys damarensis | reverse complement strand
TGAGATAGGGTCTCACTATGTAGTTGAGACTGACCTGGAACTCACTATGTAGCCCAGGCTGGCCTCAAACTCATGCAATCTTCTTGCCTCAGCCTCCTCAGTGCTGGGATTGCAGATGTGCACCACCATGCCCAGTAAAACCCTGGTTTGGTGGTGCTTGCCTGTAATCCCCGCACTGGGGAGGCTGGGGCTGAAGGACTGTAGCAAGTTCTCTGCCCCCTGGGCTATGTAGCAAGTTCAAGGACAGCATGTACTGCCTAGTGAGATCCTGTCTCAAAAAGAATTCTGTCTTGGCTCTGGAATGCAGTAGAGGCTGCAGGTGTGAAGCCTGTGTCTGCCACACCGCCCACACTAACTACTTGGCCTCCTACTTTCTGGTGGCCCTAGGCAGCAACCCTTCCCCCAGCACTGAGGACATCAAGCAGATGCTGGATGGCATGGAGATCAAGGCAGACCATGACCTGCTTAGTAAGGTCATCAGTGAGCTGAATGAGAAAAACACTGAAGATGTACTGGAACTGCCCAAGGCACTGGCAAGCTTGCCAGGGTGATGCTGGCGGGGCTGTGGGTGCTCTGCCCCCCTGGCTCTGCAGCTCCTGCTGCTGGCTGTGCCCCAGCTGCAGCATAGGAGAAGAAAGAAAAGGCAGAGTCTGATGGGTCAGATAGTGACATGGGGTTTGACTGGTTGGGTTAAATTCCTCCCCTCTGTAAATAAACCCATTTAATGTACCTTTTAAATATCCTAAATAAGCTGGTGTGGTGGCGCACACCTGTAATCCCAGCCCTCGAGAGGCTGAGGCAGGAGGATTGCTATGAGTTCGAGACCAGACTGGGCTACATAGTGACCTCCAGGGCAGTCTGAACTACATAGTGAGACTCTGTCTCAAAAATAAATATTGGGGCCTGGGATTTAGCTCAGTGGTTCGGTGGCCTGCCTTGCAAGCTCAAGGACCTGAGTTCGATCTCTGGTACCCCCCCCAAAAAAAATTAAAATAAAAAAAATATCCTAAATAAATAAATAATTGGATAGTCTTAGCATTGACGGGGACTGAGGTAAGAGGGTCACAAGTTTGAGCCCAACCCGGGCAACTTGTCTCAAAATAAAAAATAAAAGGGGTTGGGGATATAGTTCCATGCTAGAGCGCCCCTGGGTTCAATCCTCATTACTGAAAAAAATTTGTTTTTAAATTGGAGCTAGCAACCATGGCACAGGCCTGCAGCCCCAGCACCCTGGGAAGCTGAAGCAGAAAGATCACAAATTCAAGACTGGTCTGGAAAATCTAATGACTTAGTGAGACCCTGTCTCAAAAATTTAAAAATAGGGCCGGGGATTTAGCTCAGTGGTTCCACCGTCTGCCTCGAAAGCGCAAGGTCCCAAGTTCTCTCCCCGGTACAAAAAAGGAAAGAAAAAGACACTGAAATGTGGCTTCAGCCAGGTGCTATAGTGTGTTCCTAGTCCCAGCTACTTGGAAAGCTAAGGCAAGAATATCACTGAAACTCAAGGGTTTAAAGCCAGCCTGGGCAATACAGTGATATCTTATCTCCAAAAAAAAGGAAGAAAGAAAGAAAGAGAAAGAAGCCAAGTTTGGGTTCATTAGTAGCCTCGGCCCCTCAACACCAACAGTTCTGGAGAAGTGGTAGAGATGAAAGCATCATTAGAGCAGATTACAGAGAATGGCAAAGACAAACTTACAGCCAAACGTAGCGGGGCAGGCCTGTACCCCAGCTGATCTGGAGGCTGCGAAAGGAAGGTCACCAATTCAAGGTCAGCCTGGGAAACTCAGCAAGACCCTGCATCAAAATAAAACATTACAGGGTACAGCTGACAGGTACAAGTGCTAGGAGGCAACCCCAAAACAAACAGCTACACAGAGACTATTAGAAACCTGAGTGTGTGTGTGTTTGGAGCGACAGGGTTTCACTATTGTAGTCCCAGCTGGTCTCAAACTCTGGTCGATCCTGCCTCAGCCTCCCAAGTGCTGGGATTACAGGAGTGCATCATCACGCCTGGCTGAAACTTGATTTTTACTGGTAGAAGTCACAGGTGTTTTCATTTCACATCACATCATAATGGTTGGAAATATATCAAAACATTGTTTGCAATTGCAACCACTGTTAGACTTTGTGCCAGGCCTTCAGTTACTGAGTCGGTACAAGGCAGTTAGCTGGGTGTGGTGGTGCACCTGTGATCTCCGGCTACTTGGGAGGCTGAGGTGGGAGGAATGAAAAGAGGTCAGGTAGCCTGGGCAAGTGAGCCGATGTCTCAAAATAAAAATAAAAATGTGCCAATGAAGCATTTGCCTAGCATGCAGGAAGCAAGTACCACAATGAAGAATAAAAGAAATATGTCACTGGACCGTGAACACTGTAATATTTTCATAACTGTATTTGCATAATTTTTTATGATCCAATGTATTTTTATAGGGTTTTTACAAATTTAAAAAGTGTTAATTGTGGCAAAATGCACAGAACATAAAACTAACGATCTTAACCATCTCCAAGTGAACAGTTCAGTCGTGTGAAGTGTACTCACATTTGGGTACCAAGGAGGCTGGGGATTTAGCTCAGTGGTTCCGCTGCCTTCCTCACATTTGGGCACCAAGCTCCAAAACTTCTTTCATCTTGTTAAAGGGAAGTTCTACACCCATTAAACTATACTCTTCATTTCCCCCTTCTCCTGGCCCCCATCAACCACCCTTCTGCTTTCTGTTTCTATGAATTTGACTGCTTTAGAATATAGAATATATATATATTTAATAAACCTGGAACTCACTGTGTAGCCCAGGCTGGTCTCCACCTCACAGTGATCCTCCTGCCTCAGCCTCCCGAGTGCTGGGATTACAGGAGTGCGCCGCCACGTCCGGCTTCAGCATTATGTTTTCAATGTTTGCCCAAGTTGTACCATGTGTCAGAATAGCCTCCCTTTTTCTTTTCCTTTTTTTGTGCCAAAACCCTGGAATATCCTTCCTTTTTAAAACTGAAGAGTTCAGTGTGGTGGTGTACGCCTATAATCAGGAGGCTGAGGCAGGAGGATTGATGTGAGTTCAAGGCCAGCCTGAATAACAGAGCAAGACCCTGTATAAAAAAAAAAAGAAAAAGAAGAAAGGAAGGAAGGAAGGGAGGCTGTGAGGGAGGGAGATCACCTGAAGAACAGTTTGCTGTGTGTACTGTATGCCTCATTTCATTTGTGCATTCAAGTTTTGATAGCTACATGGGTTGCTCTATCCTTCTATGCCTGGGAATACTGTGTTACTTGATGTGTTTATTTTTATTTGTTTGTTGACACAGGGTCTCACTATGTGGTTCAGGCTGGTCTTAAACTCTGGTTGATCCTGCCTCAGCCTCCTGAGTGCTGGGATCACAGGCGTGAGCCACCAGGCCCAGCCGGACACATATTTCTAAATGTATTTGAAAGCATTATTCTGAGGTCTCCCTAGACTTCTAGAGGGGTCCATGGCACGTGAGAGCCTTGTGGGTGGTCTGGTCAGGATTCGAACTCAGACCATCGACTCCAGGTCTCTTTCCTCTCCCACAAGGTCAGACATCAGCAGCTGGCACTGTGCTACAGCAGGCCAGTTTCTGTACTAAGACACAGAGGAGAGGAGGAAGTCGACATAAAGCAGATGTGAGTGTAACCCTATTTCCTCAGAATCATTTTTAAAAACTGCAAAAAATTATTCCTCTAATCTAATCCTATCTATCCATCCATCCATTGTGGTGTGTGAGTGTGTGAGTGTGTGTGTGTGTGTGTGTGTGTGTGTGTTGCTGAGAATCAAGCCCTAACCCTCAGGCATGATAAGCAAGTGCTCAACCACTGAGCTATACCCCCAGGCAAATAGTATTTTGACAGTGCCCATTTTTGCCTTTTCTGCTGCTGCCATTCCAGTCCAAGTGGCTATCTTGCCATCCCTTATGTAGGAGACATCTTTTTTTTTAATCTGTCTAGTATCCTTCCTTTGGGGGAACAAATTCCTTTTCTTTGATAATCTTGCTCCTCTCTCGTACCAATTATATGATTCTGCTTCACTGTGCCCTGATGGGGACTGCTCTCCTTATGTCCTGCCCCATACTGACCTCCCCACCAGAAGGGGAGGCACTGAACCCATCATAGCCCTACCTTGGCAGGGTTCTTTTGGTCTTGCTGTGCAGTCCAAGCTGCTCTTGAACTCACTACATGGACCAAAGTGGCCTGGAACTTGAGAGCCTCCTGCTTCAGCCTCCCAAGTGCTAGGTGTTGCACTATAGGCATTATCACCTTTCTCCAGTTCCATTTGGGTTTGTGAGATAGGGTTTCACACCATAGTTTAGGCCAGGCTTGAACTCACTGTATAACCCAGGCTGGCCTCAAACTTACGACAATGCTCCTGCCTCAGCTTCCCAAGTTCTGGGGTTATAGGTGTGTGCCACCATGCCTGTCTCCTGTCTTAGGATTTAACACTGAATCTCATAGAACAGCTTCTCTCTCAGACAAGCTGTGAGGTGTAAAGCTAGGTCCCATTGGTGACCATCTCCTATCATGTCAAGGAACCTGGGTCTACAAGGGGAAAAAATGAGAACCAAGACCTGTCATGTAAAGGTACAAGATCCCAATGATGAATGTAACTGTACTGTATACCTAAAATGTACCAATAAACTCAATTTTTAAAAAAAGGAACCTGGGTCTGAGAAGCCTAAGAAAATAAAGCAAAAAGCCATGAGGGAGCCCTCATGTTCACTGGCTTCAGTTTTCCCTACATTCAGCTAGACCCTAACCTTCCCCCAGCTGGTTACAAAGCCAACATGTTCCTGTTTGGTCCAAATGAATGTGGGCTGAATTTCAGTTATCTGTGTCCCATGACTACTACCCTGACTCATTTGCTGCCTTAACCCATCCTGCATTTGCCGAGCAATCTGAAGTTCGTGGTTTACATCCTGCTGATGACAACCACACTCTCAGTCACACTCCAGCCCTGCCCTTTCTATTATGAGTTTCCTTGGGCAAGTCACTTACAAATACCACAAAAGGTCATTAGGAGACTCAAATAAGAAGAGCATAAGTTGGGCTTGGTGGCGCACGCCTGCAATCCCAGCACTTGGGAGCCTGAGGCAGGAGGATCACCACAAATTCGAGGCCAGCCTGGGCTACAAAGAGAGACCCTGTCTAAGAAAAAAAGAGTTTAATACCAGCTAGGTGTGGGGGTGCATGCCTGTAACCCCTGCTACTCAGGAGGATTGCAAACTCAAGCCGGCCTTGGTGATTTAATGAGGTCTTGTCTCAAAATAAACAGGGCTGAAGGGCTGGCGGTGTAGCTCAGCGACACAGCACCTGCCTGGCAAGTGTGAGGCCCTGAGTTCCATTTCTGGTACCAAAAAAATAAAAAAATAAAAAATAAATGAAAAGGGCTAAGGGTTGGGGGTTTGGCTCAGTGGTTCTGCTGCCTGCCTGGCAATCACAAGAGCCTGAGTTTGATCCCTGGTACCAAAAAAAAAAAAAAAAAAAAAAAAAAAAAAAAAAAAAAAGAAAGAAAGAAAAAGGCTAAGAGGATAACTCGGTGTTAGAGCTCTACTGGATTTGATCCCCAGTATAAAACAAAGCCGGGTGTGGTGGTGCACACCTTTAGTCCCAGCACTGAGGAGGCTGAGGCAGGAGGATTGCTTTTGAGTTTGAGGCCAGCCTGGGCTACATAGAGTGTTCAAGGCCAGCCTGAACTACATAGCAAGACCCTATCTCAAAATATAAAATAAAATAGGGCCAGGAATGTAGCTCAGTGGCACAGTGCTTTCCAAGCAAGCGTGAGCTCCCAAGTTTGATTCCTGGTACCTAAATAAATAAATAATAAATGATGGTAAACGTACCTAATAAAATCCCAGTGAATGCTAGCAAGTAGCTGCATTAGCAGTTGTAACTGCCCTCCCCCATACTGACCTCCGTCTCAGTTGCCACTGCTCTGCCTCCCTCTCAGACCTGGTTCCACACCACTTGGATCACTGGGTTTGGTGACTTCCTCATTACCTCCCTAGCAGCTTGCAGCTGTACAGGCTGGCCTGAGGGTCAGGGTGCTAGGACACTCTCACATATTGTTCTGTCTCCTGGAGTAAATGTTCTTCCTGTCCTTCCCTCCTTGGCATGGCTGACTCTTGTTTTAGGGATTGGATCTAGGACCTTCACAATGAGCTATATCCCCAGAACTTTTTTTTTTTTTTTTTTTTTTTTTTTTTTTTTTCTACCAGGGATAGAACTCTGGTCCTTGCGTTTGTGAGGCAGGCAGTGGAACCACTGGGTTAAATCCCCGGCCCAACACTTTTTTATTTTAAAATAAGGTCTCAATAAGTTGCTAAATTGCCTGTGCTAGGCTTGAATTTGTGACCTTCCTGCATCAGCCTCCCAGTGCTGGGATTATAGTTGTGCATGCTACACCTAGTTTAATCATCGTCTTTTTTTTTTTTTTTTTTGGCACCGGGGGTTGAATTTGGAACCTTGCGCTTTCGAGGCAGGTGGCAGAACCACTGAGCCAAATCCCCGGCCCCTCATCTTTTTTCCTTGGTTCAAATATCACTTGCTTCAAGTTGGGTGTAGTGGCCCATGCCTGTCATCCCAGCACTTTCGAGCTGAGGCAGGAGGATCGCTGTGCATTTACGGACAGCCTGGGCTACATGGTGAGTTCAATGCCTGCCTGAACTGCATAGTGAGATTCTGCCTAAAATAAAAAATCTACCGCTTTACCCCCTGAACCAAAATTGATACCTGCAAAGACTGTGGTAGACTCCACTCATACCGCCTGCCACTTGCATACTATTCAGTTACTTCACACTGGGCCAAGGCTGTTCAGTCTTCATTCACATTGCAATGGCATTTGTGAGCCAAATTAAACCTCTCCTCTAAAAAAAAAAAATCTACACCAACATTTGTTTTGATGGGTCAGCACTTATTCTGTGAAATATTTTTGTCATTTTCCCATTGCTGGGACAAAATATTCAACACCCATGATTCAAACCGGAGAGGCTCATTCTGCTCACAGTTTTCACAGGATTCAGTCCATGGTCAGCTGGCTCAGAGGCAGGACCAGTATTGTGGAAGGGCTTGGCAGAAGAAAACTGCTCAACTCATGGCAGCCAGGAAGTAGAATGAGAGGGGAAGAGCTGAGAACAAGGACTGAATCCTTTTGTTATACTACTGATTTGATTGTTTTGTTCTTTTGGGGTTTTTTTGTTTGTTTGTTTGTTTTGAGGCAGGGTCTCACTGTGTAGTTGAGACTGACCTGGAACTCACTATGTAGCCCAGGCTGGTCTCGAACTCACAGCAATCCTCCTGCCTCAGCCTCCCGAGTGCTGGGATTACAGGCATGCACCAACACACCTGGCTTAGACCACTGATTTGAAAAGAGAGATTTAGTTGGGCATAGTGTTGCACACTTGTAATCCCAGTACTCGAGAAGCCGAAGCAGGAGGATCGCTGCAATTTTGAGGCCAGCCTGGGATACATAGTGACTTCAAGGCCAGGCCAGACTGAACTACATAGTGAGAGTTTGTCTCAAACAAAAAAAGAAAGAAAAAGAAAAATTAGGGCTGGGCTCAGTGGAGCACACCTGTAATCCCAACACTAGTGAGTGTAAGGCGAGAGGATCACCCCAAGTTCCAGGCCAGCCTGAGCTACATAACAAGACCTTGTTTCAAAAAACCAAAAATAAATAAATAGAAATACTTAAAGAGAAGCTAACTGTGTAGATACCTTCAAAGCTTAATTTCATTCTAAAACTTGTTTGAATAATCAGACCTCTACACTCCTGAAGATAAAATAAACATGTAAACAGGATGTGGTGGCCCAGGTCTGTAATCCCAGCACTCTGGAGGCTGAGGCAGGGATTGCTGCTAGTTCCAGGCCAGCCTGAGCTACATGCTGAGGCCCTGTCTCAAAAAAAAAACAAAAAAGTCCCTCCCCCATCAGCCTATCCCTAGGGCTGTGGATTTAGTTCAGTGGGCCCACGCCCTCCTCTCAAGTGTGAGGTTTTGAGCCAATACCCACAAATAAATAAATAAATAAATAAATTTAAAAACACCAGCCCCCCGCAAACCAAAAAAGCCCACACAAAATAGGGTATAATCAAAAGCCGGGCGTGGTGGCACACACCTGTAATCCCATCACTCAGAAAACTGAGGCAGGAGGATCACTGAGTTTGAGACCAGTCTGGGCTGCATAGTGAGTTCCAGGTCAGTCTCCACTACATAGTGAGACCCTGTCTCAAAAAACAAAACAACAACAACAACAAAAAAAATAGGGTACAATCTTTTACCTTATTTTGCTCAATTAAGTCATTCAGAAGATCAAAGTGGTAAGGACAATGCAAATTTTAACATTTTAATACTGATGTCATTCACTGTTTTAGTTAACACTCTGGGGGAGTTAACTGTCTCTGGCATCAACTCAAGAAGACACTTTGTTGTTTTTGTAAGAGGGTCTGGCTATGTAGTTCTAGCAGGCCTTGTACTCACTATGTAGCCCAGGCTTGCCTTGAACTCGAAGTGAACCTCTTTCCTCAGGACTTTTTTTTTTTTGCTAACATAATTGGTTTTGTAATGGCCCACAGCAAATAAAGGGTCGCTTATTGTGCATACTTGGAAAAAAAAAAGTGATTCATCTCCAACCAGGCCCAATCACACTGCACACATGAGACTTATGGGGTTCATATTCTATCTAAACCATTACGCTTCTGAATATCATCCTTGCATATTAGTTTTTTTCCATGAAAGCAATCATTGCTAACACACATATATGTATGTATTGGACGACGGAGACAGAGTGTGAGCTTTTATTCTCTGTATGTTGTATGTGCACACAGATACACATTTTGCTCGCATACCCAGCTCCTGATACAACAGCTAGAGTGCAGTGAGTATTTCTGAGAATGAGCGGCTCTCCTGGGAAGGCAGCGTGGGTGCGATCCAGAGTGACAGAGGTCTTGAGCACAGGGCAGTGGGCAGACTGGACAGAGGAGGCTGGGCAGGTCCGCTTTTCATCCACCTGAGCTACCACTACTGGAGGTGACACGGCATGGCAGGTGAGGAGGGGAACTTCCTCGTCCTTCACATTTCACTCTGCTCTGGCAGGCTGGGTTTTTTCCTCTGGGGCTGGTTCTGTGGCCTCTACATGCAAGGGCACCACTGGGAACTTCCATTGCAGAAGCCAGGGGCCCCAAACTGTTTCATTTTCTTCCTGCTTTTGTGGTACTAAGGATTGAACCCAGGGCCTTTGCACTGAGCTACATCCCCAGACCTACCCGCTTTATGAAACAGGGTCTTGCTAAGGTCGCTAAATTGCCAAGGCTGGGTTTAAGCTTGTCATCCTGCTACCCGCTGCCTCGGTCTCTGGAGCACCTGGTACAACAGGCACGTGCCTGGCTAGACAGCCAGATGCCTCCTCTTCTTTCTTCCTCTTTCTCCCTTTCTCGATTTCAAGATGGTCTCTCTGTGTCAGCCAGGCTAATTGTCTCTAACTTATCCCCCGACTCTCACCTCTGGGCCAGTTTATTTTATTTCTTCATTTGCTTGTCACTTATTTATGGGACAGGATCGTGACACGGTCCTCAAACTGGCTTCCAACTCCTGGACTCAAACTGTACTCCTTCCACAGTCTCCTGTGGGCTGGAATTACAGGCTGTGCTACTGGTGACAGCAAAAGTAATTTTAATATTCAGACATAGCATTAAATCATACTGAAAATGAAAAAATACATGCATTCAGCCTTTTGATTATATCAAGAGAAAGCTTATTCTCTCATTAATTTTTTCCTAATTAATTACTTAGTACAAGGGATTGAACTCAGGGCCTTCACACTGAAATACTTCTCCAGCTGTTTTTTAAAAATTATTTAGGGGAGGAGGGGGTGAAGGGAGGGCACGGACAAGGGGAAAAAAATGAGAACCAAGACCTTTCATGTAAAGGTACAAGATCCCAATAATGAATGTAACTGTACTGTATACCTAAAATGTACCAATAAACTCAATAAAAGAAAAAAATTTATTTATTTGGTATCAGGGATCAAACTCAGGACCTTGCACTTTGGAGGCAGGTGGTGGCGCCACTGAGCTAAATCCCCCTAAAAACCTTTTTATTTTTCCTTTTTTTTTTTTTTTTTTGAGTCAGAGTCTCCCTATGTAGCCCAGGTTCATAGGGTTCTCTATATAGCCTCAAACTCATAGCGACCCTCCTAACTCAGCCTCCCAAATGCTGATATTATAGGCATGCACCACCACACCCAGCCATAAAATTTTTTTAAATTTTGAGACCAGGTCTTCCTAAATTGCCCAGATGAAACTCAGACTTTCAATTCTCCTGCCTTAGCCTCCCAAAATGCTAGGATTTATAGGCATGAGCCACCAATATGGCTTATATTTTTTATTTTAAGACAGAGTCTCTCTAAGTTGCTAAATTTCCCAGTCAAGGTTTGATTTGTGATTCTCCTGTCTAAGCCTCAGCTGCTGTGAACACAGGAATGGGCCACCACTGCCACTTTAATTTTTTTGAGACAGGGTCTCACTACATAGTTCAGGCTGCCCTTGAATTCACAGCGATCCTCCTACCTCAGCTTCCTGTGTGCTGGGATTACAGGTGTGCACCACCATGCCTGGCCCATATTTCTCTTTTTTAAAAAAAATACAGATCAAAGCCTCAGTATTTTTGGCAATAACATTATTTTAGAAGAATTTAATAATACACTTAATATTCTTATTTTATTTTTCAGGACAGGATCTCCTTTTGTAGTGCAGGTTAGCTGTGAACTCACTGTGTAGCTCAAAGTGGCCTCAAACTCCTGGAGATCATCCTGTCTCAGCATCCTGAATGCTAGGATTAAAAGTGTGCCCAGACACATTCAGCTTTTCATGTTTTTTTTTTTTTTTTTTTTTTTTTCCTGTACGAAGGATGGAACTCAGGACCTTGCACTTGCCAGGCAGGCATGGTGCAACTGAACTAAATCCCCAGCTCCGCCTCATAGTATTTTTTATAGTTACTTTCTTTTTTAAAAAATTCTTTATAATTACTTTATTTTGTGGACAAGTGATACTGGTTTTATTTTAGACAGGGTCTCACTATGTAGTTGAGACTGACCTGGAACTCACTATGTAGCTCACGCTGGTCTTGAACTTGTAGTGATCCTCTTGCCTCAGCCTCCCAAATGCTGGGATTATAGGCGTGTGCCACCACACCTGGCTGATACTGGTTTTAAATTTACTAAAAAAATATGAAGCTGGTCATGGTGGTAGATGTCTGTAATCCTGAAACTCTGGGAGACTGAGGCAGGAGGATCACAAGCTTGAGCTCAGCTTGAGCAATTTGGCAATTTATTGAGAATTTGTCACAAAAAATAAAAAACGTCCCTGGGGATTTAGCTCAGTAGCGCCACACCTACCTTGCAAGTGCAAGGTCCTTAGTTCAATCCCCAGTACCAATAAATAAATATAAAATAAAAACATCTAGGAAGGTAGCTGGGTAGGGGGAGGAGAGAGACTAAAAATGATCAAAATGTTATATATGTGTATTGATTTCCCAAAATGAACATACCTATTATGTATGGTAAATATACACTTATGTAGGGGTCGAGGATTTAGCTCAGCGGTTCGGTGGCCTGCCTCTCAAGCACAAGGACCTGAGTTCAATCCCCTGTACCAAAAAAAAATATATGTACACTTATGTAAAATGATTCTTAAAAAATATGAAGTTTTAGCTGGATACCTGTAATCCCAGCACTCAGGAGGCTGAGGCAGGAGGATTGCCTCAAATTGGTGGTCTGCCAGGGCCACATAGTGAGCTGAAGGACAGCCTGAACTACAGAGCAAGACTTTGTCTTGAAGAAAAAGGAGGAGGAGGAGGAGGAGGAGGAAGAGGAAGAGGAGGAGGAGGAGGAGGAGAAGTTGTTCCATTATATGTATTTTAAGACTGGTGGGGCTGGGGCTGGGCGTTGTGGCGCACGCCTGTAATCCCAGCACTTGGAAGGCTGAGGCAGGAGGATCACTGTGAGTTCAGACCAGCCTGGGCTATGTAGTGAGTTCCAGGTCAGTCTGAACTACAGTGAGACCCTGTCTCAAAAACCAAAAAAAAAAAAAGAAAGACTGGTAGGGCTGGGATTTAGCTCAGTGGTGCTGTTGCCTGCCTCACAAGCGCAAGGTCCTGAGTTCGATCTCTGGTACCAAAAACAAAACACTGTTACAAAGATATTTAATAATACTTGTTCAGACTCGGAAAAATTCCTTCCTCTCTGCTCCATAGCAAGGGTTAGCCAGTTTGAAGTTCCATCCTTGACTTGGTTCCACTCTGGACACTAACTGGGGAGAATTGAGTCAAAATTTATAACCAATCCTTTCCTGTGCTGTTTCTTAAGCATCGCCCCTTTTGGTGGGGATTGAGCCTAGGAGTGCTCTATCAGTGAGCTACAGCCACAGCCCCATGTGTTTATTTATATATTTTTGAGACAGCATCTCGCTTTGGAGTTCAGGCTGGCCTCCAATTGGCAGCGATTCTCCTGCCTCAGCCTCCAGAATGCTGGGATTACAAGCATGTGCCAAGCCACCAGACTTGTTTACTAGAGACAGGGCCTCACTATATGGTCAAGGCTGGCCTAGTAGTTGTGAAACTGAAGCAGGATCTAAAAGAAAACCAAGCTCTTCTCAGCCTTGGGTGGCCCACCCCCCACTCAGTAGATCAGCCCCCTCTCCTTTACAGCTGTAACTCCTTGTTCTAGTACAGATAAAAGTGGCAACTACATCTTGTAAACTATTATGCACCTTGTTCTCATATGATTCATAAAACACTGTCTTCTTACAAGGCTAAATTGCAAAACCATCTGCCCTCGTCCTGTTCAGGTAAACTCACTGGAAGTGACTGCTTCTAGTGACTGCTGTCACTAGAAGGACCACCCCCTTTGACAAAATGTATAAAAGCTGGAACTTCTCTATTCAGTGCTCTTCCTTTGGACAGGAGTCTGTTGGGCCGGGGTTCACCTTAAATAAATTATCCTGATTCCTGTTATCTCTTGTCCTTTGGAAATTCTGCAACATTTCTGGCAGCTATGAAGGGACTGGCGAGGACAGAGCTGCCATCTACTTTGCCTGGAGACCTGAGAGAGCCTGAGTTGGGGAATCCTGAGAACTCTGGCAGCCCTGGGAGAGACTTCAGCTCAGAGAGGGAATCAGTGCCTTCACCAGCGCACAGAACCATTGGGATTCAGGACAATTCTGGAACAGCTGTGCACTATAGGACGGAGGTGAGGTTTAGGGGCCCAGGGGGAACCCATCCCATTAGAGTGGATGGAAGCCTGATCACCTCCCTGGGTACCAAGTAACCTGATGGGGATTGAGTCAGAGGAAACCTACAACCGCAGGTGAAACTTGGGGTGGCCTGCAGCAAGTCACCCACAAACAGCTCTCGAGGGAGGCACAAGGGGGATGTGCTGGGTAATCAGACTCAGGAGAAATCTGATAAAAACCACACTCAGGTTGAAAGAAACTGGGAATGAAGAAATACATGAGTACATGTAAATAAATGGAAGGAAAACAGCTTTGAAAGGACCTGGGATTTAGCTTAGTGGTTCTACTGCGTGAGCATAGGGTCCTGAGTGTGATCCCCAGTGCCAAAACAAACAAACAAAAAAACCTACAGCTTTGAAATAGTATCAAAGAGTGCAGAGCAAAACATTAAACAAAACCAAAAAACCCACTCCCAGCTTCAGGAGCCGCACAGCGGGCCATTGCTTAGCACTGCCAGTCTAAAGCTGCCTCCAGGCTTCTGGAAGGGAAACAACCCCAGCCCGGGGCTGCATGGTCCAAGTTGGGAACTATGAACACATTTTGCCAGACATAAGGTTTTACAGGATAAATCAAATTACAAAATTTAGCTGATTGGTAGATGTACTTTTGGTTTCCAATTGGAACTACTTTGTTAAATTAGTGTTTCTTTTTTTCATTTCTTTCTTTCTTCTTTATTTGGTACCAGGGATCGAACTCAGGACCTTGCCTTTAGCGAGGCAGGTGCGATGCCACTGAGCTAAATCCCCAGCCCTAAAGAGTATTTTAAAAACACTTCTTGTGCATTGCAAATTCTTGGATTGTACTCATGGTTAACTTGCTCTTCTCTCTACTCTGTATTTGTCATAAAGATAAGAACACTAATTCAAATTTACTTAGTCTATTGGCAGCCAATGAAATTTAAAATGTAACAATCTGAAAACAAAGAAAAAAATGGAGCAAAGGGCACTTTATATTTTTTCTTTTTATTGAGTTTATTGGTACAATCTAGGTCTACACAATACAGTTACATTAATTACTGGGATCCTGTACCTTCACATGACAGGTCTTGGTAAAAGGGCACTTTAAAATCCAAGTAGCTTGGGGCCAGGGATGTGGCAATACTGAGTTCGATGCAAAAAAAAAAAAAAGTATTTAAATAATTTTATTTAAATAAATAAAAGAAATGTATCTCTAAAAAAAAAAAAGAATGTGTGTCTAGTTGTTGGTTTGGTGAAAGCCCATGCTGTTCCTCCTAAAAACTCCCTGTTGCTCAAAAGATTAAAAAATATGTAAGGGTGCTCATTAATTTGATAGAGCCCAGGTTGTTCCCAATAGTACTTGAGAGAGTGGTGTGTGTTGCAATGGAGTAGATACGGGAGGAAAAGCGTCAAAACTCACCCTATTAGAATATATGTTTAAAAAACTTTAAAAGAGGCTATACGGGGGACTATAAAGTAAAGCAGTCCACCCAGAGATTAAAAACTCTTCATGAACTAAATTGGCCCTCATTCCCTCATTCAATATCGGGTGGCAATTGGAAATACACCTAAAATGATAACCGGAAACAGAAACAGCCAGGACACTCACTCGTTTTAATCCCAAGGCGGCTAAAAAATCAGCACATGGTATATGCTGCCCTTGTAAGACAAGCTCAGAGCTAGCAGGCACAAACTACAAAAGTTAGAGAGTTTTGCTGATATAAATACAGCCCAGCTCTTACGGGTGGCCACCAAGGTGTATACTAACCAAGACAGGGAGGCAAAATGAGAAGCTAACCAGATGCTCAAAAAGAAAACATCTGGAGCCAGGAATGTGGCTCAGTGGCACTGCGCCTGACAAGTGCCTGGCAAGCACGAGGTCCTGAGTTCCATTCCGATATGGGGGTCGGCGGGGGGGAACAGATCTGTTGGCAACAATGCTCAAGGGGGGAAAAAAACAGGGATTACTAAGGGACAAAGGCACAGACACAAACAAAACGGGCCAAACCAAGTGGAAATCTGCCAATGGACCAAAGCTAGACTGGGATCAATGCACACAATGTAAAAAAACATGGGCGCCACAAAAAGAATGTCCAGAAAATGATGACAGAGATGAAGATAAAAATTCCAAAGCTAAGAGCTGAGTCCCTATATGAAGCTACAAAGCGGGGAAAGGAACCCCTCCTCTGGGAATCTAACAAGGAAAAAGCATTTAACAGATCAAAAAAGCCTTGACCCAGGCCCCAGTCTTAGGACTGGCAGATATAAACCAGTCTTTCTCTTTCTTTTTTTTTTTTAATTTGAGACAGGGTCTCACTGGGTAGTTGAGACTGATCTGGAACTCACTATGTAGCTCAGGCTCGTCTCGAACTCACAACATCCTCCTGACTCACCTCCAGAGTGCTGGGATTACAGGCCCAGTCTTTCTTCTTATATGACCATAAACAAAAGAAAATAGCCTTAAGAGTTGTTATTGCTACTCAGATCTTGAGATCCTGGCCTCGCCTGATGACATATTTGTCCAGACAGCTAGACTCTGTGGCCCTGGGGTGGCCCCTATGCTTCAGGGCACTTGCTTCCATTGCCTTGCTGACAGAGAGCTGACAACCCGACTTCGGGACAATGGTGGCCGAGCAAGTACCACACTCAGTCATAGCCTTGATGGACCAGAGAGGACACCATCAGTCATCACACCCAAGATCGACCTGGTATCAAGGGCTCCTGTGTGAAAATCATCCCGGCATAACCTTAGAGACCGTGAACACTCTTCACCCAGTTACTTTGCCCCCCATCAAACCAGGAGCCTTCCCTTCTCGACACAGTATTCTCAAGCCGAGGAGATCTCACAGACTGCCCTCTCAGGGACACAAATGCTGCTTGCTGAAAGGGGTCTGACAGACAAGATATGTGATGATGACTTCTGTGGTAGAGGCCAAACCTCTGCCCCCAAAAGACAAAACTAATAACTTTGACAAGGGCTCTTTTACTAGCAAAGGATAGAAGCCTAACATTTATGCTGATTCCACATATGGCTTTACAACATTACATGTACATGGGCCATTTGACTGCTAGAAGAAAAAGTGCAAAGAAATTTTACAACTACTGGATACGGTGTGGGCCCTGAAGAAGGTGGCTATTATGCACTGCAGAGGGCATTAATAGACTAGAACAACAGAAGCCAGAGAAAATTAAAAAAAAAAAAAAAAAAAAGACTGAGAAACAAAGTGGGCTACTATGGCAGCACCCCCAACCCAAGAGAGGGCCCTAGCCGTGTCCCTCATCCCACAGCCTCCTCTCCCAGGGACCCTGAGTTACTCCTCAGATAAAAGAGCCTGATTTGCCCCAAAAGCTGGAAAGTATGTAAAGTGGGGATAATACAGGTTGGCTGATAAAAGGCTAGCCATCCCCTGGAGTTCTGGGGCCCAAGTTCATAAAACAATCACATGAAAAAGACAGCACTGGAGTCATCGCTGGGTGGACATTTCTACTCTCTGTGGCTCACTGCCATGGCTCCAGCTGCTAGGGAACAATAAGTAACCTGTACCCCAAACAACCCAAGGCAAAAGCCCACCAGCCCCTGGGTGTCCAGGAAATAGAAGCTGCCCCATGGGAAAACTTGCTTGTGGATTTCACTGTATTGCTTCTAGCTGGTGGCTACTGATATATATTGGTCCTTTGTACACCTTTTCAAGACAGATTAAAACTTTCCCCACCTGAACAGAAAAGGCACAAAGATAACCCAGGTACTGTTAAGAGACATCATCCTGGCCTGGGGATTTAACTCAGTGGTGCTGCCACCTGCACAAGGACCCGAGTTCAAAACCTGGTACAAACAAAACAAAACAAAAAAACCTGTCAAGAGACATCATTCTTTTGGAGAATGCAAAGAAAATGTTCAAGTGGGAATGGGAACAAGGGAGGAGGGAGGGAGAAAGAAAGGAAGAGGCAAGAAAAAAAGTGAAAGTAGAAGGAAAAATGGAAACAAAGCTTTTGCACATAGGGAGGGGAGGGGGCTTTAGGAGAGGGGGAAAAGAAAAAGAGGTAGGAGGTACCATGCACAGGTGAAAATTCCCTATGAGTGTTACCATTATATATGCCTATATATAAATGTTCTGCTATTACAAATAAAACAAAAAGAGACATCATCCCAAGATTTGGACTGTTTTAGGCCCTGGGGTCACACAATGAACCAATATTTGAAGCTGAAATAGTCCAAGAGCTCACATAGAGGTTAAGGATAAAATAAAAGCTTTTACTGGCCACAGAACTCAAGAAAAATAAAACACATAAACTAGGCAATCAGACAGATGCTAAAAAAATTGTCAATAAATCCACTTGAGATGAGATCAAGTCCTGCCCATGGTCCTTCTCTGAGTCCAGGGCACCCCCACCAAACAAACTGGTTATTCCCATTATAAAATTTTGTTCAGGGCTGGGGATTTAGCTCAGTGGCTCCATGCAGGCCCTGCAAGTATGAAGTCCTGAGTTCAACTCCTGGTATCAAAAAAAGAAAAAATTTTTTTTGTTGTTCAGCCAGCCACCCCTAATCATAGCACAAATTATGAGTAATCTTTTTTGGGGGGGTACTGGGGATCAAACTCAGGTCCTTGCACTTGCAGAACCACTGAGCTAAATCCCCGGCCCAAGTAATCTTTATAAACTAGGAAAATTGTTCCTGAGAAAACAAATACAAGCTCTGGAAATAGCCCTACAAAATGTTCAATAAGCTTAACAGACCCAGTACACACATTCAAACCTAGGGACTTTGGGTCAAAAAATAAAATCCAACAACTCTGGGGCCCATATGGGATGGGCCTCACACTGTAATCCTGTCCACATCCATGCTGTTAAAGTTACAGAGACTATGTCACAGATCTACCAGAACTGGCTACAGCCAGCAGCCCAAGACAAGTGTACCAGCCAACAGAATCCAGACCACCCAAAGCAGCTGATCCTGCAATGAGATCAGGTCTCTGCTGGAAGTGACAGCCCTACTCGAGTCACCCCAGAAGCTGAGTAGTCTACATATGGCAGAAGTCTGCTCTGGTCACATCAGAAGTTAATTGATCCATGCACAGCCAAAGTTTGAGGATCAACACAGAGTCATAATGACAATATAAGTTTTGCATCCTGTTATAATTCTCCCTCGTCTCTTACCCCTACTTGTCAAAAACACTCAGTTGGCCATAGAGACTCTGATAGGCAAACCACCACTCAACTCATGGCCTTAACCAAGTACCAACCTCTGCTCGGTAGGTTATACTGAGCACCCCCTTAGGATAAAAATTGATAATAATAATGATGCTGAAGATGATGCTCTCTATTAAAATGTGTTACAGAAAGCATCAAGGGGGGAATGAAGCAGGATTTAAAGAAAAGAAGTTCTTTCTAGCCTTGAACAGCACCCCCCATTCACTACCCTCTCCCTTCTGTAACTCTTTATTCTGGTTATAGGTAAAATTGGCAACTATGTACTATAAACTAAGTTTATGAACCTTGTTCTCATATGATTCATAAGAAACTGTCTTCTTACCAGGCTAAATTATAAACCAGACTGCCCTTGTCCTATTCCTGTAAACTCACTTTCTGTGTCAGTAGAAGGACCACCCCCACTTCGATCAAGTGTATAAAAGCGGAAACTTTTCTTTGTTTGATGCTGTTGCTTTGGACAGGAGTCCATGGAGCTTGTATTCACCTTAAATAAATGCTCTTGTTTCCAAGTAGTCTCTCCTGTCTCTTGGAATTCTTCACCAAAAGTGCCTCAGGATCCCTCTGTGCTGGGATTACAGTTGCACCACAGTGTGCGCTAACAATTTTCTCTTCCCACCTCTCCCCTCAACCCCTCTTTGAGACAGGATCCTTTGTGCAGGTAAGGCTAGCCTTGAACTCATTATATAGCCCAGGCTGGCCTCGAATTTCATCCTCCTACATTCAGCCCTTAGCAATTCTCTCATATCCAGTGAATTTTTTTAGTCTTCTAGGACTTTTTGTTTGTTTGTTTCTTTGGTACTGGAGATTGAACACAGGGTCTTCACAATGAGTTACAGGCTGAACCCTTTTTAATTTTTTAAAAAATCTGAAGCCTTTAAATTTGTGGTGGCGTATGCCTATTATCCCAGCACTTGGGAGGATCACTGCTAGTTCCTGGCTAGTTTGGGCTACATGGTGAGATAAAGGCCAGCATGAATTACATAGTAAAACCATGTCTCCAAAATAAAAAGTCTTTGTTTTGAATTTTGAGACAAGATTCCCTAATCTCTAAATTCTCCAGGCTAGGCTTGAATTTGTTGGTAGGAAGTTTTATTCACACAAAATAAATTGCACTGAGAATGAGAATGAGTTTACTTTTATTTATTTTTTTGTTTTTTTGAGGCGGGGTCTCACTATGTAGTTGACTGATGTGAAATTTAATATGTAGACCAGGCTGGTCTGGAACTCATAGCAAACCTCCTGCCTCAGCCTCCTGAGTGCTGGGATTACAGGCGTGTGCCACCATGCCCTGGCTGAGTTTACTTTTAGCTTTGGGGCAATTCCACCGTCTCTCTAACAAGGCCATGGCTTTGTGGGGAGTGCAGTAAGGAAACTTCTGAGGAAAGCAGGACAAGGTATTATAATGGGGTAACCAGCACCCCTGTCTCACAAAGTCCAAGATTGAACCTATGACACAGGAAGCAAACAGGCAGACCGTTTATTAAGAAATAGTTCATATTAATGGGTGAGTGGGACCTGGATGTGGGCTGTCACGAGACTCTTTCTAGAAGTTTTAGTGGGTTTTTTTTGGTTTTTTGTTTTTGGTTTTTTGAGACAGGGTCTCACCATGTAGTTGAGACTGACCTGGAACTCACTATGTAGCCCAGGCTAGTTTCAAATTCACAGCACTCCTCCTGCCTCAGCCTCCCAAGTGCTGGGATTACAGGCGTGCACCACCACACCCGGCGGGCCTGGCCCAGTTTCTTTTTTTTCTTTTTTGGTACTGGGGGTTGAACTCCGGTCCTTGCCCTTTTGAGGCAGGTGGCTGAACCACTGACCTAAATTCCCAGCCCCCAGTGGTGGTTTTTTTTCGAGACAGGGTCTGGCTGTGTAGTTCAGATTGGCTTTGAACTACGTAGTCCAGGCCGGCATTGAAGTTGAAGTAATGCTCCTGCCTCAGCCTGCTGAGTGCTGGTATTACATTACAGGTATGAGCCACCGTGCCTTGTTGGTTTCTATAAATTCTTGAGCTCAGCTTCAAGCTTGTCTGAACCAGACCTGGACATTCTGGCTTCATCTTGGACCCAGTTCCTCTCCCTGACTGCTATCTCATGCCTAACTTGTATGTCTATAATAGTATGTGTGTCCCCAGATCACAGGCAGAACTTCAGTTTGTGATTTCAGGGTCCTCCAATAGCTCGAAGCCACTACATCTTTTACACTTAGATTTGTGTTCGCGGCGGGAAGTGCAAATCAGTGACAGAGTAAGTGTATGCAGGAACGCTGGGTTTAAACCCTAGCACCAAGAGAAAGTTTTCTGGGGCAATGTGCAGGGCGGGTTTCTCTGTGCCGAGTGGCTCAGGACAGTGACACAGGATGAGGGATGTGAGGAAGCTGTGCTCTGCATACTTTCATGCGAGCCCTAAACAGAAGGGTCCACGCTCCAAACAGAAGGGTCCACGCTCCTCCGCGCTGTGCTAGGGCCAAGCTCAGTTCCGCTGTGCGGCTACAAAGAGCCGGACTAAGAACCCCGACCAGCAAAGCCCGAACACCCGGCCCCACTCCCTCAAGCGGGCTCTTTACCCCTAAGGTCCGGGCTGAGGTCACTCGCCCGGTCACGTGCTCCAGCCTCCGAAGCGCCACATCGCCAGCCGCACCCTCCACCGCCACGTGACCCGGCCTAGTTTTTTTTTCAGGCCCCGCCCCTGCCGCGCCCGCAAAGCCCCGCCCCAAACAGCCCCACTCCTCACGTGAACCGCCGCCCGGCAGACCCTGGGCTTTAGCTCCCACGTGACTCTTTCTGCCCAATGGAAGTCAGCGCTCAGGCGTGAGGGGCGGGGAGAAGGACGCCTTAGTTACGCTTCGAGAAGGGGCGGGCCCTACGTCGTCTGACGGACCGAGGGGACGCAGCGGAGGCAGGCCGGAGCCGCTGCCGTCGCCATGACCCGTGAGCATCGAAGCCCCTTCTTTTTGCCCTTTTCTTTCTATTGCTCCTGGTTTGGACTTCCGAGTCGCCCGCCTTGGCCTCCTGTTAGCTTCCCCAGCCAGGCCTTCCTCGGGAAGAGCTCTGCAATTGTCCTCACACTCGGAGCCCGGAAATCGAGCCTCTGCCCGCCGCCCTCTCCCGACCCCCCCGCCCGTTAGTCGTGGCCCTCAGGACCTCTAGCGCTGTGGGAGCCCCTTGCCCATGTTAGGACGCGAACCTATGGCTCCACCCATCCCCCTGGGAGACCCGCGACACACTCCGCACGGGCTGGCGGGACCCCACACCGCCCCAGAACTCGGAACACGCCTCCAGCGAGCTCCTGGCCGGTGTTCGGACCTGTCCCGGGGATCCTCTCTCTAGCCTCATCTCCCTTCCCCTAGACGGGCGGGTACCGAGCCCCAAGTTGGGACGGGTCGCCGGCGTGTGTCCAGAGCGGCCCGCCGTCTCACTTTTCACCCTCTCTCTTTAGGCGGTAACCAGCGTGAGCTCGCCCGCCAGAAGAACATGAAAAAGCAGAGTGACTCGGTTAAGGGGAAGCGCCGAGATGACGGGCTTTCTGCTGCCGCCCGCAAGCAGAGGTAGCCCCAGGGAGGGGACGGGACGGGACGGGACTGGACGGGACGGGATACCTCGGGTAGACCAAGGGTTGGACTAGTAATGAGCGCGACCTCAGGGCTTAACACTGATCTAGTCGTGAGGGGCAGAGTGCATTGCTTCCTCTAGGGTTTTATTTCCTCCCCACCCTTCATATTGTTAGGTCACGGTCTTACAGGAAGGGACTGGGGTGGATGCCTGCCTTTGGTCTTTATTTCTGAGTGCCCCTGAGTGTGACCTTAAGGGCAAGGGCAGGGCGCTTCACGTTTCAAGAACAGTTGTTATTACAGTCAGTACTTTTGGCCCTTCTTGTAGTTCATTTTCCCCCCTTTTCCCGATTTTCTCAATAGTGTTGCTGGGTGTGGTACTCAGCACAGAGTAGGGAGCAGTTGAACCTACATGGCCAGACTTTTGACCCCTTGGGCAACAGCCAGATGGAGACTGATTGCCTTTTGAGCCTCAGCTGTAGTCCTCTTGTTCTCCTAGGGTGGGAATACAGCAGCCACATGCTGAACTTTGTCCCATCCACTTCCATCTTGTCCTTTGTGCCCTTCATCCCCCTGCATCTTGTCCTTTTTGCCCTCTGGTACCTCCCAGTGCCCCATCATCTCTACCCCCAGGGACTCGGAGATCATGCAGCAGAAGCAGAAAAAGGCAAACGAGAAGAAGGAGGAACCCAAGTAGCTTTGTGGCTTCGTGTCCAACCCTCTTGCCCTTCGCCTGTGTGCCTGGAGCCAGTCCCACCATGCTCGCGTTTCCTCCTGTAGTACTCACAGGTCCCAGCACTGATGGCACTCCCTTTGCCCTGAGTCTGCAGCGGGTCCCTTTTGTGCTTCCTTCCCCTCAGGTAGCCTCTGTCCCCCTGGGCCACTCCTGGGGGTGAAGAGGTTACCCCTTCCCAGTGTTTTTTATTCCTGTGGGGCAAACCCCAAAGTATTAAAAGTAGCTTTGTAATTCCTTGAGCGCCTGGTTTGACTGGGGATTTGGGGGGATGGGGATGGAAGAGTGACTGTCATTTCCCATCATAAGGGGAGAGCTCTTTAGACTCCTAAAGAGATTGTGGTTATTTAGACTTTGATGAGTGAACATCACAGGAAAAGAAGCCTGTGCTATGCAAAGTACTCTGGTTATGTGATAGAAGACTCCTCTGAAAACCAAAGAGATTTCTTTTGTGTGATTTTTGTTGCCAACCCAGACTTTGAACACCATCCCAAGGATGGAGTTGAGGGCCAAAGAGGGAAGGCTCCAAAACCCAAGTTTATACCCTGCTTCCTTACTCTTCTTCAGTTTGTTTTTCTACTTGAAAGTTGGCCAAAAAAAATCCTGCTGCTCCCTGACTTTTTATGGTCAGCTGCTCTCAGGTGTCACATTCTCTTCTGTTCTGTCATTCATCCTGGAGTGAGGGTGGTTATTTGTCATCTGGCTTACTTTGACCTTAAGATCAGGGTTAAAACCTGGGATAGCTCTGTATTTCTTTCTTGCTATGCCCTGATTTGTTGTGTGATTATGGGCTTCTACCCTTGTGCCAGAGTTGTACAGCTTATTTTCCTTTTTTTCTGCAAGGACAGATCCAAGTCTTCAGTCCCTGTTGGTCTCTCCCCAGCCCCCACCTCCACTTTAGGAGCCAGGAAAGGGCTGGTGCCACACTGTCTGCTCGGATCACCAGTGGTTCCTGAGCTGCTGATTTGGGGGTTAGGCTTTTGGATTGTGATGAAGATGTAAACAGAAGCTGCACTGAATCAGAAACACTGCCTAGGGCTTTGGAGTTTTAGTTCAGCCATAGTGTTGATTTAAACCTAAGGTGAGGTTTATAACTCCCCATTATATCCTTGAAATATTGAAGTAGGCTGGACAGTTTCCCTGCCCCAAGATTAGGGGTACATCTTGGTTTATAGAAAAGGGGGGCGGTGCTGTTGTCTGGCAATACTAAAGCAATGGTAGTGTTTCCTGAAGAGGGGGCTGGGGGTCTTGGGTGGAGGACCAACATTGGTTGCCAGTAGCTTTCCCAGATAGAAGAGGCCCAGGCCCAGCATGAGACAATCTTGATCCAGAAGGTAGCCTAGTTACCCTTGGTCAGTGTCTTTTCCAGTTCTGCTTCCTCATAACTGTGGAACCAAAGACTGATTAGAGGATATGTGGGACCTTAGATTGTTTTTACGCCCCCCAACAATCATAGCAGACTCACTGTAGAACTCTTGAGTGGCTTTGAATTGTTCTTCCCCTAAAATAGCCAGAATTTCAGGAGAGTATGTATCTCAAGGCCACTTGGCTTCCCACTTGAACCAGTTGGTAAGGGTAATCATGACAAGCAAGGAAGACAAAGTGGAAGGCAGAATAGCCGTAGGAGAGATGCTGGTCTTTCACTGGAGGGAGAGGTTTCTTGGTTAGCTTGCCTGGCTGTCCTACTGTTTTGCCCTGGAGAGAAGGGAGGCCAGGTGGGAAGCAGTGTTGCTTCCTTCCTCCCCAACTACATTCATGAAGCCTCTTGAGGGCTCTTTGGCACTTTATATAGAGTCCTACCAGTTCTTAAAACTTAACACTTGACACTGTCTTTTGGCTCCCTTATTTGGGGTCAGCAGAAACAGAGGGAGGGCTTCTGCAAAACAAGACAGCATGTTACAGAATGGCTTCCAAGGAATCTGAGTGTTGATTTAGGAAACTTCTTAAAAAGCTTTGTCTAGTGTAAGAAGTGGAGGGTCTGGGATTTAACTCAGTGGTTCTGCCACCGGCCTCGCAAGCGCAAGGTACCGAGTTCAGTCTATGGTACCAAAAAAAAAAAAAAGTGGAGGCACACCTGGGTTCAAATTCTAGCTTCAGCATATAACTGGTTATGCAAACTTTGGTAAGATGTTTAATCTTTTATGCCTCAATTTCTCCATTTGTAAAATGGAGCAAATACCTACCTCACAGGGTTGTTGTGAGGATTAAATTAAATGAGATTATGTATGTAAATTATCTAGCACAGTGCCTAGCACATTGTGGGTACTCAATAAAAGGAAATAGCTAGCATCTGAGCATTGTGGGTAGAGGTTGGTAGGGTGTGGGTGTGTGTGTGTCTTCCTGTGTGTTGGAGGGGGAGGGTGTTGGGACCATTGAGCTGGAACACAGCTTGTAAACCTTGATGATCCACAAGAGCCCAGACTTCAGCCAGATAGGAAGCCTCCTTGCTGAAAAAAAAAGTTCTCAAGCTGGTTGAGTCAAATAGGATTTTTGGGGGGGCATTTACTGTTGATTAGTCCATATTCATAATCCTCAGGAGCGTGCTGTGTTCCCCAATCCCCCTTTCACTAAAGGTTTAGAAATCTATTGATGTGAAGGCCCTAAGATCTGTACAAAGTTTTAATTCTCAGGTCATTCTCCCCACCCCCATCATCTCATAGGGATCATCTTGACAAAGTGCTATTTTTAGGAATTGTCCCTGTTCATTGGGAACTTTTCTTCTAGTCTTGCTCTAAAGTTCCAATAAACCATGGTCCTAGACATTCTCCTGACTCGGCCCTCCTGGTCCTGAACGTCATCCCTTCTGGTAACATCTTTATGCACCAAACAAACACACAAGCACACAAGCTGCTGGAACTCCTCATTGCTAGTGAGGTATCTGATGTTTGGTTTTCCATTCTACCTTGGCCAGGCAGACATGGTGTGAGTCTGTCCTTGTAGGACCACTGGGGAAGAGCAAGAAATACTTAGAACAAGGAGTTGAGTATGTGCAGGAGCAGAAAACTTCCTACCTAGTATTACCTTTCTGTGCAGGACAGCTGTACGTTGTAGAGAAGGTCAGGGACATGATACAATAGCTGATGATAGAAGCCTATAGAAGGCCATTTGTGGGGTTGCTGTCGGGAGAATAGATATCATTGTGTTATTCTACAGGGTGGTGATTTTCTGCACTCCCACCCCCACCTGCATTTTTGCCGCCACATCCCTTGGTGAAAACAGAGATTCTTATATTAGATAATTGAGGTCAAAAAGCCCAGTGACATTTGCTGAAAGGCTTCCCAAACTTAGAATGCCTTAGGGCATTGGTGGCAAACCTGTGACACGTGTGCCATAGCAGGCTGTTTCATAAAGCTCTAAAATATTTGCCATCACTGACTTAGGTCATATACCCTCTCAGGCAGATGCAAGAAGTGATGGAGGGGAAGGAGAGGAGGCCACAGAAACAGGTGCAGACTGAGAAGGATTTTTTTTTTAATTGAGTTTATTGGTACATTTTAGGTATACAGTACAGTTACATTCATTACTGGGATCTTGTACATCTACATGACAGGTCTTGGTTCTCATTTTATCCCCTTGTCCCTGCCCTCCCTTCACCCCCTCCTCTCCTTCCCATTTACAAACACTTTATTTCCATTTTCTTACTATTTTTTTCTTTTCTCTTATTACCTTTCTCCTACCCTTCCCACTTTCCGTACACCTTTAGCCCTTTTCTTCCTATTTCACATTGTCAATTATCTCATTAGGATTTGATGTACTATTACAGTTTTTCACACCAGAGAGAAGCATGGTGTTGAGAAGGCAGCCAGCTGGATGTGTGTAGTGGCAGAACAGCAGCACAGCTCCCACACTCGCCATGCTGTAGAATTGGGCTGGCCACCGGTACCGTAGGGACCAGCTGCAGTCTTGGGCTATACCTGTGTGCCTGAGGAGGGTGGGCAGAATGTCTTGAAGCTCCAGCACTTTAGTTTTTCCCATTATTGATGGACGTGATTACTCCATTATCACAATCCTGAGCTTTTTGATACTGATCAGTGGGAAACTTAACTGGTACCAACATCTTGCTGTGCCCTTTGCTCAGCCTTCTTGCATCCAGTAATGCTGGACAACCTTGGACAAGCTTTTAGGGTTGTATACCCCTTACCAGTTCTTGTTGCAGGAATGAAAAAGCTGTCATAAACACTAGCTGCAATAGAATGTGAAGCCACCATAGATGCCGATATAATGCCAGGCTGTAAGGTGGGCATCAGTAGCTGTTACATATGTTCCTGCTGCTCTTCTGCCCACTCTGTGTTAGCAGTCCTTTCGACTACTCCTGATAGAGGTGTGAGATTTCCTGGGAAGATGTTCATCAGGAGTGCAGAAGGTACAGCCAGAAGCTGAATAGGAAGGAGAGAACAGACTCAGCCTGATACAGTGGAACACACCTGTAATCTGTGCTACTCAGGGGGCTGAGGCAAGATCACGTTTGAGGCCAGTCTGGTGAGCTTGGCAAGACCCTGCTCAAAAGGCTCAATAGTAGAGTGCTTGCTTAGCAAGTCCTGAGTACTACAAAAACAAAGCAAAAAACCCAACTAACAAGGCAAAAACGAGGGAGAAGGAAAACGCAGAAGTATGAAAAGAGGACAGAAGAGATGCAAGGAAAGGAGAACAGATCTGAAGCAAATGAATCTGGCAACCAGGCCCATTGCACTTTCACATTGTAATTCAAGATACCAAAATAATATCTAGGTAGTGTTTTACATTCACAGAGGGCTTGTATATAATAACGCCATTGTTCTTTCCACCCTGGATACCCCAAGGATAAATGTCTGGTTCATGGTCCACATAGTGAGTACAGCGAGTACAGCGGAAGCAGGAACTTAAACCTGTTTTCTGTCTTTCACAGTGCTATTACTTCATCCCAAAATTTACCCAGCTCTTGGGTGCTTTGCCATGTCGCTTCCCTACCCAGAGTAGACACAGACCTGTACCTCTGCCTTCGGGCTAGTGGTGTGGAGGTGAGCCAGCTGTACAGCCTGCAGCTGGTGGAAGGTGGTCATTCCTGTATATACTCTGTAAACAACTAGAGCACAGGCCAGGCAGATTGGCCAAAGAGGTGGGCACAGGCCCCAAGAGCCTCTGGATCTGGAGGGTGTGTGTGAGACATCTCCGTGCCCAGAGGTATGGCCACTCCCGTGCCCTCTGCCCCATCTGAATCTCATCTCTCAGGGTTTCTCCTGTTTTCTTTTCCTACCTTGCAACCTGCCCTTCCCAAGACCCTGTCCCTTGCCCTGGAGCCTTTCCATCACTATCCTTGCCAGCAGGAGTCAGCTGCAGACTGCTGAGGTGTCCCCAAGCAGAAAAGGATGCAGACCTGGCTGCAGGTAGAAAGGGCCACCTGGAGTGGCAGCAGCTGGCACAAGGAGCGTGCCCACAGCAGGACCCTGGGGCAAAATCAGATATAGGGCAGCCAGGTGATTTGCTGAGGAAAGGTACACATTAATGTATGAGGTTAACTTAGAGGAGGCTTTATTCCAAAATGTTCCCTTCCTTTTCTTCCGTTTACTCAAGGTTCCTCAGAATGCTGTGTTGGAGCTAAGGGCTTAAGAGCAGGGTTGAGCTATCAGCTTTTCCCTACCTAAACATCTGGCCAAGAACCAGAAGGGGTAGTGAGGCCTGGCTTCCTCCCCAGCCTCAGCCACTTAGGTTTCCCGTTCTCCAGACAGCCCTTACTTTAGTAGGGAGCTTGCAGACCTGTCCACCAAGCTGCACCATGGCACCACGCTTCCCATCCTGTCCTCTGCTGTGCCAGCCGAGGGCCACCCGCTGGGAAGCCCCCGAGGACGCCGAGGACACCGCCCCTCCCCGACGCCCCGCTGGCGGTCTTCCCCGAAGGCAGTTTGCACAGGTCCTAATGGGTTTAGGGTTAGCAACCAGCCGGGCTGGAAGAATCCCTGCTGTGTGTGTCTGGGTGAACTGCCCCCAGATGAAGAGCTGGGCCGGAGGCCAGAACGGTCTGGAGCGGGCACGGCGTAGGGCCTGAAGGACTTGCGGGGAAACCCTAGAGCCCTCAAGCAAGAGAAGTACCGCCATCCCCGCTGAAGCTTCTAGAACTCGGCCCCGCCCCCGTCCGGGCGGAAGTGCGACCCCGGAAGTTGCCGGCGGCCCGGCCCCGTCCGGCCCCGTGTGGGCGGGGCGGGATAAACATGGCCACCGAAGGAGACGTGGAGCTGGAGTTGGAAACCGAGACGAGCTGCCCGGAACGGCCACCGGAGAAGCCTCGGAAGCATGACAGCGGTGCGGCGGACCTGGAGCGAGTCACCGACTATGCGGAGGAGAAGGAGATCCAGAGTTCCAACCTGGAGACGGTGAGGTTGCCGATGCGTCTGCTCTGTGGGTGGAACCCGCGCTCGGGCTTGGGTGAGGGTCCCAGGGCGCGGAGGCGGGAGGACCGCGGCACGAAGTCGAGGCTGGTGGGGATGCGCCGACCCGTGGTCTGAGTGCGCGAAGAGCCGCCCTGGACCGACTCTTGGGTAATCGGGAGTTGTGAGCAGCAGCATGGTGACGAGACCTGTGTTTCTGTAGGCCATGTCTGTCATCGGAGATAGGCGGTCCCGGGAGCAGAAGGCCCGACAGGAGCGGTAAGTCGGCAGCCCCTGCTCCAGGCCTTAAGAGAGCGTAGGCCATTGTTAAGCCTTTGTACGATTTTGACCTCTCCCCAGTTCCCGCAGATGGGGGTCTTAGGATTTGTTATTGTAAGCAGCGCCTCCTGGTGACACCTGCTGCTTAAAGCCTCCCGGGGGAAGCACAAGGATATTAGTTGAAATCCTTTGTTCATCAAGATTCGCCTACTTGCAAGGCAGCAAGAGCTTGTGGAAGTGGGATAGGAGAACTGATGTACATAACATTTTGCAGGGAGAAGGAACTGGCAAAGGTCACTATCAAGAAGGAAGATCTGGAGTTGATAGTGAGTAGCAGTGCTTTTAATAGTTCTTGGGGGGCCGGAGATTTAGCTCCGTGGTTCTGCCACCTGCCTTGAAAGTGCAAGGTCCTGAGTTCAATCCCTAGTACCCCCCCCAAAAAAAAAGTTCATGGGAAGGGGAGGTTGTTTAATTTGGATAGTTTTCTTACATAGGTTGAGTCAGAAGTTTGGTAGCACATTAATGCCATAAAGGAGGCCGAGGTAACATGGTGGATCCTTGTCTTGCAGATGACAGAGATGGAGATCTCCCGAGCAGCGGCGGAAAGGAGCTTGCGGGAACACATGGGCAACGTGGTGGAGGCACTCATTGCCCTAACCAATTGATTCATGCTTTTTCAGACAGGACTCCTGTGCTAACTTACTGCAATAAAGATTTTTTTCTTTTGCAGTTTTATTATCTTAGATTAAATGCTTTATATATTTTGTTGTAGGAATTTATATGTTGGAGAGTAACTGAAATGCTCCTTCCTCCCACAACTCTTAGTAAACCTGTTTTCATTATAGAAAAGTACTTTGTGTCCAGATGCACATTGTAGACAGCAGGCTAGCTTTCAGCAGTATTCAGAGTATGATTCGAGTCTCACCAGAGTTACTACATCCTGTCTCAGGATACTTTAGGAACAGCTGAAAGGCCAGTACCTTCCTAGGAGCCACAGTAAATAGATACAGGTTGCCAACCCAGTTCATAGGCTCCCACAGGTAGTGCCAGACTTGGAAACATGGTGATAATATGTATATCAAAGACACCTGAGCTACATTGGCGGGTTTTTGTTGTTTTTTTTCATTTTGAGACAAGGTCTCCCTAAGGTGCCCAGGGTGGTTTTAAACCTGCAATTCCAGGTGTGTACCAACTTGTCTGGCTCAAAGGTGTGAGGCAGGCAGTGGAACCACTGAGCTAAATCCGCGGCTCTCAAAGGTTGTTTTTAATTTTCTTTTAGGGAGGATCTCACTGTGTAGTTTAGGCTAAAGTTGAGCTTACTCTGAAGGCCAAGCTATCCTTGAACTCACAGCAGTCCTGTCTCAGCCTCTCTAATGCTGGGATTACAGGTGTGTATCACTATTCCTGGCCAGAGGTTATTTTTAAACTTAATTAAATGGGAGGCAGGGAGAATTGATATATGAAAGATTTGAATTTTGTACCGTAACACATTCTGTATTCTATTTCCTATTGAGAGAAGACAGTAATTTTGCTGTAAAAGTTTATCAATTTTGGTCAGCTCACACTTGCTGTTTGTTGTAAGAATTGATGAGCTGGCAAACATGCAAAAACCTGGCTAATTATTTTCCTCAGAGTAGACACTTAAGTGGGATCCATGGTTTCTTTAAAGAATTTCAAGGCCTTAGCTGGGTGTAGTGCCACATACCTGTAATCTAGTTATTAGGAAGGCTGAGGCATAAGGATCGCAAGTTCAAGTCCAGTTAGGAGCATTTCAATGAGATTTTGCCTCAGAAACTATTTTTTTTTTCTTGTGAGACAGGTTCTTACCACATATTCCAGGCTGGCCATGAATACACTGCAGCCCAGGCTGTCCTCAAACTCATGGCAATCTTACCTGAGCTTCCCAAAGAACCCTACCATGGCTGTGTATGTGAAGGCAGTCTGCTGCAACATGGATTGCCATGGCTGAAAATCCTGCTTCTCACCACAACAGAGCTGGGAAAGGAAGGACTGTTTAAATAGCTTTTTCCTATGGATATTCTTTGCTAGGCCCAAACTCAACAAATGGTGGTTTCTTAAGTTTTAGTTGCAATGTGTATTCAGTGGACTTTGAATAATAAAATTTAGATCCATTAATCATCTTTTGCTTAGAATGAATCTTTTCTAAAACTCTTATTAATGCAAGATTCTATTATATCATGCAAAAAACAAAAACTATTATATCATGCAGTAGTCATTTGGAACATGAGTTCACTGACCTTCCAAATGCTTGTAAAGTTCATTATATCATTGGTAAACTTTCATACTTTTTTTTAGTTCTAGGGATTGAACTCAGAGACTTCACACTGAGCTACACATCCTTTTTGTATTTTTTATGGAGAGACGGTCTAAAATTCCCATGCTAGACTCGAATTTGCCTCTGCCTCCTAGAGTTCTGGGATCATAGGTATGTGCCACCATGCCCAGCCTTAAAATTTAACACCTTTTACTCACTACTCTGCTATGTACGTGGTGGCTGTATAGTAAATGTCAGTCACCTGAATTTCTCTCTAGTACAATGGTCCTGGATTGCTAGTCTGCTAGTGACCCTGATACAAGAGCTGAGCAAGGAAGAGACATCACAGTAAGACCAACAAGCACTGGGACTCAGTAACAGATGCCCTATTTCTTGCTGCACCTAGAGTTCGAGGACAAGGTCAATTGAATGTATCACCTTTGCTTGTGGAATACAACTAGGTGCTAAATACCTGCCTAGTATGTTTCTCATATTAAAGGGGATGATGGGCCAGGGATATAGCTCAGTGGCACAGCGCCTGCCTGGCAAGTGCAGAGTCCCAAGTTCAATCCCTGGTACCAATAAATACAAAAGATTAAAAAATGTGAAACACCCTTTATATGACAAGTCCCTTTTATCTCTAGTTATTACTTGTTAGACTGCACATTTTGTTACTCAGCATTATGCTGAAAATTCTGGAGATTCCTCAGAAAAACAAATGAGAAATTCCAGCCTGGTGTGGTGTGTACCTGTAATTCTAGTACTTGGCAGCTACAGCTGAGGCATGAAGATCACTGAATTTGAGGCCATCCTGGGCTACACAGTGAATTCAAGTTCAGTGAGACTGCCTCAAAAAAACCCAAAAAAGAAAAACAATTTCCATTCAACCCAGTTATTTCCCTTCTAGATATCTTCCTGAAAGATTTAATGGCATTATATTACAGTGATACATGTATTTGTACACAATGGAGTACTACTCTGCCATAAACAAATATAAAAATGAGTTGTTTGTAGGAAAAATGGATGCAACTTGAGACCATGTTAAATGAAATAGACACATGAGTTTAAATATCACATGGCTGCTCTTGTAAGTAATTTAAAAAGCAAAATAAGGGTAGGGAATTTAGCTCAGTGGTTCTGCTGCCTGCCTCACAAACACAAGGTCCCAAGTTTGATCCCCGGTACCAAAAAAAAAAAAAAAAAAAAAAAAAAAA
>NW_022900929.1:32697207-32719892 GCF_012274545.1 Fukomys damarensis | reverse complement strand
AAAAAAAAAAAAAAAAAAAAAAAAAAGCAAAACAAAAGATGGGTAATAGGAATCGGGGAAGGGATGTAGGATGCAGGCAGGGCGGAGGGAAGACAATGGTCTGTAAAATGAATTAAATGTGTTATATACAGTTACCAACTCCCCACAATGAATTATTATATACTGCAAATGTATTAATAAATTTTTTATTTTTATATATTTTTTTTGTTGTTTTTTTGAGACAGGGTCTCACTATGTAGTCGAGACTGACTTGGAACTCACTATGTAGCCCAGGCTGGTCTCAAACTTGCAGTGATCCTCCTGCCTAAGCCTCCTGAGTGTTGGAATTACAGGCGTACGCCACCATGCCTGGCCAAAAAATTTATTTTTTTATTGGGTCTGGGTGCCAGGATAGGGCCTCCAAACTGGGAAGGTATTCTCAGTGAGGTTGAACAGGGCAAAGGGAATAAAGCCAAACGGGCAGGAGACTGCAGAGGGAGTTGAGGCAGTCCCAAAGCCACACGTTGTGCCTTTGCCTGGAATGGATCACAGAGACACAGACTTACATGAAGACTACCAGTCCCGGTTTGATTTCAATACAGTAGTGAACAAAAATGACCTCTACCCATCCCCTAGTGGGATTTGTCTCCACCCAAATTACCTACTCGGAAATGTGGTTTGCTGAGGATAGACCCAGTGCTGCGCAGCCACACTCAGGAGAGGAGAGCTGGCAAAGGTGGAAGGAGAAATAGACTCTGTCTCAAGTATTATCAGCAAAAGAGAAGCATCTAGTAGAGGCCAAGGGGAAACTTATGCTCGGTTCACTACAGGAGCTTAAGTGTAATGTTTGTTGCCAGAGGGTGGCAGGAGGTGATGCATGTGGACATACGGGAAGATCTCTGAGATTGTGTCTCAGTCTGGACAGAGGCTTCGGCAGCCTTTCAGCCGTTGGCTGTCATCACCAAAAAGCTGGAAGACAAAAAAACTTCCCAACTTCCCAGGCATTTGAAGAAAGGTTTGAAAATGTAAAGTAGGGAAGACAAAGCCACTGGCAATGACTTTGGAGTCTTGAATGCAACTTGAGGCTCGTGCCACCACCACAGAGCCACCTCCTGAATAGACACGGGAACCTTCACAGGTTCCTGCCTTGGTTCTCTTACCCACTGCTGGTGCTGCAAGATCCAAGCACATCTTGTTAATGTTTACTGCTATGGATTTCTACCAGATGTACTGTTGTTTAGCTATACGTTTCTTAGACCAAATAGTTTGTGAATTCAACAATATGAAAACATCTTTACCTCTACTCCCCGGAAACACCTGATGTGCATTCAAGGGCCTTGAATTTAGGGAAATACTACTATACAAACACAAGCAGTACTAGAGACACTTGCTAGAATGATCTGAGAAGCTACAGGCAATCATAGTTGTTTTGTTTTGTTTTTTGGTACGAGGGATTGAATTTAGGACTGTGCTTGCGAGGCAAGAGTGGTGCCACTGAGCTCAATCCCTGGCCCCATACTTGCTTTCACACTTTACAAAATTACCCTGTGTCTGAGATGCTATCTGGATCTTTGTCATCTAGATGATTATTTTTCCTTCTTTGACTCTGTACATTTGAGTCCTAACTCAAATTGTTCTTTTAAATTTTCTGAATCGTGGTTATTATAAGTTTTTGCACTATTTTATTTACATTTAAGGGAACAATTAACCAGGTACACAAAATTTTTTTGAATAGTTATTCTATAAGGTACATAATCTGGTGTGTGTGTGAAGATGCTGGAGTAAACAGCTTTGAATCTGATTTGTTACACTTGTGTGACAGTATGTTATAATGATTCCAACTACTGGGTGATTGGGAGTGGGACCTCCCCATATCCTTGTCAATTTCCCATTTGTGACTATAACCATTTCAGCACATTCATTATTATGTCACTTATATCAACTTTTTTTGTTTTTTTTTTGGTACAGGAGATCAAACTCAGGTCCTTACACTTGAGAGGCAGGTGGTAGGACCACTGAGCTAAATCCCTAGCCCAGAATCTGTCTTGGTTAAAATAAACATTTTTTTTTGACCCAGGGATCAAATTCAGGACCTTGTGCTTGCTAGGCAAGTGTGGTGCCACTGAGCTACATCCCCAAACCTTAGCACAAGGATGTAGCTCAGTGGCACCGCGCCTGTCTGGCAAATGTGAAGCTCTAAGTTCAAGGTCCAGTACCAAAAAAAAAAAAAAAAAAAAAAAAAAAAAAAAAGCACACAAAGCTATACGACTGATGTAACTCGAACACTATTACATTAAGTTGTTGGTAATACCTCCTGAGGGTATAATTCATTAATAAAAATCAATTTTTCATTCTCTACTTGTTTGCAGTATTAGAAATGATACTGTAAACATCGCTCCTACTTTGAAATCTAGTGTCCAGGCTAGTGAATCAAACCCTCTGCAAAGAGGCCAATGTGCTACTCACTCTAATCCTTCTGTTGTGTTTACGGCCTACAATGTTACCTATTGATATCAATTGGTATAAGGGATCAAACTCAGGACCTCACAATTGCCAGGCAGGCACTGTGCTGCTGAGCTACATCCCTAGCACTGTGATTATTGTTTATGTTTTCAGTGACCTAAAGCAATTCTTTTGGTACTGAGAATTGAACTTGGGACCTTATACTTGTGAGGCAGGTGGCAGAATCACTAAGCCAAATCCCTGGCCCTAGTTTCTATGCTTTCAAAACAGTATTTTACCATTACACTTAAATCACTGATTTAAATAATTTCCTTCTAGGACTGAAGGCAAAGGTTGTTGAAGATCTGTCCCAGAGGAATAGATCTGTAGAAATGTGTCACTTTGTAGAAATGTGGTTATTCAATATTGATGTTATTTTTTTCTATCAAGTAGTTTTTGTTTTACCAACAACTCTTCATCATATTGTTTCTTGGATGTTATGCCCTGTTCCTATCTTTCAACAATGGAAATTTCTTTTTTTGTGTGTGGTATCAGGGATCAAACTTAGGACCTCATGCTTGCGAGACATGCACGGCTCCACTGAGCTAAATCCCAGGTCTGGCAATTTCTTTAGGTAAGAGAAATATCTTCAAATCTTTTTATCTACCGAGAGAAAAAAAATATAAAAATGGGAGTGAGAAGTGGGCTGAGTATTGGGAATGGCTCTAAAAGAAGAAAAGGGAAGTCCCCTTTCCTAGATATCTTTCAAATTTAAATTTAATCTATTATATAGCACTTGGCCTCTTAGAAGTAAAAAGATGAATTTAGAAAAATAAACATGGATTTATAAATATTATTCACAGTGGTTTATGGAAGATTTGGTATTATGAATGCAGATATTTAGGAAATTTGAAACAGTGATTAAAACTACAAGTAACAAGAGAGAAATCTCAGATTTATGAAGTATCAAAAAAAAGTTTTGTTTTGTTTTTTTAAAGACAGAGTCTTGCTATGCAGTTCAGGCTACATTTAAACTCACCAGGCAGCCCAGGCTGGCCTCAAACTTACAACAATCCTCTTGCCTCTGCCTCCCAAGTGCTGAGATGACAGACGTGCACCACCACACCTAGAAAAATCTCAGAAAATTTAACAGAAGAAATTATCTCTTTACACAGTGTCTTTAAATTATAGTTCATGGGAAATGAGCTTATGAGGTCAAAGTAATCAATGAAGACAGAACTCATTAACTGGTTTATCCTAGAGCCGGGGATTTAGCTCAGTGGTGCTGCTGCCTGCTTTGCAAGCACAAGGTCCTGAGTTCAATCCTCAGTACCAAAAAAAAAAAAAAAAAAAAATAAATATACACACGCATCAAAAAATTATAAAAAAAAAAAAAACACACATATACACACACACACACACACACACACACACACACACACACACACACCAAGGTTAGATAAAAAATATGTTTACTTAGAAAAGTTGACCCTAACCAAAAATGCAGAACAGGTTTCAAATAGCTTAAATTTCTTGGTATTCCTCCTGACCCTAAGGTAGAAGTAACACACTGTCCACTTACAGGTCCACAGTTCTGACTCAAGCTAAGGGGCTGAAAAAGAAACTTAACATTCCCAAGTAAATATGGGAAGCCATAGTGGCAAAATCTAGGATTTCTCTGAAATAGTTTCAACTGGGAAGCCTCTAATCCTACCTGAATAATGCTTCTTTTTTTTTTTTTTAAATGAGTTTCTCAGTATGAGTCCAAATCTCAAAAAGCACCTTCAAAAACAGGGCCTCCCAGGAACACAAGTATGCCAGTAAATCCAGTCAGCTGGATACAGGGACCATGTACACAATAGAAAAAGAAAATCAAGGACCAGATACTGAGACTCCCCCTTGTGTCCCACAGTTAGAAGTGGCTAAATATTAGGTAGTTTTCCGCTTCTTGGCAGATGGCCGTTCAAATACATCGCGTACCCCTGCTGCTTTTTGTTTAAAGAATTTTGTATTCTGAGCACTCTCTTGGCCCCATGCTGAGTCGAAGGAGGTAGTGTCTTGGTCCACAAGGTGGGTGTATTTGGTACGACCAGAACGTCCAAAGTTCTTGACCTGAGGGAAGAAAGGATGAGTTATACCACCCAACACACCATGCCCCAGCCTCAGCCTTGGTACATTATTATTATTATTATTTTTTTTTTTCTTGAGACAGGGTCTCACTATGCAGTTGAGAATGACCTGGAACTCACTATGTAGCCCTGGCTGGTCTCGAACTTGCAGTGATCCTCCTGCCTCAGCCTCCGGAGTGCTGGGATTACAGGTGTGCACCATCACGCCCAGCTGGTATATTATTATTATTTTGTTGTTTTTTTGAGACAGGGTCTCACTATGTAGTTAAGACTGACCTGGAACTCACTATGTAGTCCAGGCTGGTCTCGAACTCACAGCAATCCTCCTGCGTCAGCCTCCTGAGTGCTGGGATTACAGGCGTGCGCCACCACGCCTGGCTATTAATATTACTTTTTCCCCTCCTCCTGTTACCTGCATGACTTTCGGAAGAATAGTTTTGTTGAAATGATCCTCCAGGGTAGGTGCACTGAAATCTCTCTTGTATACCTCTTCATCTTCATCCTATAGAAATTATCTTATCAGTCTGCGGCTCTGTTTTCCATATGTGCAAACCATTAGTTTATTAAACTCTGCCATAGACTACAGGAAGTGGCGGGTACTGGGCCTTCCTCAAGAACTCCCTTCTAGTTGAGGTGGTATTCCCTTCCTGGTTGCACTGTTTCTCCTTTCTGAGTGGACTCTTTGTGAAGGTGGCTTTATTCTCTGCACTCACAATGCTGTTTCCCCCTGTGATTCCAACACTACAGGACTCTCACATCTTTACTCCTAAATATTCTTCCATTTACATTTCTTAACTTAGATATTTTATTGGTACTTTGAACACATCTAGAGTGAAAAATCATCTCAATCTTTCCAAATCAGCCTCTTCTGATTTAACTGTTTAGTAAGTAGGACCAAATTATCTCAATTACAGTACCTGGATTCAAATCTGAGTAATCTCTGTGTTTATTCAACTGACATGTTGTAAATTCTCATCACTTGAATTGTAATTTTCCCTACAATCAGAAATTAAAGTTCCTTTTTTTTTTGTATTGGGGATTGAACTCTGTCCCTTTCGCTTAGCGAGGGAGGTGGCGGAACTACTGAGCCAAATCCCTGGTCCAGAAATTACTGTTTCTAAATAGTGTTTTAATATATTAATGTTTCCAAAATGCAATTCTCATTATATCTCTGCCTTGTTCAAAACCTTCAAAGGATTTCAAGCACAAGGACCCGAGTTCGATCACCAGTACCAAAAACAAAAGCAAAAACAAAAACAACTTCAAAGGAGGGCCAGCGATGAAGCTCAGCAGCCGTTCAACTGCCTGGCAAGGGCAAGGTCCTGAGTTCGATTCTTGGTACCAAAAATGAACAAAGAAAACTTCAGTGTAGCCAGGCATGATGGCACACACTTATAATCCCAGCATTTGGGAGGCTGAGGCAGGCCTGAGTTTGAGGCAGTTTGAGTCATGAGATTGAGGCAAGCCTGGGCTACATTGCCAGATCCTATCTCAAAGAACCCCACCTCAAAAAACAAACAAACAAACAAACAAACAAAAAAACCCAAAAAGAAACAAAAACTTCAGTGAATCTCTATTTTCTTTTTGGAACCAGGGATCGAACTGAGGTCCTTGGGCTTACAAGGCAGGTGGCAGAACCTCTGAGTTAAATCCCTATCCAAATCTCTATTTTCTTAAATACAACTTTGTATGAGGCCAAATATATCCTTTTTGTTAAGTGTTCCCTGCTGTTTCCCTGTACAGTTTATAACACCTGCCTGCACTCCTGCTGGCAGCTTCACCTTCATTCCAGTGAATGTTAGATAGGTAAGTCTACCTATCTTAAATGTTCCCTTCTCTAAGTCATTCTTTTCAGTTTTCAAATATAACACCCCTTTCTGCATACCTTCATTCTTGTTCTTTTTGGTACCGGGGATCAAACTAGGACCTTGTGCTTGCAAGGCAATTGAGGCTCCACTGAGTCTTTCTTTGTTCTTTCTTATAGTGCCTTAGACCCACTTTTATTTTATTTTTCTGGTACCAGGATTGAACTCAGGATCTTACACTTGTCAGGCATGTGTGGTGCCATTGAGCTATATCCCAGGCTCTTAGCCCCACTTTTACTTTTTTTTTGGTACTGGGGAATCAAACTTGGGTCCTTGTGCTTGCGAGGCAGGCAGTGGAACCATCTCAATCCCTGGCCCTAGCCCCACTTTTAGATTATAAGTCTTTTGAAAGCAAGGATTCTATATCCTCTAGCAGTGGTAAACAGTGACTTTTATATAGTAAATTCACAAAAAGTTATTCACTCAATGAAATATGAAATAACTATAGAGAATAGTTTTAAGTCGACATGCTGCTTAGATACACATTACAAACAAACATACTAAAAGAATGAAGAATAGCACTATCTGGTTAAGAACCTACATAGAAGAGCTGAGTCTTTTAACCACACTTTTGGAGTATTCTTTTTTCTTCCAGGAGAAAGGCCTAGTTTAAAGGTAGGACCATTAAACAGTTTTATGAGATCTATTTTTTTCTTTAGGGCCTGAAAATTCCTCATTTAGTCCTTGAAGGTATTTCAATTTTTTTGTCCAAAGGAGAAGAATCAGTATTTGAATACATGTATCCAAAGACTTTCACACACACCTTCCTTATGTATCTTAGCCAGCAATGCACTGCTACTAAGAAACTTGATTATTAAAGTTGCTGAAATGCTTAAGCAAAAACACTTCTATGACTCTGAAACAGTATAAGAGGTACCATCGTCTCCCCTGATTTTCAAAAACAACATGTGCTTGGAAAACAATAAGCAAACTTTTTTTTTTGCTTCCGGGGACTGAACTCGGAACCTTGTACTTGTGAGGCAGGTGCGGCACCACTGAGCTAAATCCCCATTCCTAATAAGCAAACATTTTATACTGATCAGGTAGATACACTGATTTTGTAGGGTAGGAAGGGAACCTCCATTGAAGTTTTTAAATTTTATAAGAATCTGCAGTGAAGGATTGGAATTTAGTAGCAGAGGGGATATTTAGGGTTTAGTACATAACACCTAGAAAAGCTAGTACAGATTTTGATACAAACTCTGTTAACATTAGAAAATCATTTAACAAACCATATGTTATCAAGGGATGTAGCCTTGTGGCACTATACCTGCTTTATAAACCCAAGGTTCTGAGTTCAATCACCAGTACTGAAAAAAGCAATAAATGCAGTTAATCCTTCCATTACCTTTTTTTGGGGGAGCGGTGGGGATCAAACTCAGGACCTTGTGCTTATAACGCAGGCTCAGTGCCATTGAGCTAAATCCCTGGACCCTCTTCCATTACTTATTTTTGGTACCAGGGATCAAACTCGGGTCCCTGAGCTTGTGAGGCAGGCGGTGGAACCACTGAGCTAAATCCCCAGTTTTTCTGTTACCTTTTAAAAAATTTCTTACAAGGGCCAGGGATTTAGCTCAGTGGTTCTGCCGTCTGCCTTGCAAGTGCAAGGTCTCGAGTTTGATCCCCAGTACAAAAAAAAAAAAAAAAAAGACTTCTTACTGATATTAATTCAAATAATTTAGTAGTGCATGTCACTCTAGATAGGCTTAACAAATTGCTATTTTGACCTTAGTCGCTTTTCATCTTTTTTGTTTGTTTTTGGAGACTGGGTTTTGTTTTGTAGCCCAGGGTGAGCAATACTCCTGCCTCAGTCTCCTGAGTGCTGGCATTACAGGCATGCACCACCAAGCCCAGCAGAGGTTCATTTTTATGTAACCAAAACTCATTTGTCTATTAAATAATGATTTGTAAGTATTTTTGGAAACCTAAATTAGTTTAGTATCTATAAAGATACCATTTCATTTCCTCAACTTTTATTACATTATTTCCTCTTTCAGAGAGCTGAGGACAAAACAGAACAGTTGTTGCTGCTGCTTCCAAATCTAGTTGCTAACCCTTTTCTTTGGGTTTATATTCTTCCAAGGCAAAAAGTAAAAGAGGAACCTGACCCTTGCCATTGCCAGTGAACACTCAGGACAATTTATTCTCATTCCAGGGGAGAAAGTATTTGAAGCTTCTGAGTTATTCCTACTGTCCAATTTTCTGATTCACTCACCATGAAGAAGGCACCCCGGTGATAATACTTCTGTAAAAACTTGTATTTGCCCTTCACAGCTTTGTTGGTAATGACTTTGCCATTTGCACGAAGCTCAGCTCTCCTCTCTTCCTCAGTAAGGTTTCTCATGCGTTCAATTTCTGCTTTCTCCTTTTCAAGCCTGTGCAGTGACAAAACCACTTACTGGTATCTTCCCATCTTTGGAAAGGCCCAGTTACCTGACAATAACACAATTCCACCTCCTCAGCTTTCGTCCCGTTTCACAAAGACAAAATGAACACACACAGAACCAGGGACGGAGCTAGAACTGTAGCTCAATGGTTGGGTGCCTGGCGGGGATGCGGCCCTGGCTTGACCTCCAGCACTGTGAAAATCATGGAGTTAGCAACCAAAACACAAAAACCAAAAATAGAACTCAGAGCCCCTCCCAGAAGCCTCCTTCACTGCAGGCCACCCTCACTCACGCTTCTCGGTCTTCTCTGTCTCGCTTGATTCTCTTCAGTTCTCGAACCTTCCACGCCTCATACTCCTCCTCGTCATTTTCATCGTCAGTATTGAGAGCATCCAGAGCGGCCAGCGACCGTTTGTTCTCCTCCAGCTCTTTCTTGGTTTCCTCTTCTACTATCTGCAGGAGCACAATTCAGCTGTCAGTCTTCCTCACCTCTGCAGACCAGGCTGGGGTCACCACTCCTCCCACTCATGCCACACCTTGAGCGTGTACTTGCGCCTCTCCTCTGCCATGCGTCTGGCTTCCTGCTCCAGCTCCTTTTGCTTCAGTGCCTCAGCCTCACGCTCTTGGACGGTCACGCGGTCCTTCCTACACCACAGAAGTACTGTTAACTGTCCAAAGCCTTAGAATAGAGCTCTTCGTTTCTCTAGATCTAGTCTCATCCAAGCCAGAGAAGGCCAAATAATCTTCGGCTCTATTATTTGTAAACAGCCCAAAATAGGACTCATCTCAGGCATGTACATTAGACACAGGGCCTACACACTGAGCATTAATCCCCAGCCCTTTAAACTTTTTTATTTATTAAATTTTTTGAGACAAGTCTTGCTCAGTTGCCAAGATGTTCAGGTTGGGCTTGAACTTGCAATCCTCCTGCCTCAGCCTGTCAAGAGTGATGGGACCACAAACATGTGCCACCGTACCTGGTCCATCCCAGGTCTTTAGGGTACATTCATCCTTGAAAAAAGTCTAGATAAGGAGGAACATGACAGTATTTCCAGCCATCAGGAAAGAAACAGGATTTTGTTGTTCAAGCTTAGTTTGGTGCTTGGACTATGCAACCTCTTAAGCAGAAAGGGAGCTGTGAAAAAAAACACTCAGCCTTTCTGCTAACAAGTTACTCCTTAGCATCTATGCTGAGGGTGAAGGCATCAGGCACTTTCACTCGGGCCTTCACTTCAGAACAGAGGGTAGAAAGAGGCTTTGAATGTCACCCTGGAGAGTAACTATATGGATTCTGACCTGTTGTGTGCGACACCTACTTTCGAATAAAGACTGGCTTAAGGCGTGGCTCCATCTCATCCTCACTGTCTGTGTATTCTTCATACTCGGACTCGGATTCCGACTCTTCTCCAGAACGCCCCTCATCCTCCACCTCCATGACTTCCATCTCTTCATTTTTCCTCTCCTGTGCTCGCTGACGCATCATGCCACGGCGCCGCTCTATTTCCTGTCCACACACACAGGGAAGCCAGTTATTTCAGTGATCTGTGCTCTCAGATGGCCTTTATCATGGTGTGGAGAGCTGAACCTCCACCACTCAACCCCATTCCCAGTCCTAAGATGGCTTTTTATTGTTTTTTCATCAAACCCAATGAATTCTGATGTAAGTACAGTTTAGCACTATTTTATTTTCAATCCTAACCCCCAAACAAGGTGCATGATTAGAGTTCATGCCAAAAGCAGTGATTTGTGCCTTTATGGCTTCAATGAATGACCATGACCCCCACTTTTTTTTTTTTGGTACTGGGAATGGAACTCAGGGCCTCGTGCTTGCCAGCCAGGAACTATACTGCTGAGCTATACCTCTGGCTCTCCCAATTTTTCTTATAAACAGAAAAAACTTTGCATTTAAAAACTTTCCTTTACCACACCTCATCATCAATTTCTTCCTCTTCCTCTTCACTGCTATCTTCTCGTTCCATGCGCCAAGCATCTCCTTCTACTTCCGAGTCACTTTCTCCTACCACCTCAGGTTCCACTATTTTCCGATGTCGAGCCAATCTGAAAAACAGGATCTCCAAGTGTTAACACCATGTCAAACGAAGGGCCATTAACTACATTTCCTTCACTGCAGAGAACCCTGGCAGCATGGTGTACTATTTGCCTCCACTAATAGAGAAGTTTTGAGATGGAGAAATTGAGGTGCAAATTAAAGAAGCTAAACCAAAATGTCAGAGAAAGTGATTAAATTGAGCCTAGAACATCAAACAAATGTGCAGGCACCATCCAAGGGCACACAGCGAACCCAGAGGGCAGGGGCATAGGGATGGAAACCAGGGCTTTCTACATACTAGGCAAACATTACCACCAAGCTATATTCCCATCCTACAGAGGGATTTTTTTTTTTGGTGGTCTTAGGGATTGAACTGAGGGCCTCTGCATAGAACTACATGACCCAGACCTCTCTAAAGGTTCCTCTAAGTCATGCTACTTTCCTTACCCTTTACACTCTGGTCTCATTTGCAAAATGGGGAGTACCTATCTCACAAGTGTATTGTGTGGATAAGAAATAGTAAATGTAATGCACTCCAAAGCATGTACTTGACACACACAGTGAGCACTGTTACGGTGTCGACTCTTGACTGTTACTGCTGCTGCTCCTGTTCCTTAACCTGTAGTCCAGGGAAACATAACTGTGGTCATTACCTCTCTTCTACATCTTCACTGATCCGATTCTGTAAACGCCGCAGCCGGGGGTCACTAGACAAATCTTCCTCCTGCTCCTCAGGCTCTGCTTCTTGTTCTTTGGCTTTCTTAATGAACTGAAATTCTTCATCTTCCTCGTCGGATGACTCCATAGGCGCATAATCTGGTCTCTTTCCAGACACGTAACGTTTTACCTTCACTTTCTCCATTGAAATCTCACCTGGGCAAGAAAGATCATTTCTCATGTTTCATGAGCCTCTTTCTCAGTCTTTCAACCCCTGGCCTCTGCAGGCAGGGTCTGTCTCCCTGATAGACGGGTAGTGAAGCAGGCAAGGGAACATTATCCAACTACCTCTCTGACTAATGGGCTTTCCTACGAAGGCCAGTGCTTGGCAGGCATTCCTGTGAACAGCAATGCTGACGACACTGAGGCTTACCTTGCTTACAACAAAGTGGGGGGAGGTAAGTGGCGAAACCACGAAAAAAAGCCCACTTAGGGGTCAAGGATTTAGCCGCACCCGCCTCGCAAGCACAAGGTCCTGAATTCCATGCCCAGTACCGCAAAAAAAGGGTCTCTCTCTCTCCTGCCATTAGTTCATACTATTCTGCTTCAACTACACTCTAAAACAAATTATTTGTACCAATGCTCAGCATATTGAAAGGCCAATTTAATCTAAAGTACTGCCTAGTTGTTCTTTTACTTCCATTTGTAATTTCCACGACAGCCTTTATATTACCATATAATTCATTTATATTGAAATAGGTTTTTTTCAGCTTTTGTGCTATCAAATCGGCAAGAATAGATCATCTCTTTTATTTTAATTAATTAATTAATTTATTTTTGTTTTTTTGAGACAGAATCTCACTATGTAGTTGAAACTGACCTGGAACTCACTATGTAGCCCAGGCTGGTCTTGAACTCACAGCAATCCTCCTGCCTCAGCCTCCTGAGTGCTGGGATTACAGGCATGCGCCACCACACCTGGCCTTATTTTATTTTTTGGTACTAGGGATTGAACTTGGGATCTTGCGCTTCCAAAGCAAGTAGCAGAACCATTGAGCTAAATCACCAGCCCCTAGATTATCTCTTTTATAAATACAAACAATTCTAAATTGGATGTGGTGGTGCACACTTGTAATCTCAGCACACTCTGGGAGATTGAGGCAGGAAGAATGAAAGTACAAGCATCCCCCCAACAAGACAGATGTGGTGTTACACCTCTGTAGTCCCAGGACTTAGAAGGCAGGAAAGATGCTTGAGTTCGAGGCCAGTCTGGGCTACATAGTGAGATCCTGTCTCAGAAAAAAAATTCAAGCCCTGCAAAGGCAACTTAAGAGACTTAGTGAGATCCTATCACAAAATAAAAATATTCAAAAGTTAGCTGCAGTTGTAGCTTAGTGTGAAAGCCCTGGGTTCAATCTCTAGTACTGCCAAAGGAGAGAAAAAAAGAAAGAAAAGCAAATCAGTGAATAGAGAGTAAAATCTTACCAACTCATTTTATAGGATGAGTCAACTCTTATAACCAAAATGAACAGTTCAGATGAGACCTTTGGGTGGATTTCACTTATGAATATACATATAAAAATACTGAAGAATAACAAATTTATCTCAGCAATACAAAAATTAATGTGAAAACAGCCCCAGAATCCTGAAAACAAACACACACACAAACCCCAGGACAGGAGCAATATGATATTTTAAAAAGTCATATAATCTTAACAATAGCTATTTAAAAAAAAAAAAATTTTTTTTTTTTTTGAGACAGGCCCAGGTTGGCCTCAAACTCATGGTGATCCTCCTGCCTCAGCCTCTTGAGTGCTGGGATTACAGGAGTGCACAACACCTGGTGGCAAACATTATATAAGTTGACTATTTCATATACAAAATGCTTGCCTGGGACCAGAGGTATCTCAGACTTTGGAGGTTTTTTTGTTTTTTTAAATTTTGGAATATTTGCATTCACTTTATCAGTAGAGCATCCTAATCAGAAAATCCGAAATCTGAAACTTTATGAACATCACATTGGAGTTAATTTTGGATTTTGGGACTCTATGAAAGCATTCTCTTTTATAAGCAGTGGGAGCTGGGTGCTGTAGGCTGGTAAAATTTTTTTTTTTGAGACAGGCCCAGGTTGGCCTCAAACTCATGGTGATCCTCCTGCCTCAGCCTCTTGAGTGCTGGGATTACAGGAGTGCACAACACCTGGTGGCAAACATTATATAAGTTGACTATTTCATATACAAAATGCTTGCCTGGGACCAGAGGTATCTCAGACTTTGGAGGTTTTTTTGTTTTTTTAAATTTTGGAATATTTGCATTCACTTTATCAGTAGAGCATCCTAATCAGAAAATCCGAAATCTGAAACTTTATGAACATCACATTGGAGTTAATTTTGGATTTTGGGACTCTATGAAAGCATTCTCTTTTATAAGCAGTGGGAGCTGGGTGCTGTAGGCTGGTAGACTGAGGAAGAAGGATTGCTTGAACCCAGGAGTTCAGGGCCAGGTTGATTCTTAAAACAATGAACAAAGAGGACTGGGGATGTAGCTCAGTGACCCTGAGCTCCTGAGTTTGATCCCCAGTACCAAAGAGTGGGGGGACAAACATCAGTTAATAGAGGAGGGACAACTGAACAATATAGTAAGTAGTCGTCAATTAGATATTAGACCTCTAACTTCCACCATACAGAAGAAATAATTCTAGATGGATTAATGGCTACAGGTGAAAAACACATCTTAAATATTTGTATTTTCTATTAGACTGTAAACTTTTCAATTTACAGTCTATCTTGTGTAATTGTGTAATCAATCCTATTTAATATATACCAATTAGAAGATGGAAAATCTTTTAAATCCGATTACCTGATTTCATATCTATGAACCATACATGACAAAGTTGATAAATCTGATGACAGTGTAACTAAAATGTGTAGCAGAAGGCCGGGCATGGTGGCACGCGCCTGTAATCCCAGCACTCAGGAGGCTGAGGCAGGAGGATCGCTGTGAGTTTGAGACCAGCCTGGGTTACATAGTGAGTTCCAGGTCAGTCTCAACTACATAGTGAGACCCTGTCTCAAACAAAAAAAAAAAAAAAAAAAAAAAAAACGTGTAGCAGACTTTATAATTAAAGGCACCTGTGTTCTCTCTTGCACAGTGGCCCACCCTCAACACTGTAGGTTGTATTTCTTTTCCTGCTTTTTCTTGGCCCAAACTTACTCTGCAGAGCTCACTTCTTTTCCTAATTTTAATAAAACTTTGCTACCATATAAAAGTTAAAGATAAGCCAAAAAATGGGGGGTAGGATGTTATAGATTTGAAATATATAAACACATGAAGATCCCTATCATCACTAGTAATTAGGGAAGTGCAAATTAAAACAACGGGCTAACAATATGTACTTCTTAGGTTGGTTGTGCAAACACTTAAAAATTTGATGCAAACAACTGTATGAGTGAATATACTGCGAATAGAAACCCTTATCCTCTTAGTCTGGAAAGCAACTAGCAACTAGTAAAAAAGTTTATGAGCTCCTCTGAGTTTCACACAAATGTACTGACCAGACAATTTAAGAAGGACAAGCCGGGCATGGAGGCACATGCCCGGAAATGCAGCACACTAGGAGCTTGACAGGATTCCAAGTTTGATCCCAACATGGCTAAATTAATGGGTCTCTGTCTCAAAAAAAAAAAAAAAAAAAAAAAAAAAAGGAGAAGATGGCTGAGGGTGAAGGTCCCAGATTCAATCCCTAGTACCCTCCCCCCCAAAAAATTGCAGTACTTCTGTAATAGGTGAAAAACAACAGCAACAACTAACTGTCCATCATTAAGGAATAAACTACACTGTAGTTTAATTAAACAATGCAATTCAAGCTGGGTTGCTGGTGCATGCCTGTAATCCCGGCACTCGGGAGGCTGAGGCAGGAGGATCACTGTGAGTTCGAGGCCAGCCTGGGCTACATAGTGAGTTCCAGGTCAGTCTCAACTACATAGTGAGACCCTTGTCTCAAAAAACAAAACAAAAAAATAAATAAATAAAAATAAAAAATAAACAATGAAATTCATAAATTTATAAGCAGTTAAAATGAATGAATTAGGGCCGGGGATTTAGCTCCGTGGTTCTACTGCCTGCCTCACAAGCACAAAGACCTGAGTTCGATCCTCGGTGCCAAAAAAAAAAAAAAAAAAAAAAAAAAAAAAAAAAAAAAAAAAAAAAAGAATGAATTAGATTGATATGCATCCAAACAATAATTCTCAAAAGTCATGTCAAGTGAAAAAAGAAAAGGAAGAGGTGGGGTGTAGCTTAGTGGTTAAGTATTTTGCCTTAGGAGGCTCTGGGTACATCTTTAGCACCTACAGGAAAAAACAAAACCAAACCAAAAAGGGGGAAATTATATAGGGACAGATACAGTATATTGAAAAAAAGAAAAATAATTGGTATTTTTTTTTCATCATCCTTACTGAAAAAACTCTTGATCTGACTCTTCTTTGTGAGACAGGGCCTCCCTCTTTAATTCTGTAATTCAGGCTGGTCTCGAACTATTGACAATCCTCCTGCCGCAGTCTCAAGTGCTGGGAATCCAGGTGTGTGCCAACACACTCGGCTTTGATTTGACTTCTTCAACAGATGTATGGTGTTCCATCTACACTCACTGAAATCTCTCCTGTCTTTTGGAGATCAAATTAGATGCCACTTTTTAAAAGAAGTTTTCCTTGATTAATCCAATCTGAGGCAATCATCTCTTCTTTGACTGAAATGTGACTCTTTATGCATGTCTTACACATACTAGAATATGAATTTTTTAAAGTCGAGGCACTGATTTAAACAAGTCTGTATCCAATTTAATAAACAGCCACTGTGCTACTCGAAAAGGATAAAAAGCTAGAGACATGGTGCCTGTCTCAAGGACAGCGAGAGCAAGAGCTTACTGATCTAGTAGGGGGAGATAAACATGTAAGTACTGTACAAGAACGGTAAGAGTTATGAGAGCAGCACAGACTATTATGGATAACAAAAAAGAGCTGTATAACGCCCAGAGCCCTCCGAACAGCCTTATTTATACTTGTCCAAGGCATCTGGTAGAGGCCAAGGAAAGAGGGATGCTTGCTGTACAGTGGAGCAGACAGGCCCCAGGAACACAATCAGATGAAAGTAGGTGCCCCCTCGGGGAGAAGCTCGGGATGGGAAGGTGGAGGGAACAGAAAGGGCGTCTCGGAGTGGCGGGGTTGGAGCAGCACCCAGGGAAGGTAGGCCGTCCCGAGGGGAGAGGGGAGAACTGCCTAGACCGGGGTGAACACTATACCTTTCTCATTTCGGACTGGGACGGCTCCGGCCGTAGACTGAATGGGCGGCTGCTTCATGAGTGAACTTGGGACAGACATGTTGACGGCAGCGGCGACGACCCTCTCAACTTGACGGATTCCAAACTCTGAACACCTAGGACAGGAAAAAAATCTCCTTCCCCGTAGGTGAGCCCGACACTGCTGCGCGACGGATAGAAGCCACCTAGGCGGAGCTAGAGAAGCCGGAAATGCATGACTAGAGGATTGTGGGACGTCGGCGGACTTTCCCCGCCCAGCTACCGAACGGTCTTCTCTGTTGCGGGGGTTCACCTGGGCCCGCGAGTCCTTTGTCGCTGGTGGGACATTGCCAGGCTTTGAGGCGAATAGGGTTCGAGTTAAAAGATTTCACATGATAAGCCGGACGTGGTGGCTCAGGCCTGTAAATCACAACATCCAGGGTGAAACAGGAGAGTCAAGTTCGAGTCCTGCACTGTGCAACTTAGTGAGATCCTGTCTCAAAATAAAAAACAAAAGACTGGAGATGTAGCTCAGTGGTAGAGCCCTCCCAATTTTGGATCCCAGCACTGAAGCAAAGCAAAAGAAAAGCAAAACGGAGGAGAGGCCGATGCATGCCTGTAATCCCAACCACTGGGGAGGCTGAAGCAGGAGGATCACAAATTCTCTGCTGGTCTGAACAATTTATGGCAATGCTGTCTCAAAATTGTAAAAATAATAAAAAGGTAAGGGCTTAGATCAGTGGTATAACACTTTCATGTGTGAGGTCCAGGATAATCCCCAATATGACAAAAACAATAGTAAACAAATAAACATCTGAGGAAATAGTGAGGTACTATTTGTCTAAACTGTTCAAAGCTGAGTTTGATTGAATACAATTTTTACTACAGGGCTGGGGATTTAGCTCAGTGGCACTGTGCCTGCTTGTGTCAAAGTGCAAGGTCCTGAGTTCGATCCCCGGTACTGGGGTGGAGTGGGGTGGGGCTCTTCCTAGGTTGATGGTGGTACATGCCTGTGATCCCAGCACTCAGGAGGCTGAGCCAGGACAATTGCTGCGAGTTTGAGGCCAGCCTGGGCTACAAAGCGAGACCCTAGCTCAAAAACAAAACAAAACAATCCAGGAAGTCTTCCTAATTAGTTCATTTGATGGAGCTGCTGTGAGCTGGGTTGTGGCATTTGGTAGTTGCCTAAGGAGGGCAGGTAGTTGTGATTTAAATCAGGGATAGCACACACATGCGCACACCCAACAAACACTACCTAAGGGCCTGAGAAATATCACCTGAAATCCTAACTCCACTTTTGTTTTTTTTAAATGATAGCAACGTTTTATATTTATTAAGGAAAAGAAACAGGCTCTGCAGAGCAAATTTTGGCCAACTAAAAGTAGAAAAAGAAGGGCTAGGGATTTAGCTCAGTGTACTGCTCCTGCCTCACAAGCACAAGGTTCTTTGTTCTACCTCTGGTACCAAAAAAAAAAAAAAAAAAAGTAGAAAAGAAGTTACACCCTACAGGGTGAGGGTGGGCCATGGGCCACAGAGAACACGGTGGACTAGTACTCAATTTTCACACTTTCATTATCTATTATCCTATTAAAATATTATCATTATTAAAATTATTATTAATTATTAATTAATAATTATCATTATCCTATTAAAATACATTCATGGAGCTGGGCATGGTGGCACATGCCTGTAATCCCAGCACTCAGGAGGCTGAGACAGGAGGATCACTGTGTGTTTGAGACCAGCCTGTGCTACATAGTGAGTTCCAGGTCAGACTCAACTATACAGTGAGACCCTATTTCAAAAAACCAAAACAAACAAACAAAAAAACATTCATGGTTGGGAAGTGTATTTAATTTCTTAATGACTGAGTACTTGTGTTTACAGGGATTTTGATCCCTGGTATCAAAAAACAAAACAAAACAAAACCAACTTGTAGAATAGCAGAAGCAGTCTCAAATTATACCTGGGTCATATAAAAAAATTGGTGAAATAGGGCCAAGGATTTAGCCCAGTGGTGCTGCTGCCTGCCTTACTTCATCATAGAAATGACTTTTTTTTTTGAGACAGTCTTGCTTTGTATTCCAGGCTGGCCTTGAACGCCCTATCACAGGTGTGTGCCCCCACACCCAGCTATAAGAAACCGTGTAACTACTGTGTGGTGGGGAAAGAGAAGAGCTAGCATGACAGTCTTTTTTGGGGGGGATACTGGGGAATCGAACTCAGGTCCTTGCACTTGGGAGGCAGGCGGCAGAACCACTGACCTAAATCCCCAGCCCCTAGCATGATCGTCTTGATGGCCAGAAATAGTATAGCACATATGGGACAATATACAAAATGTTTAATGAGTAATTTATTATTTTAACTGGGGGTTGAAACTCAGGACCTTGTGCTCTCAAGGCAGTGGCAAAACCACTAAGCTAAACCTCCGATCCTTAAAGCTGCTTGAGAAAGGCTCTTGCTGTTAGTTCATGCTTGCCTCGAACTCCGGGCAATCCTGCCTCAGCCTCTTGAGTGGTGGGATTACAGACGCGCACCTCTGCGCTCAGCAGTCAGTAATTTTTTTGAGTCAAGGAATGGTTAGTTTCATGGGTACCAGATCCTGGAAGGCCTTCAAGGTGCTACTAATGTTATCAAATTAATTTCACCGGTACTCTAAATCTGCCCCCCCCCCCCGCCACCCCGGCCGGGAAAAATGAAATTGGTAGGTCTCAAACTAAGTTATTCTTTCTTTCTTTCCTTCCTTGCTTTCTTTCTTTCTTTTTGGTACTGGGGCTAGAACTCGAAACTTTGCGCTTACAAGGCAGGCAGTGATGCCACTGAGCTAAATCCCCAGCCCTTCAAGCTAAGTTTAAAGGGGAGTCAATTTGGAACCAAGGAAGCTAGAGAGATTAGATAGTATTTGTTAGCCCGGCCTGGTGGCACCTTCCTGTATTCCCAGTACCTGGGAAGGTGAGGCAGGAAAACTGCAAATTCGAGTCCAGCCTGGGCAATTTAACAACTCAGTGAAACCCTATCTCAAAAAATTAAAAAAAAGGTGTGAGGATGTAGATCAGTGAGAAAGCCCTGGGTTTAATCCCGAGTATGGCAAGAGAAAAATCCAAACAGCTAACATGTCCCCTGCCTCAGAAGGTAACCCAGTGGTCACGGTACGTGCTTCTCTTGAGGGTAGGCGGGTGAAGTGCATGTCGGCTGATTTCCTTCTTCCATGGGCAGCTGTGTCTTGAGTCTTTTCCCGGCTTACGCTGCATGGCGGTGTTTACCCTTCACCAGAAAGCGCGAGCGCGAAGTAACCAGACCCCTTAAGGCCCTCGCCAGTCACTAGACACGCTACCGCAGCGGGTCAGGCCACGCCCCTCCTTCCGGTCGAGGCATTGACCCCGCCCAATTTCCGTCCCTGCTCGCCCCGCCCCCGCCCGCCCCCGCCAAGTGCCCGGCTCTCGCCCGCCGCCCTCCGCGCGCGTTTGGCGGGAAGATTTGGCAGTCACCTGTGGGAAGATGTCGCGGCCTTTCGCGGACGGAGAAGGGAAGGTGGGCACCTGGGTGCGGACCGAGGCGCAGGGGAGGCGGCTGCGTCTTGTACTCGGGAGGTTTCTGTGAAGCCCTCAGCGCGGAGTCCGGCCCCCTCCCTAATGCTAGAGATAGTGGTTGGTTCGGACTGGGCCCTCACTTCTCCAGCCCGTCCCCTTCCAAGGCTAGGTCTTTTTGTGTGTGTGTGTGTGTGTGTGTGTGTGTGTGTGTGTGTGTGTGTGTGTGTGCGTGCGTGCGTGCTAGGTCTTTGTGTGTGTGTGTGTGTGTGCGTGCGTGCTAGGTCTTTGTGTGTGTGTGTGTGTGTTAGGGATTGAACCCAGGGTCTTTTTGTGTGTGTGTTGTAGGGATTGTGTGTGTGTGTGTGTGTGTGTGTTAGGGATTGAACCCAGGGTCTTTTTGTGTGTGTGTTGTAGGGATTGAACCCAGGGCATTCACCCTGGGCTCCATCCCAGCGCGTTTATTTATTTACCTTACACTTATTTATTTATTTATTTGGCACTGGGGAGCTTGCAAGGCAGGCAACAAAACTACTGAGCTAAATTCGCAGCCCTTATTTATTTACTTTAAATTTTGAGACAAGGTCTTCCAGAGTTGCCCAATCCGGGCTAAGACTTGTGATCCTTCTGCCGGTTAATAAGTGATGATCTAGATTTTGGAGGGGAAAGGTTTCCTTAGAGGCCATCCACTTGAATGATGTTGTCAGTAGGAAACAGGAGTTAATTTGTTTTCACAGACCTGTTAAGGACCCTATGAAAAAGGCTTTGGACCCGGGATTCTAATTGTTTTCCTTTATTGACTTGAATAGGTGAATGAATTTAAAGAAAATCAAGATGTCACTTATGCATGTCTGAGACCAGTACAAACTACAGTTTTAGGAAAAACAGCTAAGGTTTATCTTACCCCCTTCTCACTCAATGATTACAAGCTAGAGCAACTCAAGCACTCCAAATCTCTATCGGAAAAGAATTCCAACTACATGATGGTATGTCAGAAGAGTGAACCGAAGAAAACTTGTGAAGAAATTTTAATTCCAAAGATGAAAGTCATCCCTTCCAAGGCAGAATCCACTCTTCAAAAATTGTCCTTAGGTGTTCATGATGAAAGCAACAAGCCAGGACACAAAAGCCCTTCAGCTGCTGCCATTCTGAGTGCCGACATGGAGAGCAGTGATGAAGACATCACACCAGGCGTGGTAAGAGCTCAATTAGTTTGTTCCAAGTTTCCTTACTGTTTTGAAATTTGTCAAGAGTCTCTAGGGAAATGAAACTATTTTATCACCTAAAGTTTTTTTTTTATTTTTTTGTGACACTGGGAATTGAATTTAAGGCCTTTGCGCTGAACCACATTCCCAGTCCTTTTCTGTTTTTTTTTTTTTATTTTTATGAGACAGTCTTGTTAAGTTGCCCAGGCTGGCCTCAAACTAGTGATCCTTATGCATCAACTTTGAAGAGTGCTTTTATTACAGTACGTGCCACCAGGCTCAACTAGTATCTAATTCTTTTGGCTTCTACAGCCTACCACGAGTATTGTGACAACTTTCATACAGGACAAGATAAAATATGACGTGACAAAAAGTCAATGGAAGTAGGGAAACAAAATAAAGTTAGGGAAGGGGAGGTATGTTAATAGAAAAGTTATTATGAAATAGCAATTTGATTTTTGCTTTACTGTCCCAGAAGTAAGAACCAGAACCCATGGAAGAGAGCATGGAGTCAGTCATAAGTGCCTTAGACCAAGGGTTGCATAACCATAGCATATTTGTCCAATGAAGAAATTAACCATGGTACAATATTGTTAATGGAAATCTAGACCTTAATAGGATTTCACCAAATTTTCCAGTCATTTTTCTGTTCTACTACCTGGATGCGTCTCCATAGTCTCCACCAGTGTGTGTTAGATCTGAAGAATACTGGACAGTTATTTTGGATAATGTCTTTTATTTTGGGTTTGTTGCTTTCTCATGATTAGGCTAAGGTTTTGCATTACTGGGAAGGATCCTACACCATTTTATGTAATATCTCAAGTAATTTATGAAGAGCAGAAGTTTGTTTACCTCATGGTCTGGAAATGCAAGAGCTCAGCACTGGCCTTTGCTCAACATGCACTGAGGGTCTTCCTGGAGCATTGTCACTTGGCAAGGCAGAGTACATATGCCAGAGTGAGAGCGTCTCAAGTTTATGGCAGTTACCCATTTGAGAACCCACTGTCCTGTTGATCTGTGACTGGATTACCAATCTTCCTCACTTTTTTTTTTGGTTACTGGGTTGGAACTCCAGACCTTCCGCTTGTGCGGCGGGTGGCGCCACTGAGCTAAATCCCCAGCCCACATTTTTTTTTTTTTTTTTTTTTTTT
>NW_022900929.1:32695639-32696994 GCF_012274545.1 Fukomys damarensis | reverse complement strand
TTTTTTTTTTTTTTGCACAGTATACCTTATACAGTACTGTAATTTTTGCTGATTGTACTGTATACAACAGCACTATAATTTTATGTTCTGTTGTACAATACTGTGTGTAAGTTATGTAAATAAACGCAAAGTCATCAAGTTGGAGTTTCCTTTGGCCATTTCTTTGTCCTGAATATTGTAATGTACATACTATATACCATTCCTCATTTAGAGACCAATTTACTTAACGACTTAGTTGCAGGAACAAAACTTGGTTTTTAACTGAGAACTGTTGAGAGGGTTAAGCCCTGTTTACTCACTTCCCAAAGGTTGTTTATCCAAATACCATGAACATAAATTTGGGGATTAAATTTCTAAAGATGGAGTAGGGGGATATGTTCAAACTGTAGCATACTGTTTCCTCATGTTTCTGAGGATATTTCTAATTAATTTAGTGTTAGTGGGAAGTAGTGACAGATTTATTTGTACTGCTGTATTTAATTTCAGTGCTGTGGGGTGAGCCAAAGGCCTTCACACTGAGTACATCCCCTGCTGTTTTCTAGGTTTTTTTTTGGGTACCGGGGATCAAACTCGGGTCCTTGTGCTTGTGAAAACCTGTTTTCTAGGTTTTATTTTGAGACAGGGTTTTTACTGAATCACCTAGGCTGGGCTTGAACTTGTGATCCTCCAGCATTAGTCTCCCAGGGTGCTGGGATTATAGGCATGTGCCACCACATTGGTGGAAATGTTTTTGTTTAATAAAAACAGATTTTTTTTTTTTTTTTGGTACCGGGGATTGAACTTGGGCCCTTGCACTTGCAGGGCAGGAGGCAGAACCACTGAGCCAAATCCTCGGCCTAAAAACAACTTTTGAATAATAGTACAATCAATGGCCATGAGGAAATAATGTGCTGTTAAGGTTCCACCATGTGACTACTGATAACGGATCACTTCTTGTAATTGGGGAGCCACACAAATATCTTGTGACTCTCACTATCCAGTATAGCATAGATGGTTGCTGTCTAGTAAGATCACATGAAATGAATAAAAGGGGTGTAATTTGAAGGAATGGACATACGCAGAGAATGAAACACCTAGTTTTGTGAGATGTGTTTGCTGTGTGTTATGCAAAGTAATGAAATATTTTTGATATAATTTTATAGGATGATTTTTCAGGATTGTCACCATATGAAAAGAAGAGACTAAAGAACATATCAGAAAATGCAAAGTTTTTTGCTTCTCTTCAGTTGTCTGAGGTTTGTGTGAAGTTTATAATTAAAATCAAGATACTACTTACCCCTCCTGTCAGTAGATTAAAATATTTTAAAACGTAAGCTCTGTAGCTGTAAGGTAGCATACATATATTTATATATATA
>NW_022900929.1:32694933-32695600 GCF_012274545.1 Fukomys damarensis | reverse complement strand
CAGCTGCAAGGCTCCGTGAAATGATAAAGAAGAGACAGCCTCCTAAATCGAAAAGGTAAATGTTTGGTTTACACTGGCTACATCATGCTATTTTGCTGAATTGTTTTATAGTTCATGTATGTATGTATGTATTATATTATTATATTTTTTTTTGGAACCAGGGATCGAACTTGGGACCTTGCCCTTGTGAGGCAGGTGTTGGAACCACTGAGCTAAATCCCTGGCTCATATTGATATATTTATTTCAAAGGAAGAGAACTTTATTTGGTTCATGTGTCTTATAATTTTCAAAATTGGTTTGGTATAGTGAACCTTAGTAGCAGATCATAAACTGTAATTTAACTTCAATTCCTACAGCATCTCTGAGGCAACGCTTTTTTAATAACTTTACAGTTCTCATTTACATCAAAGACTATGGAGCAGCTCGGACTTGGTAGCACATGCCAGTAATCCCAGCTACTCAGGAACTTGAGGCAGAATCACAAGTTTGAGGCCAGCCCGGGCAATTTAGATGATCTCAAAATGAAAAAAGAAGCCTGGGAATTTAGCTCAGTGGTGCCACCACTTGCCTTGCAAGCACAAGGACCAGAGTTTGATCCCCAGTACCAAAAGAAAAAAAAAAAGAAAAAAGATGTGTAGTTGTATCTCAGTGGTAGATTGATGTCCC
>NW_022900929.1:32674316-32694494 GCF_012274545.1 Fukomys damarensis | reverse complement strand
CTTCCTCTTCCCCCTCTCCCTCCCCTCTCCAATCAAACCTCCGTGCATACCTGGCTATATTTCTCTTTATGGCTACATAGCATTCTGTTATATAATAATGCCATAATCTGTTTAGTGTCTCTTTTCATGTTGAACATTTAGGTTTGGCCTTTTCTAGACTTTTTCATTAAGATGAATGCGATCATGTATATATATCAATGTAATCAATGTATATGCATCAATATGTGGCTATATGTGTGGGCCCCATTCCTAGACATGATCTCCTTAATATTGCTAAATTCATTTTAGTGTTTTATCACTGCAGCATAACATGAATTTTTCTCTACTTCTTTAGAAAGAAGCCTAAGAAGAGAGAAAATGAGATTGGATGTAGAAGGTCAATGCGGTTGCTGAAAGTCAGTCCTTCAGGAGTCTCATTACCAGCACCTCCAACAGCGCCAATGTTAATAGAAGATGAAAATGTAAGAAAAAGTGCAAATCAAATCAAATATAGTAACTTAACAAAATGCTGAAAAGTTTAAAGTATTTGAAGTTAAAGATTATTTAAATCATGTTTGATTTATGTTTAACATAGTACTTACATCTTACTTGGTTTAGAGAGTAAGATTTCAAAGTCATAAAGCCTGGGTTGGGTTCTGGTTTTCTGAAGTTCTGGAGTTATAGGTAAACAATCATTTAACCTTCCCGAGCCCCGGCTTTAGACACATTGTACGAATGGATTAGCACAGTGATGGCGAACCTTTTAGAGCTTTCAGTAGTAAACAGCCCTCTGGTGGCATGTCTGCCATAGGTTTGCCGCCACTGGCTTAGTAAATAATAAAAGACAGTTATTAATGTTAATGATAATGAATAATATGTGATAAAAGTGAAGAGTTTTCCTTGCTGTAGTTTATATTGTCAGGGAGTGGAATGACAGCTTTATCAGATTTCCTAAATGAAATTTTTTTTTTCTTTTTTGGTTTTTTTTTTTTGGTACCCAGGATTGAACTCAGGACCTTGCCCTTGAGAGGAAGGCAGTGGAACCACTGAGCTAAATCCCTGGCCCTGAAATTATTGTTATTGTTATTATTTTTTTTGGGGGGTACCAGGGATCAAACTTGGGACCTTTTGCTTGGGAGGCAGGCGGTAGCACCACTCAGCTAAATCCTCGGCCCCCTTGTTTTGTTTTTTTGAGACGGGGTCTTGTTATATAGTTAAGACTGGCTTTTAAGTCATCATGTAGCCCTGGCTGGCCTCAAATTCACAGCAATCTTCTTGCCTCAACCTCCCGAGTGCTGGGATTATAGGCATGTACTACCATGCCCAAGGTTTCTTTTGGTCTTATTCACTAAAACAGAGTGCTGGTTATGAAATATGTATTACAATGACTTTACAAGCCAAGTGTAGATATTGTAATCCCACACTTATGAGGCTGAGGCAGGAGGATTGCATGTTTGAGTTCTTTATGGAGAAACCTAGTGAGACCCTGTCTCAAAATAAAATACCATGTATAGTGAAACCACCAGCACAGTGAAGAGATAACCCACAGAATGGGAAAAGTTTTTACCAGCTACTCCTCAGACCAAGGCTTAACATCTAGAATAAATATATACATAATTTTAAAAAATCAGACTGCAAATTTATAGACCTAATCCAGAAATGGTCATCTGAAATGATTAGACACTTTTCAGATGAAGTCCAAACAGCAAATAAATACATGAAAAAAACGCCCAACATCACTGGCCAGTTGAGAAATACAATTAAAACAACACTGATATTCCATCTCACTCCAGAAAGAATGGTTATCATCAAGAAATCAACCAGCAACAAATGCTGGTAAGGCTGTGGGGAAAAAAGAACCCTTCTCCATTACTAATGGGAGTGTAAATTGGTATGACCACTATAGAAATCAGTATGGAGATTCCATTTGACCTAGCTGTGCCCCTTCTGGGTATCTTTCTGAATGAGTTAAAAGCATTATACCACAGTGATCTATGCATACTCGTGTTTGTAGCAGTGCAATTCATAATAGCTTAATCTTGGAAACAGCCTATATGTCCATCAACAGGTAAATGGAAAATGAAAATGTGGTTATTTGTATACAACAGAGTACTACTCTGCCATAAAGAAGGATACATGAGTCATTTTTAGGTAAATGGATGCACCTGGAAACCATACTGTTAAGTGAAATAAATCAGACATACAAATTTAAATGTTGGATTTGGTAAATAAGGAACAAAATGGAGAATAGGTATTGGAAAGTAGGAAGAACATGTTCAAATAGGAAGGGGAACAAGAGCGAGGGCAGGGGGAAGGAAAAGAAGGGAAAAGATTAAAAAATGGAAGAAAAAGATTGGAAACAGTTTTCGTAAATGGGGAGAGGAAGAAGGGTTGAAGGGAGAGGTGGGTAATGGGAAAAAAAATAAGATACAAGTACAAATTTTCTATGATTGTGATCATTATGGCAAATATGTACTAATAAAAATAAATTTAAAAAATAACTAGTTCATAATCATACAATGAATGGCAGAGCTGAGATTAAAATTCAGTTATCCCCCACCAAAAAAATCAAAAGGAATAGGGTGCCATGTGTGATGCCTCATGCCTATAATCCCAGCACTTGGGAGGCTGAGGCAGGAGGATTGCTGTGAGTTTGGGGCCAGCCTGGTCTGCTAGGTTAGCCTGAAATACATGATAAAACCCTGTCCCAAAAAAAGGGTGGCGGGGACTAAGGATTGTAGCTCAGTGGTAGAGTGTCCTGGAGTTTGATTCCAAGTAACAAAAAGATTTCACAACCCTTTAATAGTTTGCAACCTGTACTTTAGAAAACCTTGGCAGAGAAGGACAATGTATGTACATATATATGTTTGTATGTATTACATATACATGTATGTATTATAAATATGTATGTATTACATTTTCTACTAATGTACATTTAAACTGACATAGTTACTGTATATATTTAGGGGGTACAGTGTGACATTTCAATACATGTACACAACGTGGGATGATCAGATTGAGGGTAATTGACTCATCTCTCACCTCACACATGTATCTTTGTGTTGGGAACATTAAAATCTTCTCTACTAACTGTTTTTTTTGGTACTGGGGATTGAACTCGGGTCCTTGTGCTTGCGATGCAGGCAGTGGAACCACTGATCTAAATCCCTGGCTCTACTAGCTATTTTGAAATATTCAGTTAATTATTGTCACTCATTCCTGTAGACCATAAGAAAGTACCCCATGGATCCAGCTGTACCCTATACCCGTTAACCCATGCTGGATCCTTCCCTTCCTCTTCCACACTCTTCCCAGGCTCCTTCTCTGAAATGAACTTTAGATTCTACATATAAATGGGAAGATACAGTATTTGTCTTTTTATGTCAGATTTATTTCAGTTAACAGAGTGCCCTCTGATTTCATCCATATTGCTGCAAAGGAGAGAATTTCCTTTTTTTTTTCCTTGTAGAAGTATGAATAATACTCCATTGTGTATACAACACATTTTCCTTATTCCACATTCACCCCCCAGCCCCCCACCCCCGCCATCAGTAATTGAACCCAGGACCTTTCACTTGTGGGGCAGGTGTGGCGCCACTGAGCTAAATCCCTGGCCCTCCATATTCACATGTTGATGAGCATTTAGGTTGATTTCATATCTTGGATCTTGTGAATCATGCTGCAGTGAACATGTGAGTACAGCTATCATTTTAACATACTGGTTCCATTCCTATGGATATAAGCCCAGGAATGGGGTAATTGGGTCATATGGTAGTCGTGTTTTTAATTTTTGAGGACCCTCCATCCTATTTTCCATAACGACTCTACTAATTTACATTCTTACCAGCAGTTTATGAGAGTTCCACTTTCTTTGTATCCTTGTTAGCATTTGACATATTTTGTTGGCATTATTTGTTGACAGTTATTATTGAACACCTATGATATTCTATATTCTAGGTTGTTTGTGTTGAAAGTAAAATAGTGAAAAGACAGACAAATACAGTACAAACTATAAATTTTTTTTTTTTTTTTACTAGGGATTGAACTCGGGACCTGCATTTGTGAGGCAGGCAGAGGAACCACTGAGCTAAACCCCCAGCCCAAATTGTAAATTTTTTTTTTTTTGGTACTGGGGATTGAACTCGGGTCCTTGTGATTGCAAGGCAGGCCACCGAAATGCTGAGCTAAATCCCTGGCCCTTTTTTTGTCTTTTTGAGACAGTGTCTCATTGTATAGTTGAGATTGACCTGGAATTCATTATGTAGACCAGACTGGTCTCAAACTCACAGCAATCCTTCTGCCTCAGCCTCCCGAGTGCTGGGATTACAGGCGTGTGCCACCATGCCTGGCTAAAATTTTTATTTTTGATTACAGCCTTTGTTACCTCCTGGACCTTTAGAAATGATTCCTGAAAACGCAGATGACAACCATGAACTATTTAAAGGATTTCTGCAGACATGGGCAGAAATGAACAAGGTATGACATGAGAGAGCTTACAGTCTTTAGAAGAGAAGGAGATTTCCATTTATATATATATTAATGTCTTTCCCAATGTTTCAGACAAGTAGTAAGAACATGGAGGAGGAGCTATCTAGCCTTAAAAGGTAAGTTAAAACCTCTCACATTTGTTTTACATTTTTGAACTTTGTTTTACTTTTTTTCCCTTTGTGGTACTGGGGATGGAAACCAAGGCTTCACAAGGAGCTACATCTCCAGCCCTTTTTGTGTTTAATTTTTAAAATTTCGAGACAGGGTCTTGATAATTTCCCAGGTAGGATTTGAATTTATAATCCTGCCTTAACCTCCCAAAGTGCAGGGATTATAGGCAAGAGCCACTACCTGGCAGTTTTACATTTTTTGAGATGTTTGTTTTTTTTGGTACCAGGTATTGAACTCAAGACCTTGTGCTTACAAGGTGGACTGAGCTAAATCCACTGCACTTTGAGATGTTTGAGTGATAAAAGCTATGTACATTACAGGAAATTTTGAAAGTGAAGTGAAAAAAAATTCCTTCTAATATTTCTCCTGAGCTGTTTTTGTTTTTGTTCATTTCCTTTTGGTGTTGCCATTTGCAATACATTAAGTTATAAACTTCATGAGGCAGAGATTTTGTCTCACTAATCAGAATAGTGTCTGGCACATACTATGTATTCACTAAATGTTGAATAAATGAATGAATTTGTTGTGTCAGGCAGGGGTCTGGGAGGCTAGGAGAATGCAGAAGGTGAGGTGAGACTGACTGAAAGCTGGAGATCCCTCTGGTCAGAAATAAAAAAAAGAAAGTGAAGTGAAACAGAGTTTTAATTATAATATTGCAAAAGCGAGGTCTGCCAAAAACAAGCGAGCTGTTTGACAGGGAGAAGCCCCAGCTGAGCTTCTCAACATAGTGTTTTTGGCTTGTCCGCACTTATAGAAGTAAGCTGATTCCTAAAAATAACAATTTTACTTATTGGCATAATCTAGCCCAATTGGCGTTTTAAGCTTTGTTTCTGGGGTTAGCCAAGGTTCATGGGTCTAGGGGCACCACAGAGGGCAACCTCCCAAAGTACCTCACGCAGTGTAAGTGTGATCATCTCTTTCATGTCACCACCCAGGTTGTGCCCTATACTGCCTGCTTCCTCCTGTCTATCCCTACAAATTCACATTTTTACTTTGTTATATTATGCACATAACATTTTGCATCATGCTTTTCTTGTTTTTGCATGTGTTACTAGAATATTTTTTTTTATTTTTTATTTTTGGTACCGGGGATCGAACTTTGGACCTAGCACTTGAGAGGTAGGCTGCATAACCACTGAGCTCTAGAATCTTTTATTTTTAATTTTTAATTTTTTGTTTATTTTGAGACAAGGTCCCATTATGTAGACCAGGTGGCCTTGAGCTCACTATGTAGCACTGGCTGGCCTCACACTTGCAGCAGTCTTCCTGGCTCAGCTCTCTTGAGTGTTGGGATTATAGGTGTGTGTCACCACACCTGGCTCAGAATCTTAAATTACTGCATAATTGCAAAATATTCTGTTGAGTAGATGGAATTTACTTAACCTTCTGTTACTCATTTGGCATTTGAGGTTATTTTCTTTAAAAATTTTTGTTTTGGTTTGGTTTTTTGAGACAGGGTCTTGCTATGCAGTTCAGGCTGGCCTTGCACTCACTATGTAGTCCAGGCTGGCCTTGAGATTGTGATCTTCCTGCCTCAGCCTCATGAGTGTTGGAACTACAGGTGGGCACCACCACACTTGCCAAAAATTTTTAAATTAACTTTTAATTTTAGAATTAAATGATATAAAATTGTTCTAAATGATAGAAAATTGCAAATATAGTATAAAGAATTTGCATATACCCCACATTTGGTTTTATTTATTTATTTATTTATGTACCGGGGATCAAACTCAGGACCTTGTGCTTGCAAGGTGGGTGGTGGCACCACTGAGGTAAATCCCTGGCTCCTGGTTTTCTCTATTAACATCTTGCATTAATATGGTACATTTGTACTGCCTGCCTCGCAAGCACAAGGACCTGAGTTTGAACCCAGGTACAAAAAAAAACAAAAAACAAAAACAAACAAACAAAAAATATATATATATATATAGACACACATACACACACACACACACATATATGGTACATTTGTCATAAGTAATGAACCAATACTGATATATCAATATTAACTAAAGCCCATATTTTATTCAAATATCCTTAGTTTTCTTTTTTTTCTGGTACTAGGGATAAAACCTTGTACTTTCAAGGTAGGCACGGTGCCACTGAGCTAAGTCCCCAGCCCCAAATGTTGTTAGTCTTCACTTATGTTCTTTGCTATTTCTTATATCCCATTTTGAAGTTATTTTCTACTTAACTTTGTGTGTTTGTATGCATATATACATGTGTGTTTGTGATAGTGAATTATTTTCTTAGGATAGATGTCCAAAGGTAGGATTGATGAGCCAAATATTGTGGACATATTTATGACTTTTAGTATATATTATCAAGTTGTTTTCCAACAATCTTTTTTTTCCTTCCAAAAATTTTATATGAACTTAACTCTATCACTAACAATATATGTGAGTATATGTGTATATTTCTAGTTAATGTTTTTTGTAATGTTAGGGATCAAACACAGGGCTTTATCTAGCCAAGTGCTCTTCTATTGAGCTACGTCCCAGCCCAAGTTTTACTGTAGCCTGTTATTTATTTATTTTTTCATTTGAGACACTGTCTCACTATGTAGTTGAGGCTGGCCTTGAGCTCACAATGTAGCCCAGGCTGGCTTCAAACTTGGCGGTGATCTTTCTGCCTCAGCCTCCTAAGTTGTACTCTATTACTTTTCTATATCATTAAAATTATCAAAGTAAATTTTTAAATTGAAAAATAGTACATCATTGTTTAACTTAATTTCCTTTGTTATCAGGAGGTTGAATATTTCCCTGTATGTATTTACTAACTGTGGTTTTTCTTTTTGAAGTATCTTATTTTGACTCTTGAGATTGATTTTATTTTTAAAATTTTAATTTTTAAATTTTCATAGCTATAAAGCCAACTTAAATGGCATGGTCATTAGTGAAGATAATGTCCATAAAGTTACCAAAGGCTCAATATCCTCTGTGGCTCTCCACCCATCAGAAACTAGAATTCTGGTAGCAGCTGGGTCCAAATTGGGGCAGATTGGACTTTGGGATTTGGTAAGTTATTATTCCTTCTTGAAGATATTGAAGTTTGACTGAAGCAAATAATCTTAAAAGGCAATAGGCTATAGACATTTATTTATAAACAGTGCTTTAGATTTTACTTTTGTGTTTTATGATTCCAAATTTTAGAAATCTGAAGAAATTTAAATTTGTTTTCAAGAACTTTAACATTTTTAGCTTCAATATCTTTAGCCATTTGAGCATAAATCACCTGCCAGGAGATTTTACGTGAAAATGTGAAAAAACAGTTTCTCACTTATGTTTAAAATATGGTCTGCTATGAAGTGAATGTGTGTCCCCCCAGAATTTATATGTTGAATGCCTGTGCACCAAGGTGATGGTGTTAGTAGGTGTGTGGGCTTTGCTGGTAATTAGTTCATGAAAGGGATTAGTGCCCTGGTGAAAGAAGCCCAAGAGAGATCTCTTGCTCCTTTTACCAGGTGAGGACACAACTAGAAGGTGCCATCCATAAGCCAGGATTGACCCTCCATAAACACTGAATCAGCCAGAGTCTTGATTTTGTACTGCCTTCTCTTAGACCTGAGAGATACTGTTCTGCTGCTGCAGTATTTTGTTATAGCAGCCCCTGTGGCCTAAGAAGCAGTCTGCGAGCTGGATCGGAATGTCTGCTCAGGGGTGTGCTCAGGATGGTCCAGGTCATCTTGATGAGTTTGACATTTACTGCATCCCATTCACGGTGCATATTGTACTTCAGTAAGGCTTTCAGTGGTTAGAAAATTGAGAGAAATCAAGCTAATGGTCTATGAATGTATTTTCTATTTTGGGAAGTAGAACACAGACATAAAAATGTTGTAAGGACATTTAATGGAGATGAGAAACAAAGGTGAGTTGAAGCTAGTTTCATTCCAAGGATGGCAAAAGACAAAAACCAAAAAAATCTCATTTTTGCATATTCCTATATCAATTTTTTTTTTTCTGGTACCGATGATCGAATTTGGGACCTTATGCTTGCAAAGCAGGCAGTGGAACCACTGAGCTAAATCCCCAGCCCTATCAGTTCTTTATAGTTTAGTTTTCTTAGCAAATGAGTGCTATAAACAAAAATGCTGAGATGGTAATGGTCATGAACTCTGCATAGCTAAAAGAATATGTGAAGCCAGGAATGATTGTGTGTGATATAATCCCAGCACTCTGGGAGGCTGAGGTTCTTGAGATGGGTTGCAAATTTGAACCCAGCCTGGACAACTTAGCAAGACCTTGTCTCAAAATAAAAATAAAATTTAAAAAGAGCTGGTACCTAGCTCAAAGTAGAGCGTGAGACCCTGGGTTTGATCCTCAGTACCAAAAAAAAGTGTGTCATTGTAATTTTTTCCTTTTCCATTGTGTCTTCTAAAAATATTTCTCTTAATTTTAACATTAAAAGAAGAAAAAATATTGTCTGGCTATTTTATAGCAGATTAAGACAGATATGGAGATGATAGCACTTTCATTTGTCCAAATGTGAAACTTGACTTTTAGGAGTTGATTGTCCAGTGGCAGAAAGTCTAAAAAAGTTGACACAAATATGAAGTCCAAATACATGCATGTTTGTAGTGTATTTAGAGGACAAATGCATTTAAAATTGCCACTATGTGCCAGGGCAAAATACCTTATGAACATAACCCTGCAAGGCATTGGTGGTGCATGCCTGGAATTCCAGGAATTTGGGAAGCTGAGGATCATGAGTTGGAAGCCAGCCTTGGTGGACATCCTGAGACCATGTCTCAGGAAAGAAAAGAGAAGATACCGGGAATAATATGTTGCTACGTAAACGCCTAAATCTTAGGAAGCAAAGTGGTAATGGTATTGATACATTTTCAGTAGTAAGAAATTATGTCTCATTTGAGATAAAAAGTGTATTTCTCATTTCTCAAGGGTTTCATCATGTTAGGTCATAATAAGCAGTGATTTATTTGTCATTTAGCTTTTGAGCGGGGTTCTTGCTGTGTTGCTCAGGCTGGCCTGGAGCTCCAGGGCTCATGTCTCAGCTGCCTGAATAGCTGGAACTACAGGCGTATGCCATCATACCCACATAGGCAGCATTTTTTTTCTTTTTGCTGTGAAAAGAAACTAGTTTGCTAGTTGGAAAAAGCTGGACACTAAATGTGACTTGTTATTGTTGAACTGAAAATTAGAAAGCAAATTTCATGTCAGCATGGAGTTCCTAGTTCTATCTGAATGTGAGAGTGAGAATGAGTGAAGCTATAGATTAAGAAGAGACTAGACGTAATCCCAGTGTAAGTACCTTAATGATATCATGTTTGAATCTCCATTTTCTTTCAGACTCAGCAACATAAAGAAGATGGGACATATGTTTTCTATGTCCACAGTCAGCCCATTAGTTGTCTTTATTTCTCACCTGCCAACCCGGCCCACCTCCTGTCCCTGAGCTATGATGGCACATTGCGATGTGGGGATTTCTCCAGGGCTGTCTTTGATGAGGTAAATGCTCATGTGTTTACATGCCAACATCAGATGAGACTGGATTCTTCATGAAATGCCACTTGAGTGGTTATCAGTCATATTGGTAGAAGGGTATAGTGCTGGGGCCTCAAACAATTTTCCTGCCTCAGCCTCCTAATTAGCTGGCACTAGAGGCGCCTAGCACAATACCTGGCTATTCTAATTAACTTTTTTTTTCAGGAAAGTTTTAAATTAAGTGCCTTTACTATTTGTAGGATTAAGCCTTAGACTTCTTCACTTGGGGGGAAAACACTGTTCATCATTTCTGCCCTTTGTAGGGATCACTTTTGTGGGAATGATTCTTAACATGACAAAAAAGACATAGAAATTCATTAGCAATGGTATTATATACTCAAGGATTTTAGTCTGTTATATAACACAGAGAGTATAAAATTTGATTTTCCGTTATCTTCAAGCCAAGTCTTAACATGTTATCTCTTCTTCTTTCTTCTGCTCCTTTTTCTTCTTCTTCTTTTCCTCCTCACCCCCATTTCCCTCTTCTCTCCTTTTCCCCTCTCTTGCCACTACTCCTTTTCTTCTTTGCTACATAATTTTTTGGAGACAGGGTCTCATTATGTAGTTCAGGTTGGGCTTTAACTCACTATGTATACCAGGCTGGCCTTGAGCTCACTGTGATCCTCCTGCCTCAGCCTCCCAAGTGTTGGGATTACAAGACATGCGCTACCATGCCCAGCTTCCACCTCTGTTTTTCTTCCTTGTGCTAGGGATTGAACCGTACCTTCAACCCAGATTTAACATGTCTTATAAAATATACAAATGCATATGTGTGTGTGTGTGTAGATACATAGCAAAAAAATGAATATGCTTCAGGAGGAAAGGAAAAACATGTAAATATCTTAATACTAAATTATTGAGACATCATGAAATTAATACAAATTACCTTAGGCCTGTATAACTACAAGAGGTGGTCAGAGTGGTGGCCATGAGCTTCCAGACATTTATTAGTATGGTGAGCTGCTGCTTGGGTAACCTTGGTCATAGAGATTGTTGAACATGCATTTAAAATTTCTTCTCTGGGGGCCAGCAGTGTTGTGGGTTTTCTGCAATATACAGTATCCTTTAGGGTCCCCCATACGAAGTTAGCACAATCTATTGAAAAAAAAAATTATACTATTTTTTCTTTTTGACATGTGTATACATTTTTTTGTGGACTCTGTGTGTGTGTGTGTGTGTGTGTGTGTATGTATATATACTATAATGCTGAAGACATTAGCTCAGCTATTTTCTGTTGAAATGAGAATTGAGAACTGCCATGGCTGTCATGTAATTCTACTCTGCCAAGAAGTGGACACCCAAGGGGTTTTATTCAGAGCCTTTTGAGGATGAGGGCTTTTCCAGGCTGGATTAACCCATGCCACACAGAGTAAGTTGTAGTCTATTTCAGAATAGTTGGAGTGTTGGGGCTCCATGGTTCTGCTGCCTGCTCACAAGCACAAGGTCCTGGGTTCGATCCTCAGTACCAAAAATAAACAAACAAACAAATTCTGACCAACTAGAATAGTTGGAGGATCTGGGCATGATACTCATGACTAATTGTCCTGCCTCAGTCACCAGACTATTGATCTAATCCATTTGATTTCTGGTGGATGGGTGGAATATCTTAAGGACTGAAGAATGTTTTAGATTCTATTGCTTATATTTTGGTTCTATTATTTATTTACTTATTTATTTTTTGTTTTTTGAGACAGGGTCTCACTATGTAATTCAGGCTGGCTTGAATTCACTGTGTAGCTCATTCTGTTCTCGAACTCAGAGATCTTCCTACCTCTGCCTCCTGAGTGCTGGGATACAAGTGTGCGCCACCATGCCTAGTTTATTATTGATTGATTGATTGATTGATTGATTTTTTTGAGACAGGGCCTCACTATGTAGTTGAGACTGACCTGGAACTCACTATGTAGCCCAGGCTGATCTTGAACACACAGCAATCCTCCTGCCTCAACCCTCCTGAATGCTGGGATTATGGACGTGTACCACCTGGTTTATTATTTAAATGTCTACTGTTTAATAGTAACATTTAAGGTGAGCTTCCAGATTTGTGTAACTATATCAGATTTCCTCAGTAAGAGAATTCTTTTAAGTAGATTATGGACGTACCACCTGGTTTATTATTTAAATGTCTACTGTTTAATAGTAACATTTAAGGTGAGCTTCCAGATTTGTGTAACTATATCAGATTTCCTCAGTAAGAGAATTCTTTTAAGTTGAACTTTTAAAACTACATGGATTTTAATCTTTGTGAAATTTAGCATAGTTTAGCTGTATATTTTCTTTTTCTTTTCTTTTTTTTTTGGTACCAGGGATTGAACTCAGGACCCTGTGCTTGTGAGTAAGGTGGTGGAACCACTGGGCTAAATCCCAGGCCCTTCATTTTTTATCTTATTTTGAATGACTTTAAACGTTTTCAGAGATCTGAAGTATAGAGCAATTTGTATGTGGCATACAGTGAAAGGAGCAACTCATCGCTGAAGTTGCATTATAAATACTAGTTGATGATCTAATTTTTTTGCCTTATTTTTGTATAGGCCAGTATCAAAACTAACACATTCAGATATCTAATTATTCTAAATACTTCTTGTATAAATGGTTCTTACTTGCTTGCTTACTTATTTTTTGTTTTGTTTTTGTTTTTGGTACTGGGTAATTGAACTCAGGGCCTTGTGCTTGTGAGGCAGGCAGTGGCACCACTGAGTTAAATCACCAGCCCCTTACTTATTTATTTTTTGAGACAGGGTCTCACTATGTAATTCAGGCTGGCTTTGAACACTCTGGGTACCCCAGGCTGGCCTCAAACTCATGTCAGTCTTCCTGCCTCAGCCTCCTGAATGCTAGGATTACAGGCATGAGCTACCACACCTGGAGCATAATTTTTAAAAGGGTTTTAAAAGTTATTCTAATAATTGTAGTACAGCGTGTTCTTTCCCTTTCTTTTTTTAAAAATTAATTTTATTGGTACATTTAAGGTATACAATATACTGACATTCATTGTTGGAAATTTGTACCTTTACATAGTCAATCTTGGTTCTTATTTTTTTCCTCATCCCACTGCCCTCCCTTCAACCCCTCCCTCCCTCTGTCCCTATCTACAAAGACTTTGTTTCCATTATTTTTCATTTTCTCATATTAATTCCATTTCCTTCTTTCCTTTCCCCTATCCCTCCAATTTCCCCTTCCCCTTTGTCCCTTTTCTTCCTATTTCACATTATCTGTTATACCTTTTAGTCCTTATTTACACTTTCAGTTTTTCACACTAGAGAAACCGTTTGATATTTACACATGTGTATACTATTTATTTCACTTAAGAGTATCTCCTCAAGGGCCTGGGATTTAGCTCAGTGGTGCTGCCGCCTGCCTTGCAAGCGCAAGGACTCAAGTTCAATCCCCCAAAACAAAACAAAACAAAACAAAAAAAAAGAGTATCTCCTCAGTGTTCGTCCATTTAGCTATAAATGTCTCTAATTTCTCATTTTTTATGGCTGAGTAGTATGCCATTAAAAAAAGTACACATTTTTCTTTGTCCAGTCTCTAATTGATGGGCATGTGGGCTGCTTCCAAATTTTAGCTATAACAAATTGTGCTGCTATGAACATGGGTGCACATATATCACTGTGGTAGGATTCTTTTAATTCTTTTGGGGAGATACCAGCAGGGGCATAGCTGGGTCAAATGGGACCTCCAATCCTAGTTCTCTGAGGTATCTCCATACTGATTTCCACAGTGGTTGCACCAGTCTGCACTCCCACCAGCAGTAGAGCAGTGTTCCTCTTTCCCCTCAGCCCTGTCAGCATTTGTTATTGGTTAATTTCATGATAGCAGCCATTCTTTCTGGGGTGAGGTGGAATCTCAGTGTGGTTTTCATTTGCATGTCTCGAATGACCAGTGATGGTGAACATTTTTTTTTTTTTTGGTACCAGGGATTGAACTGTGGCCCTTGTGCTTGTGAAGCAGGTGGCGGAACCACTGAGCCAAACCCCTGGCCCCAAACATTTTTTTTTTATTGAGTTTATTGGTACCTTTTAGGTATACAGTACAATTACATTCATGATTGGAATCTTGTACCTTTACATGACAGGCCTGAACATTTTTTTATATGTTTATTTGCTATTTCTACTTCTTTGGGAAATGTCTGTACATTTCATATGCTCATTTTTGGATTGGGTCTTTAAATTTGGGAGGCCTGATTTTTTAAGTCCTTTATATATTCTAGATAGTAGACCTTTGTCTGAGGAAGAGCTGGTGAAACTTTTTTCCACATTGTGGGTTGTCTCTTCACAATGTTGGTTGTTTCTCTTGCTGTGCAGAAGCTTTTTTTTTGTTTTTTTGAGACAGGATCTCGCTGTAGTTGAGACTGCCTAGAACTCACTATGTAGCCCAGGCTGGTTTCGAATTTATCATAGTGATCCTCCTCCCTCATCCTCCCAGTGCTGGGATTATAGGTGTGTACCACCACACCCAGTTTAGAAGGATTTTAATAGGAAGTCATCCTGCTTGTTGATGATTGCTTGTGCTAGTTCATGGGCAATTTTTCCCTTTATTTGTCTCCCTTTCTCCTACTCTTTCTCTTCCTTTCTTTCTCTTGCCTATGTGTCCTTCTCTGTTTTTCCTTGCAGTAGTAGTTGGCAGAACCCAGGCCTTCACACATACATACTGAGCATACGCTGTAGGAGCTATGCCCTTAGCTCTCTTTCTCTCTTTTTTTTTTGAGACTGGGTCTCAATGTAGTTCAGGCTGGGCTTGAACTCAGTGTATACCCCAGCCTGGCCTCAAACTCAAAGAAATCCTTCTGCTTCAGCCTCCCAAATACCAGGATTACAGGTATGAGCTACCATGCTGTGCTGCTTTTTTGAGACAGGGTCTCACTGTGTAGTTGAGACTGACCTGGAACTCACTATGTCTTCCAGGCTGGTCTCAGCTCACTAGCGATCCTCCTGCCTTGGCCTCCCGAGTGCTGGGATTACAGGTGTGCTCCACCACGCCTGGCTGCTGTACTGTTTTTAACTGTTCCAAATAATGCAGATGTGAGCATTCATGTGTCAGGAGGTACCTTGAATTTTTTTGAAACAGGATCTAGCTATGTTGAAGGCTGGCCTTGAATTCACTCTGTAGCCCAGGGTGGGTTTAAACTGGAGGCAGTCCTCCTCCCTCAGCCTCCCAAGTGTTGGGATTACAAATGTATGTCACTATGCCCAGCAATGTTTAGCATCTTGAGGGACTGCCAAATTTTCCTTCAACCATCAGCATCATTTATATACCCACCATTCATGTGTGAGGGTTCACGTCTGCCCACAGCTTTGTGATGACTTTTTTCTGGGAGGGTGGCTGTCCTGTGGTTGTGGTGGCGCCTTGCTGTGGTTTTGATTTGCATTTCCCTAATGATGGCTGGTGCCATGCTGAGCAGCTTTCCTTATGCTCTTTACAGAAACATCTATTTAGAAAATTTCCCTTTGTTTTAGTTGGGTTGTTAATCTTTTCTATTGAGTTGTAAAACTTTTCTACTTTTTTAGAGGTCAGGTTTATTGGAGCTTAAGTTTTATATAGTAAAATTTACCTATTTAGGTGCACAGTTTCATGGGTTTTAGTTTGCACCTATATAACCATAGGCACGATGAAGTTTCCCTATCCCCACAGAATTCTGTCATGACCCTTTTTAGTCACTCTTCCCTCTGTCTGCAGCCTTGGTAACCACTGATGTGATACTGTGCCTGTGATTGTGTCTTTCCCAGTGTCTGGCTCACTCGGTGTGTATGCTTTTGTGTCTGCTTTCTCCTGTCACATGCTTTTAAAATTCATCTGTGTTGTTGCATGTATCAGTAATTTGTTCTTTTTTAATTTTTTTTTTTTTTGGCTTTTTGAGATAGAGTGTGACTATGTATTGAGACTGACCTGGAACTCACTTGTACCTTGTGCTGGTCTCGAACTCACAGTGATTCTCCTGCCTCAGCTTCCCGAGTGCTGGGATTACAGGCATGCGCCACCATGCCCGGCTGAGTAACATGTTCTTGATACTGCTGATTATACAGTTTTGCTGTACATATGTGAAATTATGAATGTGCTTTATATTTAGTACTAAGCCTTAAAACAGTCTGTGAAATAGGTAATTTTATCCCCATTTAACAGATGAAAAAGCTGAGGCAGAGAGGTTATTACCTTGCTCAAGAACATACTAGTGGTTGCTGGGCGTGGTGGCGCAGGCCTGTAATCTCAGGACTCAGCAGGCTGAGTCAGGAAGATCACTGAGTTTGAGACCAGTTTGAACTACACAGCAAGACCCTGCCTCAAAAACAAAACAAAACAACGACAAAAATAGAAGTGGTAGAATGAAAAATTTTTTTTGGTACCGGCGATTGAATTCAGGACCTTGCACTTGTGAGGCAGGTACGGTACCGCTGAGCTAAATCCCTGGCCTGGTAGAACTAAAATTTGCCCTGGAGTTTGTCTGACTCCAAAGCCCCTCCTCTTAACTATTTTTACATACAAACCAAAGTACTTGAAGTTTCATTTGTATATATTGAGCTTTTTGGGGTGTTGTGATGCTTTAGAGATTAATTTATTAATTTCAGATTATGCTACTTGTTATCAAAATAAAAAGCAGTAGCAGTTCATGATTCAACAGTAATAATAGCATTTGTTCTTACTTGATAGAAGTATTTGTTTTTTTGTCCCCTCAGTGTGTGAGCCCTGAACATGTAACGATATCATTGTTGCTTATACATGATTAAGTATTGTACCCATAATACATGTTCTTGATAAAATATTTACAGTTAGTGGGATGTGCAGAGTAAATCTGCTCTTTGGCAGTTCCCAAGCTGTGGAAGTAACCATTGTGGTTTTTTGTTTTGTTTCGTTTTTGGGAGACAGGGTCTCACTATGTAGTTGAGAGTGACCTGGAACTCACTATGTAGCCCAGGCTGATCTTGAACTCACAGCGAACTCACTATGTAGCCCAGGCTGGTCTCGAACTCACAGCGATCCTCCTGCCTCAGCCTCCTGAGTGCTGGGATTACAGGCATGAGCTACCACGCCCGTCTCCGAAGTAACCATGTATCTTGAGTGTGCCTCCAGAAAGTGCATACCATATCTTTACAAACATTGCCCTGTTCCTCCCTTTCTTTGTACTAATGGATTCATACCATAGAAGTCTTTTGCATTTCCCTCTTTTTCATTTAATAGTAAATCTTGGAGAGGTAGTAAGACCACACTACCTCAATGTTTTCAGCATTGCATGATATTTCAGAGTGGAGAGGTGATAACTCATTTGATAAGATCTGTCTTGGTGGCTTCTTGTTGCTATTACAAGCTTTCTTGTAGCAGACATCTTCATTCATTTATTTTAGTGAAATTATTAGGTTTTGTTTTTTGTTTTTTTGTTTTTGGTGGTACCAGGGATTGAACTCAGGACCTTGCACTTGCGAGGCAGGCAGTGATGCCTTTGAGCTAAATCTCCAGCCCAGCATTGCATATTTTGATAGATACAGCCTGATTAACTGTCAATAATTTTAATCTCTTAATTTACTACAAGAACAGATGAACAGTCAACAGACTATCTGGACTCGGTTGGCAGAGTTACTTGCCATATTAAGATATAATTTCAGTTGGATGGAATTCAGACTCATTTCATTTCCTAGTGAGTTTTGCAGGGTAGGTCTGGGACAGAGAGTCATTGGTTTTGAGATTTGGGCTGAGGCCTTGATGTGAGTAGGTGGGGCATTTGATTGGAGGTAAGCCTTACAGTTGAACACTGCCTTGCTTTCTGGTTTGCCCTGTGCTTCCTGGGTGGATGACAGGAAGATAAGTAAGGTCATCTGGGTAAAGTACTTTATAACTGTTACCAAGAGCTTATGTAGTGATTTTTCTTAAGGGAAAAATGTCACACAGCTAACTGTTATTCACACCCTCAGGTGTACAGGAATGAAAGCAGGAGCTTATCCTCCTTCGACTTCTTGGCAGAGAGTGCTGCCACTTTACTAGTAGGACACTGGGATGGGGCCCTGTCACTGGTGGATAGACGGACACCTGGTACTTCTTATGAGAAGCTTATTAGTTCTTCTATGACAAAGATAAGAACTGTTCATATACACCCTGTGCAACGACAGTATTTCATCACTGCAGGATTGAGGTATGTTTTTCAGAAAATATTAGTTTAGTTTGGTTGTCAAAGAATCTGACTTTTCTATTATACAAAGGCCAAATAATTTTCCTTTTTACACTGATGGAGGCTCTTTTGAGTGTATTTTTTGTTTGTTTTTTTGAGACAAGGTCTTGCTATGTAGTTCAGGCTGACCTTGAACTCACTATGTGGTTCACGCTGCCCGTGAACTCACTATGTAGCCCAGGCTGGTCTTGAGCTCACAGTGGCCCTCCTTCCTCTGCCTCCGAGTGCTGAATTACAGGGTATGCACCACTGTGCCCAGTTTGAGTGTGATTTTTTTTTTTTTTTTCTAAGACAGGCTCTCACTTTGTATTTCAGGCTGGTCTTATACTCACTATGTAGTCCATCTGGCCTCAAACTTGAAGCAGTCCTGCCTCTTGCCTCAGCCTTCTGAGTGCTGGGGTCACAAGCATGCATCACCACACACAGCTCTTTTGGATTTAATGAATAGTGAAAGTCCTGAGAAGAATGTACATTTGTTTTCCTTGGCATTATGTTCATTTACTTTTAGTTTTCTGAGAAAATATAGCATTATAAAAAAAAAGTTATATAGATCCATAATTTGGCTTGTGGTGCTTTTTTTCTTGGAAAGATTAAAGAACTAACTAGATACTTACCTGTATATCTGCTGGTTTACATGTAGCTGTTACAGTTTTGGAGTTTTCTAAATATTTTACCTTGTATCTATACCATTGTTTATAAAATTATTGCAGAAGTTTAGAGGATTTCTGACTAGGTAAACGCCTGGAGAGTAAATAATATATTATTACATAATCAGTGGGCCACAGAAGAAATCAGGGAAGAAAAAAAAATCTTTTTGTAACATTCGTACAGTTATTTGCAAGTAAGCAGACTATTTGCTTTTCCTTTTGGGTCTGTGGAATGGTTGAATCTTCTGAATGAATCTAATACTTGTTGGTACTTCAGTTATTGTTACAAATAATAAGAAAACCTCTAGAGAACCATTTAAAAGTCTTAGTATCATAATAGGAAAAAACACAAGACTGATTTTGAATATTTTTTGTTGGTTTTGTTTTGTTTTGTTTTTTGGTTTGTTGAGACAGGGTCTTGTTGTGTAGTTCAGGCTTGCTTTGAACTCACTGTCGCCCAGGCTGGCCTTGAATGTACAGCTAGCTATCCTCCTGCCTCAGCCTCCTGAGTGCTGGGTCAGGTATGCTCCACCAGACCTAACTATTGTTTTATTGGTAAGAAACTATTGGGTGTAAAAATGTCTCAGCAAATCATTTGTGCAGAAAAAAGTTACTTAAAAATAATTGAAGTTGCTCTAAAAAATTAGAGTTTTGTTTAAAATGTTCTTCAGTGCAGCAGATATTTTTGAGCGTCTAGCTTATGTTCAGCCCTGTCCTGTAGCTCACTGCATGCACTGTGGTGGTATTGATTGTTATTTCCCTACCACAGGGATACCCATGTTTATGACGCCAGGTACCTGAATCCCCGGAGGAGCCAGCCTTTGGTCTCTGTGACTGAGCACACGAAGAGCATTGCTTCTGCCTACTTCTCACCTGTTACTGGTAACAGAGTGGTGTCCACATGTGCGGATTGTAAGCTGAGGTAAAATGAGAATGCAGACAGGCTTTGAGTCCGTAGCTGTCAGTAAACCAGAGATTTTGATTACTGCTTTTCCTATTTAATTGCTATGTTACTGCTTTGCAGCCATATCCAGGTTCCCAAAGACAGTGACCTGTTTTTTTTTTGTTTTTTGAGACAGGGTCTTGTTATGGCATTCAGGCTGTCCTTGAACTCATGGTGTATAGCTCAGGCTGGCCTCGAATTTGAGGCAGTCCTCCTGCCTCAGCCTTCTGAGTGCTGGGATTACAGATGTGGCTAACCTGAACTTTAAAAAAAAAAAAAAAAAAAAAAAAA
>NW_022900929.1:32664653-32674282 GCF_012274545.1 Fukomys damarensis | reverse complement strand
ACACACACACACACATTTAAAATTTTAATTTTATTAGTACATGTTTTCAGTATGTAATGATTACATTTTTTTTTTTGATACTGGGGATTGAACTCAGGATCTTGCGCTTGTGAGGCAGGAACTGTGCCATTGAGCTAAATCCCTGGCAGTGATTGTATTCATTATGTGAATTTGTTACATTTATGTAACATGAATAACACATCATGATTCTTTTTACATCCCCTTCCCCTACCTCTCATCCATCTCTTGGTCCCTTTCCCATTTACAAAATATTTGTCTTGTTTCTTATTATCTTTTTTTTTTTTTTTTTTTTTTTTTTTTATGAACTCGGGTCCTTGTGCTTGCAAGGCAGACCACCGAACCGCTGAGCTAAACCCCCGGCCCCCTGTTTCTTATTATCTGTCTTTTATTTTGCTCTTTATTTATACTTTGGGTTTCTCAAAAGAGAAATAATGAGATATTTATGATTGTGTGTCTGACTTATTTCACTTTACTTTATGGTTTTAAGGTGAATTGATTTTTTTTTTACAGATGACTCAAATTTATCCTTCTTTATAGGGGAATAGTACTCCATTGTGTGTAAATGCCACGTTTTCTTTATCTCCTCCTCTGTTGGTGGATATATAGGCTGCTTCCAAGATTTAGTTATTATAAATTGTGTTACTGTAAATGTAATATACATGTATCACTGTAATATGATGTCTTTAACGCTTTGGGGACAGTATCTAGAAGGGGGATAGGTGGGTCTGTCTTTCTGTCTGTCTTTCTGTGGGTCTGCCTGCCTGCCTGCCTTTCTCTCCCTCTCCCCCATCTCCTCCCCCTTTCCTTTTCTCCCTTTCTCTCTTACTCTCTCCCTCTGTCTTGCCTTTTCTTTTCTTGTCTTGCTTTGTAGTTCAGGCTGGCCTTGAACTCATTATGTACCACAGTCTGGCGTCAAACTTAATGATCCTCCTGCCTCAGCCTGCCAAATGCTGGGATTACAGGCATATGCGACCATTTTTACTTTTTTAAGGTGTCTCCATAGTGATTTTTCATAGTGGTTGTACTAGTTTATATTCCCACCAGTTTTTCCCCATTACATTTACATTACAGCTTACATTTCTCTGATGACCAGCAATGGTGAAGATTTTTTCATGTATTTATTGGCTGTTTTCTTTTAAGAAATATGTATTTATTTTGGTTGTCCATTTTTTGATTGGGTCATTTATTTTGGGGAGTCTTTCTTTTTAGGTCTTCATATAAATTATGTTTTAGATATTAATCCTCTGTCAAGGAATAGCTGGCTGGCAAAATTATTTTCCTATTCTGTAAGTTGTTTCTTCACTCTGTTGGTTGTTTCCTTTGCTGTGAAGAAGTTTTTTTGTTTTTTTTTTGTTACTAGGGATTGGACTCAGGACCTTCTGCTTGTGAGGCAGGCAGCGGCACCACTGAGCTAAATTCCTGGCCCAAAAAGCTTTTTAATTTGATATAATTCCTTTTTTTTGAGACAGGGCTTCACTGTGCAGTTCAGGCTGTCCTTGAACTTGCTGTGTAGTCCACGCTGACCTTGAACTTGCAGTGATCCTGCTTTAGCCTCTTGAGTGCTGGGATTAAAGGCATGCTCCACCCATGCCCAGACATGATCCCATTTGTAGATTCTTGATGCTGTTTCTTGTGCAGTTGAGGGTTCAGAAAGTCCTTGACTATGTCTTTGTCTTCAAGAGTTTTAACCTATTTTATCTTCCAGAATATTGTTTTTTTATTATTTAGGTCTTTGAGCCCTTTATTTATTTATTTATCTATTTATTTATTTATTTTGGTACTGGGTATTGAACTCTGGACCTTGTACTTGCAAGGCAGGCAGAGGAACTACTGAGCTAAATCCCTGGCCCTCTTTGATCCCTTTTTATTTAGTTTAATGCATGATAAGAGAGATGTGTCTACATTCAATCTTCTGCATAGGGAGACCCCAGTGATCTGTACTTAATGACTTCTCATTAGTTTTTGGGTTGTAGAGATTTCATCAACATTGGAAGTCTGTAGCTACCCTGGAGAGCTAATGGTCAGCATTTCAGCACTGAAGAAGCCCAGGAATCCAGCTGTGTGCTGGAGAGAATTCTTTTTTTTTTTCCATTGTGGAGAGAAGTTCTTACTTTTGTGATGGTGGGAGTGCTGAGTAGAAATTGCAGAGCCCTAGACCATGGGCAAGCAGAAAAGAGGAAAAATTGGGTTTCTGTATAGACCAGTGGATGTTTCTAAGGTTTTAGTTTTGATTTCTTTCTATAGCTACTTCTTTTTTTTTTTTTTTTTTTTTTTTTTTGTATCGGGGATTGAACTCAGGTCCTTGTGCTTGCAAGGCAGGCCACCGAACCACTGAGCTAAATCCCCGGCCCTCTATAGCTACTTCTTAAAAGTTGATTTTAAAATCAGTTGAACAAAAAGTAGAAAATGTCAATTTTAAGAGATGTGAGCCAGGCCTGGTGGCACATGTCTGTAATCCCAGCACCCAGGAGGCTGAGTTAGGATCAGCCTAGGCTATATAGTGAGTTCAAGGTCAGCCTGAACTACATAGTGAGACTGTCACAAAAACACCAAAGGGATGTGTGAGGATGAGGTAGGAGTTTTGCTTGAGACCAGAAGTTCAGGTCCAGCCTGGGCATATAGCAAGCTGCTCTCTTGAGAAAAAGGGGAAAACAAGGTAGAGAATGTTAATGCAGCCAGAATGGAAAATGATTTTGTTTTCATATAGAATTTCCAGTTTTGTTTAAAATTGTCAGTTTGAGAATTTTACCTTAAGTGAATTTGAAATGCGTTTAGTATTCATTCACATGTATAACTTAGGTCAGGCTCTGAATGGCCCCTTATTTCTGCTTTGGCTTTCCTGTTGGGAAGGACCTCGTGTACCTGGTGCCCCATTAGTTACACAGTGTCTTGAGACTGTCACAGAGAGATGAAGAGAGTCAGTCACCAAGGAAGGAATGGCATCCCTGTTTCCCTTTTGTTTTTCATACTGGGGATTGAGCTCATGACCTTGTTCTTGTGAGGCAGGCAACACCAGTGAGCTAAATCCTTGGCCCAAAATGAATTATGTAACTCAGTGCTTTTCAAGGTCTGAAGAAGACTGCTCTTTTTCTTTTTTGGTACAAGGGATCCAACTCAGGACCTTGCGATTGGAAGGCAGGCACAGTGTGACTGAGCTAAATTAAACCCTGTGCCCCTTTTGACCTGTTTCCTTTTTCTCAAGAGTTACCTGTTTGTCCCAATCCTGTCACTGTTAGACTCTCAACTGATGAGTTTCATAGGGAAATCACATTGGGCACATGCATTGAGCTACTGGATAATTTTCCACTTTCAGGCCACATTCCTTATGTATGTTCCGTGTTGCAGTGTATCTGAATAGAGTTGTGTGGTCCTGACTTTTGGAATGTTTGTTTTAAGTTTGGAGTAAGAGTGTTTAAACAAATTGTCCATATTAAACTATAAGCACTGAATTTTATAATATACCTTATCAGTTTTGTGAAAAATCTCTGTTGAGATTAGAGTCTGATTGCTACAAACCAGTGAGTGTCTTCTTACATGCATGTATGTTATTTCTGGAGATTTCTGTGGGATAATAGAGTGTGTTACTCAGGTCTCGCTCTGTTTGCAGGATCTTTGACAGCAGCTGTGTGTCTTCCCAGATGCCTCTCCTCACCTCCATCAGGTATGCTTCCCCAGGCAAGCCCTGCACTGCAGAGACAGATGGGCCTGATTCTGTTTTTCCTCTTTTATCAGTATATCTGTCAGTGATACATAGTAAATACATGAATTGTGGGTGGATCGCTACATATATATATTTATGTCACATTCTGATCCTTTTTACTTCCTCTTCTCTCCCTGTGTGCTCCTATTCTCAGGGTTTCTTCCCATCCTTTTAAAGAACAAGCAACTTTTAGATTCATTGTTCTTTTGTGTATTTTTTTTGCAAAACATTAATTGGTACATTTTAGATATACATAATGATAACATTCATCATAGGGAATTTTTGGTGATATATCTTTTTTTTTTTTTTTTTTTTTTTTTTTTTTTTTAAGACAGACTCTCACTTTGTAGTTCAGATTGCCCTAGAACTCACTCAGTAGCCCAGGCTGATCTCGAACTCACAGCAATCCTCCTGCCTCAGCCTCCCAAGTGCTGTGGTTATAGGCCTACGCCACCATGCCTGGCTGTAGATGATAGATCTTGCTTCTTTTTTCTCACCCACACTTTGACCCTTCTTTGCCTCCTTATTTACAAAATCTTTGTTTCCATATTTTCCTTCTTTTCTCTTTTGCTTGACCTTTCTCTCCTTCCTCCCTCTCCCCTTGTTCCCCTTCTCATTTGAACACTTTCTTCCCATTTCTCAATATCTATTATACACTTTGGTCCTTATTTACTTTTTCACACCAGAGAAACAATGCAATCTATTTACACATTTGGGTCCTATTTATTTCACTTAAGGGCATGGTCTTGGGGTAGGGATTTAGCTCATTGGTGCCTTGCCTGCCTGGCAAGCACAAGGTCTTGAGTCAGTTCCTATTGCCAAAAAAAGAAAAGAGTATGGTCTCAAGGTGTATGCATTTATGTAGAAATGTTTTGAGCTTATCCTTCTTTATGTAGAGTAGTACTCCATTGTATAAAAACCACATCTTTATTCATTGGCTGGTTGATGAGCAGTTGGATTATTTCCAAGATTTAGCTAACTGTGTTGCTATAAACATGGGTATGTATATATCACTGTGGTATGGTGCTTTTAATTCTTTCAGGAAGATACCAAGAAGGGGAATAGCTGGGTCAAATGGAACCTCTAGTTTTAGTTTTTGAGGAATCTCCACACTGATTTCCACAGGGGTTTCACTAGTCTACACTGTCACCAACAGTGGAGAAAGGTTCCTTTTTCCCCATAGCCCTGCAAGCATTTGTTATTGGTTGATTTCTTAGTAACAGCTATTCTTTCTGGAGTGAGGTGGAATCTCAGCTTTTTTTTTTTTTTTTTTGGTACTGGGGATTGAACTCGGGTCCTTGCACTTGCAAGGCAGGCGGCAGAACCACTGAGCTAAATCCCTGGCCCGCAGCATTGTTTTAATTTGCATCTCTCTAATGACCAGTGTTGTTGACCATTTAAAAAATATATTTATTTGCTATTTCTACTCCATATGAGAAGTGTCTTCATTTCAGATGCCCATTTTTGGATTGGGTCTTTATTACTTATTTGTTTATTTTTGTGGTACTGGGTCGCGAACTCAAGACGTTGTGCTTGTGAGGCGGTAGTAGAAGCACTGAGCTAAATCCCTGGCCATGGATTGGGTCTTTAAATTTGGGGAATTTGAGGGTTTTTTTTTTTGGTTCTGGGGATAGAACTCAGGACCTTGCACTTGTGAGGCAGTTGGCGGCACCACTGAGCTAAATCCCTGGCCCCAGGATCTTGAGTTTTTTGAGTTCTTTTTTTTTTTGAGACAGGGTCTCACTATGTAGTTAAGGCTGACCTGGAACTCATTATGTAGCCTACGCTGGTCTTGAACTCACAGTGATCCTCCTGCCTCAGCCTCCCGAGTGCTGGGATTACAGGCGTGCACCACTGCACCCGGTTTGAGTTTTTAGTATATTTTAGATGTTTGTCCTTTGAGGAATAGCTGGCAAAAGATTTTTCCCACACTGAGTTGTCTCATCACTCTGTTAGTGGTTTCTGTTTAATGTTTCTGTTTTAATATATAAATCTTTGACCCTTGTCAATTATAGTTTAGTGCATGGTGAACGATATGGGTCTAGTTTTAATCTTCAGCATGTGGAAAACCAGTTTTTCCAGCACCATTGATTAAAGAGGCTGTCTTCTTTCCAGTGAAGGTATTTGGCTCCTTTATAAAAGGTTAAGTGGCTGAATATGTCTGGAGTTGTTTCTGCATCTTCTGATCTGTTCCATTAATCCTCAGGTCTTTTGCCAGTACTGTGCTGTTTTTATCACAGCAACTTTGTGGTATAATTTCAAGTCAGGGATTTTGATACCCCCACCTTGCCTTTGTTGCCCATAATTACCTTTGCTATTCTGGGTCTCTTCTGGTTGCAAATGAATTTTAGAATTGTTTTCTTCTAATTCTGTGAGAAACACTTTTGGAATTTTTATTAGGATTGCATTAAATCAGTGTAACAGTTTTGAAAGTACATTCATTTTCACTGAAGTGGTTCTTCCTACCCAAGAACAAGGACTATTTTTCCACTGTGATATCCTCTTTGATCTCCTTTTTCAGAGTACTGTAGTTTTCAATGTAAAGGTTTTTACTTCATTAGATTGATTCCTAGGTATTTACATTTTCTATATGCTATTGTGAAAGGTATTGTTTCCCTAATTGTTCTCTCTGTGAATTTGTTATTTGTGTATAGGAATGTTGTTGATTTTTGAGTGTTGACATTGTAGTCAGCTATGCCACTGAATTTGGTTATGAAATCTAGAAGTCTCTTGGTGGAGTTTTTGGCATATTCTATGTAGATGTCATCTGCAAATAATGATAGTTTAACTTATTCCTTTTATTTCTTTCTCTGTCTAATTGCTCTGGCTAATGTTTCCTAAACTGTATTGAACAAGAATGATAACAGTGAACATCCTTGCCTTGTTCCTTATTTTAGAGTAAAAGCTTTCAACTTTTATGCATTTAGTATGATGCTGGCTTTTGGTTTGTCATAGATGGCTTTGAGCAGATTGAGATAAAGACCCTCTATTCCAATTTTCTATAGAGTTTTTATCATGAATGAGTGATGGATTTTGTCTGCATCTATTACGATGATCATACCGGGTTTGTCCATGGCTCTGTTCATACGGTGTATGACATTTATTGAGTGCATATGTGAACCATCCCTGCATCACTGTGATGAATCCTACTTGTGTAATTTGATGATTTGCTGCATTCTGTTTGTTAGTATCTTATTGAGGATTTTTGTGTATATATTCATTTGGGAGTTTGGCCTGTATTTCTCTTTTGGTTGGGTCCTCCTCTGGTTTAAGTATCAGGGGAATGCTTGCTTCCAGGAATGACTTTGGGAGTATTGTTTCCTTTTCCATTTCATTAAAGCCTTTGAGAAGTAATGGCATTAGATCTTCTCTAATTTCTTGTAGCATTCTGCAATGAATTGGTCAGGGCCTGGGCTTTTATTGGTAGTAGGTTTTTTTTTTTTTTTTTTTTTTTTTTTAAATTAACCTTTTGGGCTGGGGATTTAGCTCAGTGGTTCCACTGCCTGCCTTGCAAGCACAAGTTCCCAAGTTAACCTTTTTGTGGTTATAATTTCTGTGTTTATATAGAGTTCTCTTTTCAATTCATTTTTAAAATAAATCTTAATTTATTTTATCATTTTATCCCATTCTGCCACTCCCTTCCCTTCCATATATACAAAAACTTTGTTTCCATTTTTTCTTGTCTTTGTTCCTTTCTCCTTCCTTGTTCTTTTTCCCATTTGAACATTTCCTCCCATTTTCCAACATCCATTATATGTCTCAGTCCTTATTTCCACAGTTTCTCACACCAGAGAAACTGCAGTATTTATTTATTTTTTTATGAATCAGAAAATAAATCTTTATTGGAGAAAAAGGAAATCTAGGACTATGAATCTCCCTGAAATTATTTAACATTTATTTTCCTTTTATTTGATCTTTTCATTTCCATGCTTCTTGAAGTACTTTGTTTTAGCCAGGTCTTTTCTAGTCCATATAGTGGGCTTTGCTTTTTTTTTTTTTTTTAATTCAACTAGAACCTTTTTTTAATTTATAAAGAACAAATTTATTTCTTAAACTCAATCATTGCTTATCCTATGTTTATTGATACATGCTTGGTTTTAGTTCTGTCATTTTATTTTTAATTTAACTGTTAATACCCTCTTTGTGTGTGTGTGTGTTTGGGGATACCGGTGATCAAACTCTGGACCTTGCGCTTATGAGGCAGGCATTGGAACCACTGAGCTACATCCCTGGACACCCCTTTGTTTTGTTTTTTCTTTTTTGGTACTGGGGATCAAACTCAAGTCCTTAAAATTGCAAGGCAGTTGCCAGAACCACTAAGCTAAATCTCCAGCCCTTTGTTTTTGTTTTTTGAGATAGGGTCTGCTATATTGTCCAGGCTGAGCTTGAACTCACTATGTAGCCCAAGATGGCCTCAAACTTGCAGCAGTCTTCCTTCCTCAGCCTACCAAGTGCTAGGATTATAAGTGTGTGCAACCATGTCCAGCTCTCTGTTTCTGAAAAATTTTTTGATATATGACCTGTATTTTCTGTGCTTTGCACATTTTTTTGAAGTCTGGATAGAAACTGCAGTATTTAAACATGTGTTTGATTTATTTTACTTAAGAGTATGGTCTCAAGGTCCATCCATTTAGCTATATAAATGCTTGAAACTCATCCTTCTTTATGGCAGAGTACTACTCCACTATAACCACATGTTCTTTATCCACTTGTCAGTTGATGGGCATTTGGTCTGTTCCAAGATTTAGCTGTCACAGCCTTTGCTGCTCTAAACATGGCTGTCCATATATCACTATGGTGTGATGCTTTTTTTTCCCCATTGAGTTTACTGGTACATTTTAGGTAAACAGTACAGTTGCATTCATCGTTGGGATCTTGTACCTTTACATGATGTTTCTTGGTTCTTATTTTTTTCCCCATTCCCTGCCCTCCCTTCACCCCCTTCACTCTTCCCTATTTGCAAAGATTTTGTTTCCATTTTATCCTTTTTTATTATGTTTTCTTTTCCCCTACCTTTCCCACTTCCCCTATTCCTTTAGACCTCTTTTTCCTATTTCGCATTATCAATCACATAATGGCATGATGCATTTATTTATTTATTTATTTATTTATTTATTTATTTTTTTGAGACAGGGTCTCACTATATATCTGAGACTGACCTGGAACTCACTATGTAGCCCAGGCTGGTCTCAAACTCACAGCGATCCTCCTGCCTTAGCCTCCTGAATGTTGGGATTACAGGCGTGTGCCACCATGCCTGGCTTGGTATGATGCTTTTCATTTTTTCAGGAAGATATCAAGAAGATAGTTGGGTCAAATGAAACCTCTAGCTTTAGTTCTTTGAGAAATCTTGACACTGATTTCCGCAGTGGTTGCGTCAGTTTGCACTCCTACCAGCAGTGCAGAAGGATTCTTTTTTCCCCACATCCCCTCCAGCATTTGTTATTGGTTGATTTCTTTTTTTTGGTACTAGGGATTGAACTCAGGGCCTTGCACTTGTGAGGCAGGTGGCAGGACCAGCGAGCTAAATTTCCAGCTTTTGTGATTGATTTCTTTTTTTTTTTTTTTTTAATTGAGTTTATTGGTATATTTAGGGATACAGTACAGTTACATTCATTGTTGGGATCATGTACCTTTACATGGCAAGTCTTGATTCTCATTTTTTTCCCCTTACCTCTGCCCTCCCTTCACCCCCTCCTCCCCTCCCCATCTACAAACACTTTATTTTCATCTTTTCATTCTCTCACATTTTTTTCTTTTCCCTTTTTGTTCTTCCCCTACGTATCACACCTTCCCTACACCTTTAGCTCCTTTCCTCCCATTTCTAAATGTCAGTAATCTTATTAGAATCTTATGCATTGTTGCAGAATATTCACACCAGGGAAACTATTTGGTATTTACACATGTG
>NW_022900929.1:32647228-32659662 GCF_012274545.1 Fukomys damarensis | reverse complement strand
AAAAAACCCCCTCTGGGGTCTTTGGGGCCTTCCTGGTCTGTTGTCGCGCAGGTCGGGGGCTCCCGCGCAGGCCGGGAGCTTGCGTGCACCCCGCCGGGTGATCGCAGACAGTGTGATTGATTTCTTGATAGCAGACATTCGTTCTGGAGTGAGGTGGAATCTCGGCATTGTTTTAATTTGCATTTCTTGAATGACCAGTGATGTTGAACACTTTTTCATATATTTATTTGCTATTTCTAATTCTTTGTCTGAGAAGTGTCTTTTCACTTCAGATGCCCTTTTTTGGATTGGATTGTTAAATTTGGGGGGGTTTGATTTTTGAGTTCTTTATATGTTCCAGATAATAGTCCTTTATCTGAATAGCTGGTAAAAATTTTTTCCCACTCTGTGGGTTGTCTCTTCATTCTTTTGGTGGTTTTTCTTGCTGTACAAAAACTTTTTCATAAGGGCCTAGTTATTGATTCTTTGTAGTATTTCTTGTGTCCTCTGGGCTTTGTTCATGAAGTCTTTGTTTAGTTCTATGTCCTCAAGTGTTCCACTTATTCTTACAGCAGATTTAGTGTTTCTATTTTAATATTTAGATCTTTGATCCATTTTGATTTTAGGTTAATGCATGGTGAAAAATAGGGGTCTAGTTTTAGTCTTTGGCATATAGAAAACCAGTTTTTCCAGCAGCATTTATTAAAGAGGCTGTCTGTCTTCCAGTGAAGGTGTTTGGCTCCTTTGTGAAAGATAAGCTAGTTGTGTATGTATGGAGTTGTTTCTGCATCCTCTAGTCTGTTCCATTGATCCTCAGGTCTGTTTTGCTAGTACTGTGCTGTTTTTATCACAGTAGCTTTGTGGTGTAATTTCAGGTCAGGGATTGTGACATCCCTGCTTTGCCTGTGTTGCCCAGAATTGTATTTGCTATTCTAGGTCTCTTCTGATTCCAAATGAATTTTAGGATTGTTTTGTTTTTTCTTATTCTGTGAGATATTCTGTTGAGATTTTGAATGGGAGTGCATTGAATCTGTGTAACAGTTTTGGAAATATGGCCATTGTCATGGTATTGCTTCTTTCTATCCAAGAATAAGAGATATCTTTCCATTTTCTGATATCCTCTTCAGTCTCCTTTTTCACAGTATTGTAATTTTCAAAGTAGAGGTCTTTTCTTCCTTTGTTAGTTTGATTCCTAGGTATTTTTTGGGGGCTGCTATTGTGAAAGGGATTGTTTCTCTAATTTCTGTCACCATAAGTCTGAGTCTTATTTGTATATGAGAAGGCTATTGATCTTTGTTTTTTTGTTTTTTTTTTTTTTGGTACTGGGGCTTGAACTCGGGACCTTGTGCTTGCAAGGCCGTCATGGTGCCACTGAGCTAAGTTCCCAGCCTGAGAGCTCTTGACTTTTGAGTGTGAACTTTGTATTCAGCTACACCACTGAATTTGGTTATCACATCTAAAAGTCTTTTGGTGGAGTTTTTGGCATCTTCTATGTAGAGTATATTTCATTTGCAAATAATGACAGATGAACTTTTTCCTTTCCCATCCTTATTCCTTTTATTGCTTTCTCTTGTTCAATTCCTCTGGTTAATGTTTCCAGAACTATATTGGACCAGAATTGTGATAGTGAAATCCTTGTGTTGTTCCTGATTTCACAGTGAAAGTTTTCAGTTTTTGTCCATTTAGTATGATGTTGGCTGTTGGTTTGTTGTAGATGGCTTTTATCAGATTGAGATAAAGATCATCTATACCAATTTTCTGTAGGATTTTTATGGTGAATGGGAGTTGACCTTTTCTACAGAGAAAAATGGGAGATGCTTTTTCTACATCTATTGAGATGATCATATAGTTTTTGTCCTTAGCTCTGTTGATATAGTTTAATACATTTATTGATTTGAATGTGGTGAACCATCCCTGCATCTCTGGGATGAATCCCACTCAGTCAGGCTGTATGATCTTCTTGATGATCTTTTGCATTCTGTTTGCCAGTATCTTATTGAGGATTTTTGTATCTATGTTTGTTAGAGAGTTTGGCCTGTAATTCTCCTTTTTGTTTGGATCCTTCTCTGGTTTTGGTATCAGGGTAATGCTTGCCTCTGGGAATGAATTCGGGGTTATTGCTTTCTTTCAATTTTATTGAAGAGTTTGAGAAGTAGTGGCGTTAGGTCTTCTCTGAATTTCTGGTAGAATTCAGCAGTGAATTCATCAGGGTCAGGGTTTACTTTGTTGGTGGTTTTTAAATTATACATTCAATTTCATTGGCTGATTTTTCTTTAGAATTTGTATATCTTCCTGATTCAGCTCTCGTAATTCATATGTATCTAGGAATCTGTTCATTTCTTCTGTATTTTCCATTTTATTAGATACAAATTCTCAAAGTAGGTATTGATGATCTGGATTTCTGCAGGATCTGTTGTGATTTTACCCTTTTCATTCCTAATTGTGTGTTTGAGTCTTTTCTTTCCTTTTTTCGAGAAGGTTGATTAGGGGTTTGTCAAATTTATGTAATTTTTCCAAGAACCAACCCTTTGATTCATTGATTCTTTATATTGTTTTCTTAGTCTGTAATGCCTAAATTCCTGCTCTGATCTTTATAATTTCCTTCCTCGTATGAGCTTTGGGCATGACTTGCTTCTCTTTTTTTAGAAGATTGAGGTTCATCATTAGGTAGTTTTATTTGAGTTCACTCTGTTTTCCTGATGTGAATATTCACCACTATAAATTGCTCGTTAGGACTGCTTTCATTGCATCCCAACAGTTCCATTATGTTGTGTTGGTATTATCGTTTAATTATAGAATGTTTTAAATGTCTTCTTTAATTTCATCAGTGACTCATTGGTTGTTCAGAAGGGTAGTATTTAAATTCCACGTGTTTATGAAGTTCTTATGGTTTCTGTTGCCATTGATTTCCAGTTTCATTGTACTGTGGTCTGGTAATATGTATAAAGTAATTTCAGTTTCTCTTCATTTACTTAAGCATGCTCTGTGAGCTAGTATGTGGTCTATTTTGCAGAACATCCTGTGTGAAGCTGAGAAGAATGTGTATTCATTCTAATATTGTGGGGTAGAACACTCTGTAGACATCTACTAAGTACATTTGTTCAAAAGTCTGGTTAAGTTCTAATATTTCATTGTTGATTTTTTGTGTAGTTGATCTATTTGTGACAGTGGGGTAGTGAGGTTCCCCATTACAATTGTATTAGTGCATATTTGATTTTTTATCTGTTAATATTTGTGTGTGTGTGTGTGTGTATGTGTGTGTGCATGTATGTGTTTTGAGAAAGTGTCTTGCTGTGTAGCTGGCCTTGAACTCACTATGAAGCGTAGGCTGGCCTGGAACTCATAGTCATCCCTCTTCCTTAGCATCCTGTGTGCTAGGATTACAGGTGTGCATCACCATGCCCAGCTCTATTAATATTTGTTTTAGTGGGATGTATTAGTATTTGGTGCACACATATTTAGGATTGTTATCCCTACCTTTTTTTTTTTTTAAGACAGAGTCTCACTGTGTAGTTGAGACTGACCTGGAACTGATTGTGTAGCCCAGGTTGGTCTTGAACTCACAGCAATCCTCCTGCCTCAGCCTCTGGAGTGCTGGGAATACAGGTGTGTGCTACCATACCTGGCTTTTTGTTTTTGGTGGTTTCTTTCTTTCTTTTTTTTTGGTTATCTCTACCTTTTTGATTGTTCCCTTTACAGGATGTAGTAACCTTCCTTGTCTGTCTTAATCAATCTTGGCTTGAAATCCACTTCATGTGCAAATAGACTAGCAACCTTTGCTTATTTGTGGGTTCATGTTGTATGGAGTATTGCTTACCATTCTTTGACTTCCAATCTGTGAATTTCTTTTTTAATTAAATGAGTTTCCTGTATGCATCGTATTGTTGGATATTGCCTCTTGATATATTCTGCCAGTCTGATTCTTTTGATTGGTCATTTGAGGCCATTTATATATATTTTTTTGTTTTGTTTTGTTTTTTTGTACTGGGGATCAAACTCAGGACCTCATATTTGCCAGGCAGGCACTGTGCTGATGAGCTGCATCCCTGGCCCCACATCGTTGGTTTTAACTGCTATTATTAACTTATCCTTATCAGGTTATGTTTCTGTTGTGTCTTCTCCCCGTTTAATTTCTTTTTCTTTTTTTTGGGTACCGGGGATCCAACTTGGGTCCTTGTGCTTGTGAGGCCCGAGGCAGAACCACTGAGCTAAATCCCCAACTCTTTAATTTTTTGCCTTACCTGGTGGATTCATTCTGTTGGGGTTCATGTAGTCTCTTTGTGGAATGCCCTTCAGAACACTTTAGGGTGCTGGTTTTTGTTCATGTATTTCCTCAGGTGTCTTTGTCATGGAAGTGTCTTATTTCTCCATCAATTTTGAATATAGTTTTATGGTGTACATCATTCTGGGTTGGAGATTGTTTTCCTTTAAGGCTTGAAGTACTCTGCTCCAAGCTCTCCTTGACTTGAGAGTTTGTGTTGAGAAGTCTGTTGTGATTCTTTTGGGGTTTTTTTTTTTTTACATTTTAAATTATTTATTTATTTATTGGTACCAAAAATCAAACTCAGGGCCTCGCATTTGCTGTACTACTGAGCTACCTCCCTGGCCCATGTCTGCTGTGATTCTGATGGACTTTCCTTTATAGGTGATTTCTTTTCTCTAACAACTTTTAATATTTAGTTCTTGTGTTGAATTTCTGACTACCTTATGCCTGTCATATGCCTTGAATCTTGACCCATCATATATGCCTTGGGGAAGATTTTTTTTTTTTTTTGATCATGGCTAATTAGAATTGTATATGCCTCACTTATCTGTATGTCAAATTCTTTTTCTTTATTTGGGAAGTTTTCTGCCATTTCTTTGTTGTTGTTCTTGTTGTTGTTCTTGTTACTAGGGATCTAACTCAGGACCTTGTGCTTGCAAGGCAGGCAGTGGCATCACTGAGTAAATCCCTGGCCCTGCCATGACTTCTTAGAACAAGTTTTTTATGTCATTTGAGCTATCTGATGCTTTTTCATTGACTCCAGTCAATCTTATGTTATGCTTCTTTGCATCATCTAGCAGCTGCTGGATTGATTTCTCATGGTCCCTTGCTATTTTTGAGAAATCTCTTCCTGATTGCTAACTGCAATCCTGTCTTTCATATCTGATATTCTGTCCTCACGTTGCCTCATTCTGCTGTATATACTTTAAGTAAAATTTTTAATCTCCTGAATATCTGGGTCTATTTCATGGATTCCATTTCTGATTTCTGTCCTATGCTGGGCTTTCATTGTTTCCATCATGTTCCTGAGCTTGCTTGCTTGCTTTATTTATTTAATCTCTGCGTTCTCTTGAGTCACTAAGTGTGTCTTTCATTATGGTTGTCTCTGTAGTTATCTGGGAAATTATTTCTGATTAGATTTTTTTTCTAGAGCCTCGTTCACCTGCTTTGTTACTTCTGCTATTACCTATTACCACTTCAGAGAATCCAGGTTTGTGGCTTTCAGAGTGCTCCACCTCATTGACCTCAGGGTTTGTCTTTGATGGCTGAAAGTTTGGGGGGTTTGAATCTTGTTTAAGTGTCTTCTTTTCTTTTTTTAAAGATTGATTCCTGTGTTGATGCTTGTAAATTGCTTATGGTGAGTAGTTTTATTGCTATTATTCAGAACCCTTGGGAAATGCCTACTCTTCAGAATTGTCTTCTAGGGACAGCTGGCTTTTGGGTTTTGAGTCTGTTTGAAGATCCTGCCTCTTCTGTTTATTGATGATGAGAAGTTTCTGCTTACTTGGCTCAGCTTCCAGTTCTTTGACACTGGCCTATACGTTTTTTTTCCTTTAAGAACCTTAGGCAATTTCAGTCTTGGTATACTGTAGGAACAAACTGATTAGCATAGTTATGTCACTTTGGCTAATGTAGTACAATCAGCAATAATAGTAACATCAAACACAGCCTAGAAAATAACATACTGCATTAATTCATTTACTACCTTTAAGCATATGCACTAGATTTGTGGTTATATTACAAAATTTAGAACAAATTTGAAAGTTGTATGCAATACATAAGCCCTTAATATGGCAATTTTACTCTTAGAGGAGAAGATTTAAAAGGAGTTAGGATAAAAAACAGAAATAGAAGAAGAGGAAGAGATCAGAAGCAAGGCTGGAAGGCAAACTTTAGGAAACTGGTGAAGAAGACAGGGAGAAAGTGAAAAGGAAAAAATAAAAGCAAAAACAACAGGACAACAACAACAAAAAACTAGAAACTGTGTTCACACAATCAAGAAAAAACAAACCAAGAACCAGAAAGGAGGGAAAAAAGCAAGAAAAGAAAGAGAAAAGGAAACAAACAAACCCCAAAACAAAGAAAACAAAAAAATCAAAAACATCCAATGCAAGGCATGTCTCTGCCATCACTGGTGGGCAGTGAGGGTAAACAGAGGCCAGAGCTGAATTGATCAGTCCCAGCAAACCAGCTGCAGCTTCACAGTGGGTAGTGGATAACCCCAGCCAGCCCACCCCTTTAGCAACCCCTGCTGTCCTCTTCATCCACTGTTCTGTTCCACAGGTGCGTTTCTGCATGGAGACCTCTGGGGTCACCAGTAGTTGCTGTACTTCCTTAGGCTCAGCCCACCATTGCCTCACCAGCTTCTGAGGTTCTGGGAGAGAGTGTTGCTTGCTACCTCCTTACTTTTCATTAATGTCTCTCTCTTTACTCTCTGGGAACTTCAATTCTCACTTCAGATCCTTCCTGAGTCTGGGTCCCACTTCCCTCTTTCTTCTCCCTGTGACACTATATTCCATTGTCAGGACCAAATCCCAGAAAGGCTCTTTATCTGCTGCTCACCACTCTGCCATCTTCTTGCTGTTAATTTTTATACAATTTGAGTTCTGTTTAAAAAGTTCTTGCCTATACCTATGACTTCAAGAGCTTTACCTATTTTGTCTTCTAGTGGATAGTTTCTCTTTTAATATTTAGATCTTTGATCTACTTTTATTTTAGTTTAGTAGATAGTGATTATGGGCCTGGTTTAATCTTCTGCATGTGGATAGCCAGTTTTCCCAGCACTTTTTTTTTTTTTTTTTTTTTTTTTTTTTTTTTTTGGTTTTTTGAGACAGGGTCTCACTATGTAGTTGAGACTGACCTGGAACTTACTGTGTAGCCCAGGCTGGTCTTGAACTCACAGTGATCCTCCTGCCTGAGCCTCCCGAGGGCTGGGATTACAGGTGTGAGCAACCACGCCTGGCCTTTCCCAGCACATTCATCCAATATGTTTTTGTCTCTTTGTGCAAGAACAGTCTGGGGATGTTTCTGTATTCTGTGTTCTATTCCATTGATCGGCGTTTCTTTTTTGTGCCACTACCATGCTGTTTTATTATTGTAGCTTTGAAGTCAGGTATTCTAATGCCTCCTGCTTTGCTATGGTTAACCCAGGTTGCTTTTGCTATTCTGGGACTTTCTGGTTCCATATGAATTTTAGGATTATTTTCTCTACTTTTGTGAGGAAAGTTTTTTCTACATCTATTGATATGGTCACGTGGTTTTTGTCCTTGGATTTGTAGATTTGGTACATTATGTTTATTGATTTGTATATACTGAACCATCCCTGCATTCCTGGAGTGAAACCTACTTGGTCATGATATATTTTGATTAGGGTTAAGTTGAATATGTATACATGTTTTGAAAGTATGGCCATTTTGATTATATCTGTTCTCCCTAAACAAGAACAGGGAGTATCTCCATTTTATGTTGTCCTCTTAGATCTCCTTTTTCAGAGCACTATAGTTTTTGTTGTAGAGGTCTTTCAGTTTCTTGTTTAGGTTAATTCTTAAGTATTTAATTTTTCTTGATCCTATTATGCATGGTATTTTCCTAGTTTCTCATTGAGTTCATTATTGGTGTTCAGGAATGCTATTGATGTTTTTGTGTTGATTTTGTATTCTGCTACACTGCTGAATTTCGTTATTGTAGGAGTCTTTTAGTGGAGTTTTTAGAGTTTTCTAGGTAGAGGATCATGTCATCTATGAATGATACAGTAATTTGACTTGTTTCATATATATTTCTCCCTTTTATTTCCTTTACATTTTTCTCTTGATTGCTATGGCTAATGTTTTAAATACTGTGTTGAACAGGAATGGTGATAGTGGATATCCTTGTTTTGATCCTGATTTTAGAAGGAAAGCTTACAGTTTTTCCCCACTTAATATGATGTTGGCTGTTGGTTTATCATAAATGGCCTTTATCATATTGAGGTAAAGTCCTTTTATACCTATTTTCTTCAGAAGTTTTATTATAAATGAGTGTTAGATTTTATCAAAAGCCTTTTCTGCATTTGTTGATCATGTGGTTTTTGTCCTTGGATCTGTAGATTTGGTATATTACATTTATTGATTTGCATATATTGATCCATCCTTGCAATCCTGGGATGAAACCTACTTGGTCATGATGTATGACTTTTTTTTTGTACCGGGGATTGAACTCAGGACCTTGAGCTTGTGTGGCAGTCTTGGTGCTGCTGAGCTTAATCCCTGGCCCGAGCAGTATTTGTTATATGAAGTTATGTGCTCCAATATTTGGTGCATATATGTATTTACGAGTGTTATTTTTTCTTGTTGAATTATTCCCTTAGTAGAGAATAATGTAGTGAATATCTTTGCCTCTTCTAATAGATTTTAACTTGAAGTTTACTTTGAGAATAAAAAAATTTTTTTTGGTTACCAGGGATGGAACTCAGGGCCTTGCATTTGAGAGACAGGCAGTGCCACTGAGCTAAATCTCTGGTGTGAGAATAAAATTGCTACTACTGTCTTCTTTCTTTTGGGATCTTGGTACATGCAATACTGTTTTCTGTTTTTAAGAATAGGAAGAATTGGGCTGGGGATTTAGCTCAGTGGTTCTGCTGCCTGCCTTGCAAGCACAAGGACCTGAGTTCGATCCCCAGTACCAAAAAAAAAAAAAAAAGAAAAAAAGAAAAAAAGAATAGGAAGAATTTATTGAGAGAAAGAAAGCTTCTGTCTAGGGGTTTAGGGATTTAGCTCAGTGGTGCTGATGCTTGTCTTGCAAGCACAAGGTCCTGAGTTTCATCCCCAGTGCCAAAAAACAAAACAAAAATAAAAATAAAAGAAAGCTTATGTCTAAGAGACAGAAAAGGGACCTGGAAAGTGGGGTGACTGCCCAACCTAATTTTTCAAAGGTGTTTTATTGAGCAAAGCCAGGAGATGAGGTACGTGTAAGGTAGGGCAAAACTACAGTCAGTTAATAAGATTACAAGTACAGTCACTGAGGTAATAATGATCCAGTGGAAAATCATGATCAACCAATAAGATTACAAGTATAGCCTCTTAGGTAAAATATCAAATGAGGATCATAGCAAACATACATTGAAAGAACAAGGATTTCCCAGAAAGAATGGGCTAAGGAGGTTTAGGTCCCCACCCAGGTGGTTGATGCCTATTTAGCCTATCAGTCACTGCTGTTCATCCCTAGGGGAAGGAAGTATGTGAGCGTAGTAGTTCCTCTTGTTTGAACCTTGGCCTTCAGTAAATGGGCCTCAGTTGTCTTCTGTATTGGGACACTCCCCCCACCCAACTAACTGTAATATCACCAAATAATTTAGTTGTTTACAATATTCCCCCTTCTGAAGAAGTATCCCTAACTGCAGTTTGGGAAGCTTTGAGCTGAGAAAGGTCAGTGTAGGGGAGACTACAGACGGGGGCCCTCTCCATACAGCTAATCTACTGGGCCTCAGATAGAAGTCATGTTGTAGTTTAGTGGTTATGAACTTTCTTTGCAAGGTCGATTTGGTGGATCCCTGTAAAAGAAATCTAGCATATTTATTGTTGGTTCCATCTGAATGATTTCTTCGAGTTTGGCAGCCTCTAGGCAAGAGTAAACAAATTATCTAAGAAATTAAAGCATAAATAATTAAAGGACGAACACTAGAATGGGAAAACAGATTGTGGAGAGAGCCGTGTCTAAAAACTGTTCTTAAGGGACTACAGTAGTGATTGTAACTTGCTGGCTCTTAGACCCCTTTACTGATGAAATACTGTTTTCTACCCTTTGACTTTTAGTCTGAATTTCTTTTTGCATTAATGAGGTTTTGTTTTGTTTTGGTACCAGAGATCGAACTCGGGACCTTGTGCTTGTGAGGCATGCGGTGGAACCACTGAGCTAAATTCCTGGCCCTATACTGTATTGTTATTAGCAGTTAGTCTGCAGTGTGGGAGAAAAAAAAAAGGGAGGGGAAGGGAAGACATAGGGTTAGGTGAAAGAGGAGTGTAAGTCCATAGGGGAAAGGTAGATAGGAGGAGTAATGATACGTAAAGAAGTTGGATGGGGGTCAGAGGCACTTGGAGGTCTTTCACAGTTGGAGATAAGGGAAAGTGAGGGTTTTAAAAAGATGTTTTGGGGTGGGGGAGCGATGTGAGATAAAGGCAGTGTAATTCAGGATTAAGGGAAACTGCAAGGTCCTCAGAACCTGCTGATACATTTGTGCACCTGAGAGGTGGAGAAGAGGCACAGGGCGACAAGGGGACAGGTGAGATAGGGAAGAGCACAAAAAATAGACTAGGGAGGGCAGAAAGTTAGTGAGAGAAGATAGGGAGACAGAGCAGAATATAGGGGGAAACCTTGAAGAATTTAAAACAGGAGAAACAGGAAAAAATAAAAATAGTATTGATACAGAAAGAGGAATTGAAGAAAAGGAATGGGGAGAAAAGACAGAGAAAGAAAGCAAAGAAATAACCACTGTGTTACTGGTGAATCTTCTCTGAACTTTTCCAGGGCGACACCTCCTTTAGCCAGCAAACAGGATGCTGTTTCCTGAGTGTCTGCGAAGTTTTCTCAGATATTCAGTGAATGCTGCTGCCGGTGCTGTGCAGCAGAAGGCTGGCTTGTTAAAAACTGTGCTGTGTCCTTGTCCACCTTACTCACAAGACCTGGCACCTCATGAGTTTGGGCTCTTCCTCAAAGTCAAAATAACTGTGAAAAATCAACTTTTTTGTTTGTTTTTGAGACAGGGTCTTGCTATGTAATTCCAGCTGGCCTTGAAATTACTACATAGCCAAGGCTGACCTCAAACTTGAGTAGTCCTCCTGCCTCAGCCTCACGAGTGCTGGGATTACAGGTGTGTGCCACCACATCCAGTTAAAAGTCAACCTTCTGAATCAGTTCTGGACATCAAGGCAGCCACAGTGGTGTAATGACACTCAGGAAAGAGAACTTGTAGCACTGCTTCAGAAAATGACTGCGAAGTGTGTTCGAAATGAGGGGGAGTATCTACATGTTTTAGAGCAATACATTTTAAAAAACTTAAACCTCACATGTCTTTTGACCATACGTTCCTTGTGAGTGACCTAGTTTGCTGGATTCCATGTGCCTGTGAAGAGCTCCAGTCTCGCTTAGTCTCTATTTGCAGGTGGAAGTTATTTTTGGTTAAGGTTAATGACTTCTGGCCTGAATTACTCAGGTTACATTATTAAAGAAGATTGTAACTGCTCACTGGCAGAGAAGCCACTCTGAAGCTCTGTGCCTATTTCTTCTGGGCTTTGGTGGCTTTCCCCCCTTTCTGACTCTTTTCTTTGATTATCCCCTTCCATCTGCTCCTGGTCATGTGTGTGAGGTTTGTTCTGTCCCCATACCCTGCCCCCACTCCATTCTGGATCTTGACCCTCAGGCAGATACCACCACACCTGGTTTAAATATACTGATTTAAAATTTTTTAAAATTTTTATTTGTACATGTTTACCATACATTGAGGAGTTGGGGTATATGTACATAACACATCTTAATTCTTTTTCACTCTCTTCTCTCTTATTGCCTTCCCTTTTGCAAAAGATTTCTCTCTTTCTTTTAAATTGTCTTTTATATTGCTCTTTACTTTATTTTGGTAGCAAAGTTTTATTAAAGGTAGGAAAAGAAACAGCTTCAAAGGTCTGGGGATTTAGCTCAGTGGTGCCACTGCCTGATTTGCAAGCACAAGGTCCCGAGTTCGATCCCCTGTACCCTCTCCCCCGCACAAAAAAGAGGTTCAGCAGAGCAACTTTGGGCCAAATAAAAGTAGGAAAAGAAGTAAACTCTACAATGTGAGGTGGACCATTCTTTTTGTATTTCCAGCTCCTCAGGCTGTCTGGTCTAGTCTGTCCTATCCAAAACCACTTGAGTTAAACACCTTCACCATAGATTTCAGAGGGGTACAAACAAAATGTGCCCAAAAGGGATTTACTTCCTGGTTGGCTGTGCCAGATTTGGGGTGCTGGAATCTCCTCTTGGAGGTGGTTTCTAGGTTCTTTCTGTCCTGAGCAAAAAATTGGTCAAGACAAGCACAAATGGTAGCACAGTTTAATTAAAGGTAGGACAGGCTTTACAGAGCAAGTTTGGGCCAAGTAAAAGCAAGAAAAAAAGTTACATTCCACAGCATGTGGGTGGGCCATGTGCAAAAGAGAACAACACAGTGGCAGATATTTTAAACACA
>NW_022900929.1:32610491-32646866 GCF_012274545.1 Fukomys damarensis | reverse complement strand
TGTATATATATATGGTGATACTGTGTCCTGCAACTGCTGAAATTGTTTATTAAAGTTTTTTTTCAATGCATGGAATCTTTAGGGTTTTCTGTGTAAATATCGTGTCATTTTCCTTCATTTTATTTTATTTTGTTTAATTTTTCTGGCTTGGATTTCAGTACTGTATTGACTGTAAGTGGTAGGAGAGGGCAACTTTGCCTCTTCCTGATCTTAGAGAAAAATATTTTAGTCTTTCACCACTTAGTGTATTAGTTGTGGGCTTTTCTTCTAATTTATTTTTCCTTTTTGTTTTTTTGAGATTGTCTTGCTGTATAGCCCAGGCTGGCCTTGAATTCAGGGTGATCCTCCTGCCTCAGCCTCCCAAGTGCTGGGATTGCAGTCATGTGCTACCATGTCTAGCCAGTTGTGGGCTTTTCTTATATAGCCTTACTATGTTGAGATAGTTTCCTTGTATTCTAGGGCTTTTTTTCTTATTGTTATGGTGATACTGAGGATAGAACCTAGGGCCTCACATATGTTAGGCAAGAGTTCTACCACAGAGCTACACCTCTGCCCCCTTTGTCCCCCCAGTTTTTTATTTTGAGATAAGATCTCACTAAATTGCTTGGGCTGGCTTTGAATTTATGAATCTCCTATCTCAGCTTCCTGAATAGTTAGGATCACAGGCATGAGCCACCACACCAGGTTTGTTGAGTGTGTTTACCATGAAGGGGTGGTGAATTTTGTCAAATGCTTTAGTCCCTCCTTTGGAATGACTGCATGATTTTTGTCCTTTGTTCTGCTAGCATGGTATGTTATGTTATGTTCTTAACATAAATCATCCCATTTGATCACAGTGTATGAATGTGGTATTGAATTTGGTTTGCCTTTTTTCCCCTTTTCTTGTTTTTTCTTTCTTTTTCTTCTTTCTTCTTTCTCTTTCTTGTACCTGAGATCCAACTCAGGACCTTGCACTTTCGAGGCAGGTATGGTGGCACTGAGCTACATCCCTGGCTCAAGGTTTGCTCTTATTGTGTTGAGGACTTTTGCATCAGTACTCATGGAGGGTAAGGGTCTGCAGGTCCCTCTGGTGTCCTGGTCTGGCCTTGGTGGAGGATGGGTGTGCTAGCACTCCCTCCTCGGTCCCTAGCAAGGAGCACTGCTGCTGATTCCGGTTCGTGGTGGGATTCTTCAGGGAAGCGTTGTGCCCTGGGCTTTGGGGGTGTGTATGTGTGTATGTGTGAATTTTTGTTAGGTGTTTATGTTTACAGTATATAATGATTACATTCATCAGTTGGGAGGTTTGATTACTGCTTCAAGCTCCTTAACTAATTATAAGTCTGTTTAGATTTCTGTTTATTCAGGAACAAGTCTTGGAAGGTTGTGTTTCCAGGAATTTGTTCATTTCTTCTAGGTTATCCAGTTTGTATATAATTCTTCATAGTATTTCTTAAAATTATTTTTATTTCTGTAGCATCAGTTATAATGTTTTCTCAATGATTTCAGTTATTTGAATTTTCTTTCTTTTTTTTTCCCCCTGTACAGGGGATCAAACTCAGGACCTTCTGCTTGCGAGGCAGGCATGGTGCCACTGAGCTAAATCTCTGGCCCCTTTCATCTTTTTTTTGTTTTGTTTTTGTTTTGTTGTTGTTTTTTTTTTTTTTTGTACCGGGGATTGAACTTGGGTCCTTGCGCTTGCAAGGCAGGCCACCGAACCGCTGAGCTAAATCCCCGGACCTGTTTGTTTGTTTTTTGAGACAGGGTCTCACTATGTAGTTGAGACTGACCTGGAACTCACTGTGTAGCCCAGGCTGGTCTGGAACTCACAGCGATCCTCCTGTCCCAGCCTCCCGAGTGCTGGGATTACAGGCGTGTGCCACCACGCCCGGCCCCTTTCATCTTTTTAATGTAAGCATTTACCACTTTAGCTTTTCTTTTCTTCTTTTTTTTTTTCCCTTTTGGTACCAGGGATTGAACTCAGGACCTTGCGGCTTGCGATGTAGGTGGTAGCACCACTGAGGTAAATCCCTGGCCCCCACTTTAGCTTTTCTATCTTTACTGCTCTTGCTGTATCCTACACATTTCAGGATGTTGTCATTTTCATTTATCTCCAGAGTCTTAAATGTAATTTTGATATTAAGGTTGTGTGGAATATAAAATGCTGTCAGGGGAATACAAGTAGGGGAAATAGCACATCTTGTTAAAGTAACAACCTAGCATGTAGATTTCTTTCTTTTTTCTCTCTCTCTCTTTCTTTTTCTTTTGGTACTGGTGATTGAACTCAGGACCTTGCACTTGTGAGGCAGGTGACCTCACAAGTGACCTGTGAGGCTCAGAACCACTGAGCTAAATCCTGGGCTCTAGATTTCTTATTTTTAAGGCTTCTCTTTGGATGTGCTTACAAAAAGGAGGCATTTTCCACCAAAAAAATCCTCTTTGTGCATTGAGCTAGGAGTAGTGAGCAAAAGAGGTACCTGTCTTATTGTGGGGAATGGTGGCACAAACCTGCAGTCTCAATGCTTGGGAGGCTGAGGCAGGAGAACTGTCCTGAACTCAAAGCCAGCCTGGACTACGTGGTGAGCTCCAGGCAAGGCAGGACTCTGAAGTAATAATCTGCCTCACAAAACCAGACCAAGACCAAATCCATTATGATGGATACTTGGATACTTTTGTGATCACCTGCCCTCTGAGCAAACCAGTGAGACCAGAGATGGAAGATGTTACCTCTGTCCTGAAGCTTTTGTCTTACATGAGGACAAATTGAGGATAGGGGAAATGTTTCATTAAGAGACTTTCACCGTTTTCTCCCGCTAGACACAACACCATCACTGGGCGGTGGCTGACCAGGTTCCAGGCCGTGTGGGACCCTAAGCAAGAAGACTGTGTCATCGTTGGCAGCATGGCCCATCCGCGACGTGTGGAGGTCTTCCATGAGACGGGAAAGGGGGTGCACTCCCTCCTTGGGGAGGGCCTCGGCTCTGTGTGCTCCATCAATGCCATGCACCCAACCCGCTATGTCCTTGCGGGGGGGAATTCCAGTGGGCGGCTGCACATTTTCATGAAGCCAGGAAGCTACTGAATTCTGGAGTAGGTTCACTGTTCAGATTGATCACTGTCAGAAGAACCCGAGATTCCTGTGGCTTTGTGTTATACTTGGTCATATGTTTTATTTAAGAAATACACAGTTGCTTGATGAATAAGAACCATGGGCAGGCCTGGTGGTGCGTGCCTGTAATCTCAGGGCTCTGGGAGGCTGAGGCAGGAAGATTTCAAGTTTTAGCCCAGGCTGAGCAATTTAGCAAGACTGTCCTCAAAATATAAAATAAAGTGTTGGGGATGTGGCTCAGTGCAGAGGTCCTGCCTGGGTTCAGTCCCTTGTACTACAAAAAACCCCCACACAAACAAACCCAAACAAAGTTCTAGGCAGAATGTACTTTTAGTAAAGCAGAAGCTTTTGGAAGTTTTCTGGGCTGGGAAGGGAATTAGGGCTTCAGCACTTTCATTAGGCAGCATGTTAAGAAACTAGCATGACAAATTGTAAAGCTTTGAATGATTAACTTTTTTTTTTAGTACCGGGGATCAAACTTGGGACCTTGCACTTGTGAGGCAGGAAGCAGCACCACTGAGCTAAATCCCTTGCCCTGAATGATTAACTTTTTGATAATTTAATGATAATGGTCTTGATCCTATAGTGATATATAGATAGGTTGGCTTATTTTAAAGTTTGAAGTTAATTATTTATTTCTAGACCCATTTACTGGAAGGGGTCCTAAAGGTGATTTTTGAAACTTTATTTTCATATCTGAGAATGTCTTTCTGCACCCAGCCTTTCCATGAAATCTTGGGTGAGTCCCAGGCGAGGTCCCAGGTGAGGTCCCTGGAGCAGGACCTGTGGGGCTGCCAAGATCCAGCCTGGGTGCCAGGGGTCTATGGCACTGGTTCAGACCCCTTTATTCCCAGCATCAGCTTGCCTGTCAGCAGTGCTCCAAATTAGGGGGTTAGCTGTGCAGAGCTGATGCTTGAAAAGGAAAGGGATGCTGGGTGTGGTGGTGCACACCTGTGATCCCAGCACTTGGGAGACTGAGGCAGGAGGGTCACTTTGGGTTGGAGGCCAGCCTGGGCTACATAGTGAATTCTAGATTAGCCTGGACTATATAGCAATACTTTATCTGCAAAACAAAAACAAAAAAATCAGAAAACATAATTAGAGTTAGTATTGTTTAGTGAAACATAGTTTCATATGCATATATATGTAGGTCTATGTTTATGTATTTCTGATGTAAAATGTATTTTTTTGTTAAAAGTGAAAGCTACCGCCTTAGAATGTTCCTGACTGCCTTATGTGTGCCTATCTTTCACCTCTCCAGAGGAGATTCAGCAGCTGTTAAGTGAATACTTTTATTTCTACTCATGTTTTGGGGAAATGTTCTGAAGTATTCAGCACTTTTGATATTTCTGAAATTGTCTCTTCTCAGAATTTATGGTAAGTGTCTTATCAGGAAGGGGAGCTGCTAAGTCAGTGGCTAATATGTGTGACATCAATCAACTTCATTGCTCACTGTCAAAAGTACTACTGAAAGATTTGTAAATAGCTTATGCACTGAATTAAAAGAAATGCTATCTTTTCATAATTATATATCAGAAATAAAGTGATGGTTATTTTCCTTGAAGAATAATTTTTCCTAAGTAATTTTCTTCTCTGTAATTAAAATCTGAGTGTTCTGTGTTTACTAATAGGTTGTCGGTGTTTATAATAAGTGGGCATTCTCTGTGTTCTAGTTGATATGATCAGGGAATTGCTAAGTACCGTATGAAATGGAAAGTCCAGCTAAGCGAGACTGAATTGTGTATTTATTTTGGCGGTACCGGTGATTGAACCCAAGGCATCAAGTGTGCAAGAAGCTTTCTGCCTCTAAACTGCATCCCTGGCTGAGTGAGATATTTAAATCATCTCGAGGGGCTTGAACTCCTTCCCTTTTCTGAACCAATTAATTTCGCAGGTTTTAGAGAGGTTAGTTCTGTGGGAATTACTATTCTTATGTGCAATACCGAGGATTAAACCCAAGACCTTAACACTGAGCTACTTCTCCAGCCCTTTTAAAATTTTTACTATTTCATTTAAGCATTTTTATAATTAGTACTTCTTTGCAGTACATAATGATCATCTTTATCATGGGGAGTTGGTACATGGAAATAATGCATCTTAATTCTTCTTTTTCATCTGTTTTTCCCCTTTCTCCCTGCTTCTTCTAACTCTTGGTCCCCTTTCCATTTGCAAAAGCTCCATTTTCACAAATTTTCCCCTTCAGTTCTTTTTTTCTTTTCCCTCTCCCTCCATCTCATTATCCCACCCATTTGAAAAGATACCCCTACTCCTTATTTACCTATTTTTCCCTCCTGCCCCGCTCTATCTCTATCTATAGATATAGATTGAGTTTCTTACATGAGAAACCGTGTGATAGTTAAGCTCATGTGTCTTCACTTGATACTATGGCCTCAAGTTGCACCTGTTTACCTACGAGCGCATCAGGTTATCTATCTTTATGGCAGCACCTCCTTTTATTTTGAGATGGTCTTGCTAAGTTGCTGAGATCCAGGCTGGGTGGAGTACCCGGATCACAGGAGCGTGCTCCCATGCGTAGCTGGGGATTGTTGAAGATGCTGAAAACGACTCTCCATTTAGTACCATGCTTGGCAGTAAGTGCTTGGCCTCTGCAATAAATGTTAGTGAGCTCTTGGTGTTTCTCACTTTGGTAGTTTCTTTTGCCATTGCAGCTTCATAAACTGCAATTTATAGCCAATGTCACTTAGTAGAGTAATATCTTCTTGAATGCCGGAGGAAAGAGAATGAGTAGGGACTTGCTTCTTGGTGATACGTTTTATGATGGTGTGATTATGTAAATCTAGAAAGCACATAAAGGGAAACTGTCTCCCTTAGGATGTCCTTACGTGTCATCCTTATGAGAGGTACTTCTGCAATGCTTACAGTTGCCTGGACTCTGATTCTGTGTGGATTCTGACTGCTCCCACCTTGTGGGTTAAGCCTTCTACAGCGTGGCCTCTGTGCAAGTTCGTGCTCTGCTGGAGTTGTGTGAGGGCCACTTTATGACGCTGACTTCAGGGAGAGAGCAGACAGTTCTTATTTTGTGTGGGTGGGTGGACCCTTGGCCAGGTGAAGGTCTGAGCTGTTCTGTCCTGTTGCAGTATTCTGGTCACTGAGAGCTCTCCAGGAAAGCGGGGATTTCGGAACTTTGGATACAGAAATGTAAACCCTTCAGCAGCAAACACTTGTGAATAGGGCTGGGGATTTAGCTCAGTGGCACCGTGCCTGCCTCACAAGTGTAAGGTCGTGAGTTTGATCCCTGGTACCAAAAAAACCCAACGAAACACACACACACACACACACACACACACACGCGATCTTGGGAAAATCACAACCTTTCTGGTTTTCCTTCTCAGAAAAATGAGGTCCAGTTCATCTTTAAGATCATTCCCCATTTGTAGCTTCTCTGTAACAGCATCTATGGGTGTGGCAAGGATAGATAGAGGCGAAATTTGATATGGCCTCAGTTGTGAACAGCAGTTGGCTAAGTGAATCCCACTGGTACCCTTCATCTGTGTGCTAGTAAATTTTTTTTCGGTACCAGGGATCAAAGTGATGACCTCGCACTTGTGAGGCAGGTGCTGTGCTGCTGAACTAGCTAGTAATTTTTACTAAAAGTGAGACAAGCTGTAGGTTAAAGAAAGAGCCCACTCTCCATGGTATTTAAATATTTATTTAAATTTAAAAATAATCTTCATGGCACCAATGATTTTATGCTAACTACATACTGCATATGTAGAAAAAAGTACATTGTTTTGAAGGAAAATAACTTAAGAGTTTTTGGCACACGAAAAGTTAATAACTATATATTTGTAAATGAAACTAAGAAATTCACATTTGCAGGTAGTTTACCCTCTACTGCTTAAAGATGTGGTACACTATTCTTCAGTAAGGTTATCTTTGACAGAGGACAGGATGGAAACCGTTTTTTTCTACAGTGAGATAAAACTAATTTGAGAGAAAAAGGAGACAATAGAATATAGTGAAACCAGATTAAAAACTGGAACTACTTTTAATAGGAAATACCAAAAAAGACTAGTTGTCAACAAAGGTTTGTTATTCAAGCACTATTTGTAAAACAAACTGAAGGAAATTTCTCTATTCATATTTTCTGGAATAAGCCCTAGAAAAAACGTTTCTGCTGGGCTGCTGGAACGGCACGGACCACTGTACCGTACGGTCAGAGCTCAACACAAGAAGTGCGCCAGGCAGAGCTGTGCATCTCTCCCGTGGGGACAGGCAAGGGCGGAGGTGAGACCGCTCACTGTGGAGACTCTGCCCTACAGACTGAGGTAGGAGTGCTCCACGAGGTCATCTGCCATGCTGCACAAGACGGCGGAGATCCACGTTGCCACCAGCCTGCCTCTGGACAGCCTTTTCATCTCTGGGTTATTTTCACTTTAGTCCTGTGCTACATAAAGCCTTTGCTATGCAGATGACAAGTGGCAGTGGCTAGTTGGTTTTAAGTGATCCCTAATCTTCACAAGGGTCTCCCTTGATTTTTCCTTGTTACTTGGTAAGTAGATGTTTGTGATTCTGCCCGAATTGTTGCTGTGTGGGGATGATCAGAGAGGCCCACCTACATTCTTAGATTTGCCACATTTGAGTATTCTCGTACTTGATCTGGCTCATCTTGGCTTCTGGAATCTTTGCTGGTTGGTTGTTTGAGCACCCTGTAAACAAGCAGCCCCAGCACCTCCTCTGGGAACCCGCATGAGTCTTTAACATATGCCAGAAATCGAGCAGAGGTGGCCTTCTGCTAATGTGGTCAGTTTTATTGTCTCCATCAGGGTTGGCTTATTACAGCCTGTAGGCCAAATTGAGCCTACATCTATTTTCATCAGACTTTATTGGAACATAGCCATGTTCTTTCACGTATGCTTATCTGTGGCTGTTTTTGTGTTATGATGGCAGAACTGAGTAGTTGTAACAGTATGGCCCACAAAACCAAAATACTTATTATCTGGCGCTTTTCAGGAGAAGTTTGCGGACCTCTAGATGAAAAGGGTAACTTTGCTGTCTTTAAAATGACTTTCCCCCCAATTTGGCCATGGCTGTCATATTCTAGACATGGACGTGGTTCTGCCATCTTGGGGGACAAATTAGAGGAGATAAGTTCTACAGCTGATGCATTCTGCTCTGCTGCTCTGTGCACCTCAAGTGTCCACTGACTACCCTTAAGTAAGTCCTCAGGCCTGGATGACACAGAAATCTCTCCCTGAGATGAAAACAACACCTTGTGTGTGATTAGTTTTAAGTGCTGCAGAGCTCAGGCCAAGGGAGCTCACCTCATACCTACCCCTAGGGTCCCTGTGCTTCTGCGAGCTCCTCTGGAGGCCTCCTTCCTTCAGCTAGGACGCAGGTATTGTCCTAGAACTTACTTCCTAGTGCAGAGGGTGACCCCAAGGGGGGCAGCACTTCTACGTCTAAGTGTTGGTCTCTGCCACAGTCACCTTCTGTATTTTGTAGCATCTCTTAGAAATCCCATTTAGAGATTCTTTTCTTGGTCCCTTCCAAGGCTCTGTGTTTATTTTAGAATCCTATTTTCTGATGCTTTCTAGTGTCAGGATCAATTTCTTGCATTGCTTACTTTATCAGGCTGTATTAATCCATAAAGTAAAAACAAAATATGAATAGATAAGAAAATAACATTTTGCTGTTAAAATATAAATTGAGATAGTCTTTTGTTAGGGGGCACACTGTGTATAAAATAAGCACTGCTCTGTGCATCCCAGCCTTTTCAGATCACTTAGCTCTGGTGTCTGGTACCAACTTTGTCCAGCATATCTGATGGTGCCCTCTGGCATCATTGAATTCATTCCCTGCCCTGGAACTCTCGGTCTTGAGGTCCTTCAGGAACATCACAGAAGTCTTGCTCACAACAGGGTGAGGCCCACTAGGCGCTAGTCTGAGGGGACAGACTTACCCTACCCCTTCTGCTGCTGGCTTGGTGGTGGTCCCTTCAGTTGCCCACTTCGCTCAGATTTGAAAAAACAAAAGGAAAAGAAAATCCAACTCAGACCATCATAAGAAGCGACTTTCCATTTAATCATTCCACATGGAATTTTTTTAAGAAGCTCTCTCTGACTCTAAGCAGTCTCCACTGTGCAGACCCCTGGCCTGCCCCACTCCAATTCCAGGCCGGCGCCTCTCACAACCTGAGCACCAGTGGGAAAGCTGCTGTAGAACACAGAGGACAACGGCTCTCTGGTCTTCAGTTAGCATCCCATCTGCTAGTGGACATTACTGGGATAATGAGCAATAGTAAAATAAATAGTTTTTATTTGATACTTTCAAAATAACATCTATGAAAAATCAAAATTCAAAACCAAAAATTATCCTGCAAATTGAAAGATGAGAAATGAGTTGCTGCGCCTTTCTTGAGAGAACCTCGGGAGGAAATGAGTTTTCCCAGTTTGTGTGGATGGGGCCTGCGCCTGTCCCTTCCTTCTCCTGGGAACACCCCTCCTAGGCTGCAGTGGGCTCTGACGCATGGGAGGACTTGGTGTGTGTGCCGATGGTTCCGCGATGGTCCCATTGCTGGGAGGGGTAGCCGGGCTCCTGCATCCACCTGGCTAGTTATTGGGAGGAGTCATGCCTTCTCAGGTGTCAATGAGCAGGCTCACCACTGAGCGGATTTTGCAGGCAAACCATCGCCTGAGGGGACAAAAGTATTGATAGTGGAATTGTTCAAACTCGGGGGTCTGGCGGATATCTCGGAAAAAGGCAATGTCAAGGTCAGACTCGGTAAGGATGATCAGGAGGAGGAGCAAAACAAAGAGGAGTCCCATGGTCACAAGGAGCAAACGGAGGACACTTAAAACAAACTTATTCACCTGTTCCTCTGGCCTGCCATGCCCCTGACACAGGGCCCTCAGCTCTCTGCCCAGCGTCTCCGCCTCTGTTGCAGTTGGGGTGCTGGCCTCAGACTCCTTCTCCTCCTCGATGCTACAGGTGGCTCCATTGATCTGCCGGGAGAGCAGCATCAGCTCCAGGCTGTGCTCGGCCACGGGGGTGGGCAGCACGCTGTCTGCGGGGCTGTAGGCCTCATCCGAAATGATAGCTACTCGCTCGTTGCTGTCTGCTCGGCTGCTCCTCACGTGAGGCAGGAAGGTGTCCCCATGGGAAGAGGATCGCACTGGGGTGGAATGGGCACTGTCCCGTAGGGACTCAAGACCTGGAAAGGCAAAAGGCGTGTGACTAGGCTTTCAAGCCCCCACCCATGCTTTGCTGTCCAGTCACACCTGTTCTCACTTCTATCCACCCGCACACCCTGCTTGACCAGTACAAGTGCTTGCCACACTCTGTTTTGACATCAAAAACGGGATGAGGGAAGCCACAGAAATCAGACTGATCACTTTGGAAGTGTTCTTGTTTTTTTTTCTTTTTGCTTATGGCTTTGGCTTAATTTATTAACAGTTCAGTTTTTCCTGCCTTTAGTGTCTTGGCCTTGGTTTTAGCCTCCATTTGAAAGGGAGTCTGAATTGTAGACCATCCCCAGTGCAGAGCTGGACTCTGGGGAATGAAAGACAGTCCGCAGCCTCACCTGCCTCTCCCATCTAGGTCTCAGCTTTCCCAAGAAAGTTGTGAAGTAACTTGAAATAAGAGCCCTGTCCCTTGTTTCAGAGCTTTTGATGCTGCCTTGACCTCTTGTCTTCTTCCTTGATGCACCGCTGGCACATGCGGCAGGAGAAAGATGTACCTTGGGGTGAGTCATGGGTCACTGATACATGAAGGTTAAGGCCTTGGTCATAGTGTGTGCTGATGGCTCACTTCCCAAGCACTTTTCTACCCCCTTTTCTCTGGAACCTTAGCCTGGGCCACCTGACCCTCTCAAAGTCCTGTCTCCTTACAAAGACACCTCTGACTGCCGGATTAGCCAGAGTATGGAAGAACAGCTGCCAGCAACAACTGCAGTGCAAATTCGGTTTGGCCCGCAAGTAAGCTCTGAGCTGGCTGGGGAAGGAGAGGTGTGTTGGGACGTCAGAGGGGAATCGGGTCATGGAGACTGTCGCTAGAAGTCAGTCATCGCATTGCTGGGGTTCTCAGGGAACAAGATAACGGATAGTGTGTGCACTGTCAGTAGAAGGCCTGCCTGCCACTATCCCTCAGTAGAGGTTAGTCTTCTACTCCCTCAGCAGCAGACCTTACCTGTGTGGCTCTCAGACCATCCACCTCAGGCTTGTCCTGAGCCAGACGTGGAGTCTACCCACCCACGGAAACCACCGCCAGCCCTGCTGACCCTCATCTGTTAGTCGGGGGTGGATGAGGTGAGGGGCGCAGCAGAGCAGGGAGGTGTCCCCTTTACCTGGGAGGCGCTCCAGCTGACTCCCCTGCCCAGAGGTGGCTCGTGCTGGGTCAGGGGGCACAGTCGTCAGGACCCTGCTCTGGAGCCGGGGCCCCATCCTCAGGACACGCACGTTCAGGGGCCGAAGGCAGTGGTTAGTCAGTCGGAGCTGAACGGGGACTCGGGTGTGAATCTTAATCAGACTCTTCCCCATGGTGGCCCAGGAGGGCAGAAACTTCTTCAGTCTAAACCAGACGGTCTCTTCAGGGAAACCAGCCAAGCAGGAGTATAGAGAGAACGACAGAAGCTAGCCAGAGACAAAGGACTGTCACAGATCCCAGGACTTAGCACAGTCCTGTGTTGGCTGGAGATTGGCTTCCCGAATGTCCCATCAGGCTGTGCTGGGAGGAAGGAGCAGCACTGAGAGGCTGGAGGCTGCCTTATCAGAGGACTACATTCAGCCACAAGTGCTTAGAGCCATAAAAAGCAATGCTTCTTGGCCTGCAGCTCCTTCCCTGAGGCCCGTATATGGGCCCAACTTCTCAGGTACAGAGAGGGCAGGGACAAGTCCCAGAAGATAGGGGGATCAAGATTCGCCCAGAAAACCCAGGATGTAATGTCATGAAGATGTTCGCCTTTATCTAGGGCATACAAGGAAGTCACGCACTAGCAAAGTGTGGGAGGCAGCTCTGAGGCTGTGTGGAAAGCATACCATCCGCCGCTGAGGGTCAGGCCTCTGAGTGAAGCCATCTCGGCAGCCCCGGGGGCACAGTCAGGCTAATGAGTTCATAGACTTCTTTTTTTGAGTCTCACTGGGATGGCATGGTTTTATGCACCATAATGCGGTATTAATGTTTCTGTAAGTTTTACTATTGTTTCTTGAGTTAGCAAATAAAGTTCCTCTGAAGGCTTCCTGACACTGCTGTGTGGGCTCCGGGAAGGAAGTCGGATGGAGCCTGGGCTGTCCAAAAGAATGTTTCCTGGGCCCTGCTGGCCTGTGTCCTGAGATGCCAGCTCGTCCTTCATGGTCCTCCCCTGCCAGTCAGTCAACTGCATTTAAAAAAGAACTTACTTTTTGTTTGTACTGGGGATTGAACCCAGGGGCTCTACCACTAAGCTCTACCCTCAGACCTATTTTATTTTAGTGTTTTATTTTTTGAGACAGGGTCTTACTAAATTGTCCATGTAGAACTTGAACTTGGGATCTGCCTGCCTCAGTCTCTCAGTGCTGAGATGATAGGTGTGAGCAGCACATGGCTGAAGCCCCTCAAGAGATGGGACATCTGAACTCTTGACTCATGGAAAATAGTTCTTTATTTCCATAGGGCTCTGTGGCTCTGAACTGATGAAGCCATTTAACTACTGAAATCTTAGTTTTTTCCCCATCTAAACAAGATGTCCTCTTCTTGCCCTGACCCTGCAAGGGTCCATGCTTGCCTGGCCCCTGAGCCTTCACCCGAACTTGAGGAGTGTGTGGGAGGCTGCTGCTCCAGAGCCGCCAGGAGGGAAATGGGCTGAGGTCCTGCCCTGGCACCTTGGCTACAGGGAGAAGTCGTGGTGGGAAAGAGGCAGGCTCACCGCTTTTCTTGGGGAACCTGGGCTTTCCTCCCACCTTGGAGCTGTTCTGCTAACACTGTTTGGCAGCTGTGCCAGAGCAGGGCCCACTGGGACAGCTGAAGCCTTTCCTCTGGGGTCCTTGCCTACTTTCAGACCTGCGTGTGTGCTGCCTTCCCCAGGGCGAACCTTCCGAGACAGCCGTCCAGCTTTCCGGAGAAGCCTCCAGAGTGACCTACTGGCTTCTGCTTCGGGATGGATGAGAAGAGGGCCACAAAGAGAGGAGAAGTTTCCTCAAAAGAGAAGTACACCCCAGGGAGAGGGCTGATGAGAGGGAGGAGGCACAGGAGCTGTGTCAGATCCCTCGGTCAGGGCATCCCAGCGGGCGGCAGGGTGCCTCAGCACGGGTGCAGCAGAGCTCCCATCCCAGCTCCATCAAGGACTTCGGCCCAGGGCAGTCAGCACCCACTTTCCGCCTGCCCGAGGAGTGCAATAAAGTGCTTCACAGAGCCAGGGTGGCAGCCCATTGCCTGTAGTCCCTGCTGCTCAGGAGGCTGAGGCAGGATTACCTGGGCTCATGAGTTTGAGGTCAGCCTGGACAACAGACTCGTCTCAAAACAAAGAAAAGTAATTTGTGAATGTAACTGTACTGTATACCTAAAATGTACCAGTAAACTCAATGAGAAAAAAAAAGTAATTTGCGTGTATTAGTTTTCTTGCCACACCTGAGTTAGGCAAGGAAGATAGCCCTGTTTTATAAACGGAACAACTAAAATGCTCAAGAAATGATTAAAACTCAGTGGTGGTTGTCTAGCCAGGCCCCTCATGTTGTAGACATTTGGAGGTTTGTGCTGTTGGCAAGACATGAGTACTCACGTGACGTGCACAGCAACACAAAGTCAAACCCTAAAGCTCACCAGAGATCCTTGCAGAGGACAGCAGAACAATATCTTTCCTGGTCTGAACAGTTTTAATTTTCTTTTTTTGTGAAGTGAAGGGTTAAGATAGGGTCTCCTGGGGCCGGGGATTTAGCTCAGTGGTGCCGCTGCGTGCCTCGCAAGTGCAAGGTACTGAGTTCGAGCCCCAGTATAAAAAAAACAAAACAAAAGAAAACAAAAAAACTAGAGTCTCCCTATGTTACCCAGGCTGGCCTTGAACTCCTGGCTCAGCCTCACAAGTGCTGGAGTCACAGGTGTGCACCACGCACAGCAGTTCCCATTTTCAGTGACAAGATTCACACAGGAAAGGCAGAGGGCCTCCCTTCCCAGTCCCCACCCCCCAATCCCAGCGGAGGAGTCTGAAGCAGTCCTGCTCCTTTCTGCAGTGTGATAGCTTCCAAGAAGTCTTATAAAAAACACCATCTTTGAAAAGGAAAGCAGTGAACTCTACACCTGACCGGACGAGGGCCACATTCTGAGCATGTCTGCTACAGGCCCAAGGGTGAAGTGATCTGCCGGCACAGGGCATGCAGGTCAGCAATGGTGCATGCAATCCCTGCCTTCCTGGAGCCCCTTCTGCCTGCGAGCGAGCAGGGTGGGAAGAGATGAGACCAATTTCTCCAGCCAAAGGACAAGGTGGTAGCAGCTACGGGAGCCCGAGGTTCTCGTTCGTGGCCCTAGCCCCCATGCAGAGCCTCCTTTTTGGAAGCCACTTAAGACTGTGTAGAACTCTGCAGATCCCCACGTGCAGGACTAACGCAGTCTCCTCAGCTCGCCCAGTCCTGGGCCCAGAGGGGCAACGCTTACACTTCACACTGGGCTCTTTCCGCCATAGACTTGTTCTTGTCCCTAATGTACATTAACATCTGGCTCCTGAGGAGGACCCAGCTCCGTCCCCAGGTGCTTGGGCTCACCTTCCATGATGGAGATGTGGACAGCTCTTCTGCGGGTCCTGGGGACACTGCTTAGCCGAGGGCCATGGGTGATGGAGGGGCAGCTCCGGCTGGGCACCATCCCTGCTCTGAGGTGAGAGGAAAACAGCCCAGGTCACTCAGGGCACCAGGAACAGTTGGCTGTATTGTCTGTGTCCTTTTTTTCTTTTTCTTTTTAAATCTTTAGTACTTTCTTTGCTTTTGGTTCCTGCATCCCAGTAAGAGATTCAAACCTTCACCTCCTCATATCCCAGACATAACATTTTTTTTTGTGGTACTGGGGATGGAACCCCATAGGCTTTGTACTGAGACATATCTCTAGCCCTTTCTAAAATTGTTTTTAAATTTTTGGACAAGTTGCCCAGGCTGGGCTTGAATTTGTGATCCTTCTCCTTCAGCCTCCCAGAGCACCGGGATGACAGGTGCATGCCTGGCTTCTGTCTGGACCTCTAAGTGTGGCAACAGTGTCACTGGTCTGGGGCAGGACCGTCAGGGAGTAGAGCTCCAGAATGAGCAGAACTCCTGAACCTGTCTACAGCTGGATCCCGGCCACCTGCCCTGACTTCCAGCGGAGGCTGCGGAGTGGGGCAGTGTGAACAGAGGGTGGTCAGTAAAGCTCTCATTCCAAGGCAGAGGCCGCTCAGCAGACCTGAGCCTTCTTGGCCAGTCTCGTTCTTTCTCAGCCTTACCAGGTTCCAGCAGGCAGGCTTCTGGGAGTGCGTGACTTACATGTATACGCATGAGGCATGGGGATGTTACAGTGAATACTGCTACTTTGTCACATCCTCCGTGGGATTTGGTCAGTGTGGAGATGTGGGAGGCAGAAAGGAATCACTGACCGGAGGAAGGCCACATTCTGAGCATGTCTGCTACAGGCCCAAGTACCTGGGGCTGGTGCACTGTCTGCTGAGGGCTTGCCTGCCTTCTGTTACTGTTACACATCAAAGACCTCTCCTCACACTGCCAGCAGAGACAGGTTTCTTTACCTACCCTACTCCTGGATCTTCTGGTAGTTACAGAACTGAAATTGCTAGATCTTTTGCAATTCTGGGGTCAGAGCTGGAGCTGGAGCTGACTTTTCGTGAAGCCTCTCGTGGCCTACCTGTGTATTTCTGGGGGCTCCCGTTTGATCTTGGCACTTGATTCCATTACTTCCTTTGCAACTCGGCCACTGTACGTAGTATAATAAAAACAAGCAGTAAAAATGAGTCAGTGTTCCAGGACTGGGCTCCTCTCCAAGATCTCGGAGGCTGTGGCCAAGTCAGGAAATAGCCTCTTTGGTTCACCCCTTCCCCAGTGCTGAGGTCACTCAGAAAGGCTTGCTTGCTTGGGTAAAGAATTCTAAAGGGGCATGAGTTATCTTAGGGCAGTCTCTGGGACCCTCCATTCTCATTTAGGTATGACGCTTCCCTGCCCAACATGTTTCAAATAACAGCCCCCAAACCAAAACCCTTTACACAGTCGGACATGAAAAGAATTGTTAGGATTTTGGTACTTTTGTAAGGGAAAGAGGAAAAGAGGTACATACAAAACCCTACCAACAGACAGCTGTAGGGAAGGAAAGAAATAGCAAGATGGAAGAATTGGGTGGGAAGCTCCAGCTTTTCTGAGAGTTCCCATTTCTTTGCCCTCCAGGATGAGGCCCACTTAGTGACTGTTCTTCAGAGAAGTCTGAAAATAGGTCCATGATGGTTACTTACTGTCACTATTTACCTGTATCGGAACCGGCTCCCTTTAAAGAATAAATTGCTGCTGGACACTGTGCGGACTTGGCTTGACTTCTCCAGCCTGCAGCAAGACAAGGTCAGTATGACCAATGGTCTGCACCCAACCCTGCATCTGCCGTCAAGGCAGAATATCTGCTCCTTTCAAAGACTGCTTAGGAAACGTCAAGAAGGCTCTTTGTAGCCCATGGTCGTCTCTGACTCACTTAGGGTGAGACTGCACGTGGCCAGCTGCCCTCCTGTTTTAGTGCTTGGGACAGTCACCTGGAAGCCCACTGTAATGTCAGGACAGTGAAGGGTCCCCAAGAAGACCCTTGCTTGGGGACTGACCAGGGGGACTGAGAGAATGGACGCTAAGGCCTATGGTCAGGGGAGTAACAGAACACCATCCATGTGTTCTCAGCCAGGCCATTTATTAGCATGTGGCGTCTCTTGGTTTCAGTCTTCTCTATAAATGATGAGGCTGGGACTACTTGACTTTAGGGGTCCTTTCCAGTCCTAGTATTTGATGCCAGTGTCCTATCTGGGAAGCTTGAGCAGAGAGATCTCCCAAGTCGGGGCTCACCTGCAACCACGGACTGATCCAGTCATGGACTGAGTGGGGTCTGAATTTTTTTCCCTGAGTGGGAAGTGAGTATTTAGGAAGCTGTCCCTGGAAATCCCAGAACAGCTCCTAGGAGACACCGGCCCCTGCTGTCTGGACCCAGTCTACTGGCCCTTTGCCTGAGCATATTCTAAAGTCAGATTGAGGACCCTTCAAGGCACGAAGACAAAGGAAGGACTGGAGACAAGGTCAGAATAGCTGCTACCAAAGGATCAGTGTCACTAGGGTTCTGACCCAGGCGAGAAGCTTTTGACCTTTAGATATGAAGGAGGCCATTGGAAGCAATGGAACATGGGAAGCCTCAGTTTCCTGTATGGGTACCAGCAGGGCTGGGTGCTCTCGCAAAGACTCGGAAACTGAGTCTGGTGACAGATTTGGAAGCAAACTTCTGTTCCCATGATGCAGATGGAAAAATAAAGGCCATAAATAAAAGGTGCTGGAGGCACGAAAAGGCAGAGACAGAGAGATTGTTTCCCGGTGTGTTAGTCCATTTTAGCAGAGGCAAATGTACTGTCTCCAGGACAGGGGAGCTCAGTATGGAGCCAGCTCCTGTCTGCTGTGGAGACCACAGGGCCCCCACCTCCAGGGTGTTGCCTCACAGCAGGGGTTTGTATCTCAAGCTACTTTCTACAGCTGCATGTAACTGACCAAACCCAGGCTTTGTCCTCAAAGGCAAAAGGGAGGTGGCAGTAAGAGAAAATATTTCATTGGCTTTCTCTGGACAGCAGAGACTGAGCAGGAGGGAGATGTGACCATGCTACAGTCTCTCTGGAAGAAAGCCACTCAGGTCAGAATGAATGTAGGCTGTCATTTACCCTTGAAGCTGGTGTCAAGTGCACCTGCCCAAAAAACAACCCGGGTCCATGGCTGGGAGTCTGGAGCAGCCAGCTGGTAGTAGAGTCTGTTCCAGAGAGGAGCATGGTGCCAGTCGGGGAAAATCTGATCTCTCCACAATCCAACTCATGGAAGGTGGACCTGTCTGTCTTGCTTGTCTTAAGAAATGAACTGTTTCCTCTTCCACTATGGGGATTGCATCCAGGGTCTCATGAATACTAGACAAGCACTTTACTGCTGAGCTACATCCACAGCCCTTTAATTTTTTTTTATTTTTGAGATAGTGTCTTGGTAAGCTGTCCAGGATGGTCCTCCTTCCTCAGCCTCCCACCACACCCAGCAAGAAAAATCTTACTAACACATAAACCATTATTTTATGTTTCAAACAAGACCAAGAGGTTTAGTGAAGAATTTTACTTGACCTCATCCCAGTTTCGCTATGGACCATTTTGTTCCCTAGTGATTTTTTTTGGTACCAGATCAAACTCATGACATTGTGCTTGAGAGGCAGGCATGGTGTCTCTGAGCTAAATCCTGGCCTCCCTAAATGCTTTTATAACCCCTTTCTTAAACAAAGAAAACCGAACATGGAAGCCTCTTGTACTTCATGAATCTGTCGTATGCAAATTTTGCCTCTGCCCCAAACCTGACTTCTCAGTATCAGTCAAGCCTCTGCCCACCTCCAGCCACACTACCCAAGCTCCTGGCACTTGGCTTGCTACTGGCAACACCTTTGGTGGTAACACACCGGGAGGGGCTGGCACTGACGGCAGACCCAAGTCTGTCCAAGCCTAGGGCTTGGCTTTGGACCAGGGTGCTGCTGTGGGTTGTACCTGGTCTGTTGAGGAACTGCTGTATTTTATACCTTCTAAGGTTCTGAATGCTTTCCAGGACACCTTGATTCAAATCAGACACTACTGGCATTTTCTGGCCCAAGACTTACCCCCCAAAAGACCAGAATTTCTCTGCCACCAGGGACTGTTTGAAGGATGTATCAAGGCTGGCCCCTGGGCAGCTTAGCAGAAATGCACCCCCAGAGCTTGGTTTTGGGGGTCCAAAGAGCCAGAAAGTGGACTGGGGTTTACTAGGAAGCCAGCTCCATCATCCCCTGTCTTTTTCTCCTTTCCAAGATTTTCTCAAGGTTTGCATGTCCTCTAAAAGCAGCTTCTGTGACTTTGCCCTGGACAGCTGCTGCCCATCCCCTGTGGCCACTTACTTGTAGAAGGCTTGGTTCTCGATTCCGCATTTCCAGAGGTGTTTGCAGGCTTCTGGAGTTGGAGCAAAATATGTGAGAATAATTTTCTTTTCCTGTAAAAATTCCACATAGAAATGGCTGAGTGTGGTTGAAGAAGTGAAGGAGAAGCAGCCTAGGACCAGAGCCCTGGCGCTGCTGGAGGCCCCGTGTAGCAGTGGATCAGCTGGAGGGAAGGGAAGGAGCTGCTGGGGCCTCACCTTTCTCTTGACCAGTCCAGCCAGACTAAGACTTGGGTGGCACTGGCTAGACCAGGAGAACCCTTGGTGAGAAGTGGCACTTGCATCTAGAATTTCCATATGGAAGAAAAAGTATCTGACTTTTGAGTTTTTTGTTGTTTTGTTTTTGTTTTTTCAGACAGGGTCTCGTATGTAGTTCAGGCTGGTCTTGAACATGTGGTGATCTTTCTGCCTCAGCCTTCTGAGTGCTGGAATCACAGGTGTGCTCTACCATGCCCAACAAAGAATCTGACTTTGGACTACAGTTCTAGAGGTAGGGCCAGTCTCTAGGTGAACCTCTGGGTGTCATCAACATGGGACCTTCCACCACTTCCTCTCTCACCTCTTGATCTTGAACTGGTTGTGGCTGAGCTCTACCTGGACCCCTCAGTCTTGGTTCTGGCCACCAGGAGCTGCTGCAGTGCCCTAGTCCTCCCTGAAGAGAAGGAAGCCAGCACTCACCTCTTTCTGACTTACATATAAATAGAAAGTCTTTCCTTCAAATTTCAGCTTGGTCACCTCGTTCCTAGAAGCACAAAGAGAGCACCTATTACCTCACTGTAGGCTTCTTGCTCACAGGGTAAGTCTTACAGATGCACAGCCCACCCCAACTGGAAGGGGCTCCAGGCACAGACACAATTGTAGCCAAAATTAGAACCGAAACAAGACAGCGCAGTAGCCTTAGAGAACAGTTGTTGGAACAGTTCAATCCACAGTGCTCTGGTTAATCATACTATAGTTATAGGGTGATAGGAGGGTTTCAGGCTCGCTGTAGAAGGGAGACATTTGCATGGGAAGTGAGTCTAGGTAGTGTTTGGGGTCATTTCAGGGTTTGGTTCATAACACAGGTGCATTATCTGGATGGGACTGTCAGATGTAAGATGCCACAGGTAGCTGATGAGGCCAAAGTTCAAGATACACCAAATAATGAAGTACAATGCAACCAGGCTCTGAGGGAGCGGAGTCTTTGAGGTGACTGCCACTGGATGGAAAATGCAGTTTAATGCAGACAGATGTCAAACAATCTCAGGGAGGGGCAACATACCAAAGAGAGAACAGATTACATGAACAGTCATGCAGCGTACTGACCAGGAAAGGGGCTTAGGGGTTATTGTAGAAAAATCCTTGAAGCCACCAGCCCAGTGAATGGCTGCAGTAAAAGAGGCAAACAGGATCCTGGGGTACGTCACCCGAGGGACAGACACAAATCAGAAGTGACAGGGTTACTGTACATGGCCCAACCCAGACCTCACCTCCATGCACTGTTTTCAGCCTAGGTGACATTTACAACGTGGGAGGAAGTGATTGCAGCCCACAGTGGACGCCCCTAGGAGCCAGAGAAGCAGGCCGCAGAGTCTGCCACCCCTCAGCTCCCCTATCTGCCCAGCATGGCTGCCCTCAACAGCAGCACAACCCTCTTGTGGGAATTCTTAGTTTTCTGGCCAGCTGAGATCTGCAGGGAGGTCTGATCGCTCCTCTCTGCCTCCCTTGATGATTCTTTATAGTTTCTGGGGAGGATCCTCGATACCCTGCTAAGTAATAGAAAGGCAGTAACCATGTACCAAATTTACTGCTGGGCAAAATGCATGGGACAAGAAAACCACTTTTCTTTGTGGTTTTGGAAATCACAGTTAGGTCGGGATGACAGTTCACAGCTTCTGACTACTTAGCTTCTGAGATAAGTCAAGCCATATATGGTCTTCCCTTCCTGTTCGACTCCTCGACCAATCATCAAACTCATATTCATGCAGAATACAATAAATGTCCAGTAGTTAATATGTAGGCAAGCACACAGATCACCGAGGCTCCAAAATCAGAGAGAAACATAAGTTTTCTTTTGGAAGTGAGGCTTGGCTTAGAGCTATTATAAGGTTGAGACTGGTGAAGAAGAGACTTCCTGAAGAAGAAATAGGCCTGGGGAGGTAGGGGAGTGGTGGGGTTTCTAGAGTAAGTTAACTTAGGGATTGCAAGGGTCTGCAGCAGGTGCACCCTACTTCTGTCTCGCTAAGCTAATCATGCCACCCAACGTGGGCCTGAGTACCCTCTAAGGACTGTCACATAGCCTTGATGTGTCCAGGCAGAAAATGACCCACTTGAAGAGAATGGTGGCCAGATCCTGCTTATCTTTTTCTGAAAAGGAGTTTGTTGGCCAGGAGAACACAAGCCTTCGTGTGTTCACCCAGGGAGCAGAGTGATGTGGCCTGGGAAGCCTCCAAAACAGGTTGCTAAGGCAGTGCCATGGCAGCAGCTGCCTTGTGAGGGGAACCCAGCTCTGGAAGTCTGAGGAGCAATTGTTATAGCACATGGTTGGTCATTTTATTGTCATTCTTCACAAGAATGGTCTGGGTTGTAAAGGCAGCTGGGTTCTGCTTGTCAGCTCAGTGGGAGCCAAAGAAGGCAGCGGAGGAGAGAGGTCTGCAGCATCCAGGGAGAGAGTTTACCAAGAAGCAGTGCTGTACTCAGCCTCCTCACAGAGCTGCTGGAGAAGTAAAGGCACTAAGCAGACTTCCCAAACGGAGGGAAGTCACCAGCTTTGACATGACAGGTGGAGGCCCCAGAAGGAAGAAATCAAGGGCTGAGAATACGAAAAGTGTTCTGGTGAGGCGGACGGATGTGCAGGTCAGCCAGCATTTCTAGGATATTTAAATGTCAGTCCGCAAACTGGAGCCTATGCCCAGCCATGCAGCAGAACAGAACTCAAGCAAAAACAGGGAGGAAAAAAAAGGCAAGCAAAAGAAGTTGTCACTGCAGTGAAGGCAGGCTCTTACCCACCAGAGTGGGAGTGGGGAGAGGGCGGGAGTGAGGCGGCAGTGTCTGAGCCACCATGGGTGTGAGTCTGAGGAGGGAGCTCTGCAGTGTGGCAGGTGCAGGGACCCCTGTGTGTGAGCCGCTCATGGTCAGAAGAGTAGGGAAGGGGCTGGGCCAACTTCGAAGATGCCTGGCCACGGCCCTTGGCAGGTGATGGCCCTGAGGACTCAGCTGTTCTGGGAACTTTGCTTCCCTAATATGGGTTCCAGTGGGGTGGGTGGGGGGATTCCCCGGAAACCAGACCTCGACACTCCCTCTGGGGCGGCTATTGGCTCTCGGGGACACCATTTTGGGATAATAAAATGGTTAGGAAGAGACTGCTACCTTCATCAGGCACCATTCTCAACCCAACCTCTGCCTAGTGCTTGCTCCAAACCATAATTCCTAATTACAAAGGACACAGGAACCGCAGCCCCACCCAGTTCTTTGGGATAAAGTGCCTGTTTTGGAAATGAAGATGCTCACCATTTAATGAAATGGACCCTCTTGTTTCCTTGAAGAACAACGAACCCAAAAGGAGTGAAGGCCAGAAATGCAGCATTTCCTGACACATCCTGCAACACAGAGAGACTTCTCATCGGGATGATGTGGGCACAGAGGGGACAGGGTGCGGCACCTGGCTGTGTACAAGGGAGGCAGGTCACACAGTGCAGGGCAGTCACGCCTTTTCACTCCCTAGCTGTGTGACAGCAGGCAGAACACTTCCTGCGCCCCAAGCCCTGATCCTCAGGTCACATGACAACAACACCAACCTCATGCGTTGCTGGTGGGACTCCAGCGTCAAGTCACTGCACAGCGGCCTGGAGGGTCTTCACGTTACCATACAGGGCTGACACTTGTAATCGTGACTCCGCTCCCTGTGTGTGCCCCGGAGGACTGAAAACGTGTGTCTGCTCACACTCGGGCACACCCACTTACAGCAGCCACGGAGGGAAGAAGGCCAGTCCACCTTGCCGTGGACAGTGTCCACCAAAAGATAAGTGCACAAGAAGGTGCGACACTGCGACAGGGTATCGGTCAGCAGTAAGGGGACGGACACTGCCAGGTGAAAACCGGTTACCAGACACGCCGAACAATGCTGTTGATAGGTAATGTCCAGAACAGGCGAATCCACAGAGACAGCACGGGGGAGAGAGGTGGGCAGTAGTGACTGCTACTGGGCATGGAGCTTTTCCGGGTCATGAAAATGTTTTAGAATTAGCAGTGATGGTTGCACGTACCTGTGAATATACTAAAACCCACCGACGCGCACTCTGAAAGGGTAAACTTTATGATAAGCTGTTATTAAAGAGTGTCCTCTGACCCTGGTGATGGTTATTATAGCAAGGGTCCTCTGACACCCGGCTTCCTTAAGGAGGTGAGGACATAAGCAGCAGGTGGCCGAGGGGACAGGCTCCACTGAGGTGCAGGGAGCGGCAGAGAGGGCGTCCTGGCCCCCAGGGCTCTGCTGAGCCAGGCAGGAGAGAAACCCAGAAAAGAGGCCACAGTTTTTACAAGTGGGGGGATGGGCCCCAGAATGTAGGGACAGATTACAGCACATGCCCGCTCAGGGGCTGCCTCTGGGGTGTTGGGGACAGAATTTCCACATCTGAGCAGTGATGGGGAAGGCCAAAGAGCTGCTGCGAAGTCGGTCAGCTGCACCAGGGAGGCTTCCAGGCTGTAGCTCATGGTGCTGTGAACACAGGTACCTCTGTCCTGGTCCCCACACCTTCCTTGCACATAGGCATGGGTTCTCAGCCTGACTGGCCCTATGCCCATGGGCCTCCCTCAGGGAACAATGCAGGTTTGCCTCAGAGCTGCCTCTTGGAGTCAGGTTTGTAAGACCCCCTGGGTTCAGGGAATGAAATGAAGTCTATTTTGTAAACATTCTGATTAATGTCTGGTTATCACTGTCCTTTCCTCAGGGTCTGTTAAGATCTGAGATCCAGATGCTTGGCTGCAACCTCAGTGTCATACAACCCACAGGCACAACAGAACACTTAAAAATAACTGGGATGGAGAAGCTATGAAGCCACAGGTCTGGGCCCCGGGCCCGTCATTATTGTCAGGTGGTAGCTATTAATATCTGAGTGCCAGGCACTGCACACAAACACTGTTCCTGCCAGGAGGTCCCAGGACTAGGCTGGCAGGCTTGGCAGAGGTGTGGGGCAGGGCAGGGTGGGCTTTGGGCGGAAAGGCCAGGAGAGGCAGGTGAGGGAGTCAGACCGCCTCAGACAGAGGTGGGCCTGGGAGGATTTCTGCACACTGTCAGGCCAGACCCAAGGAAGTCCTAAAACTGTAGGCTTAGAAAGACAAGAGACAGGTTCCAGGATGGAGACAACTGCACCCGTGACAGCCCAGAACAGGGCTGTGGGGCAGTGTTCATCAGACTGAGTGGACACGACAGCGGGCCAGGGCAGAAGGACATCTGTAAGCCACGGTGACGGGTGCACAGACAAGCGGGGTGGGGAGGCCACTTTGTAGTGCTCTCTCAGACAGGAGAACCCTGGAAAGAACGCTGGAAGGATGGAGGGGCTGGGCCTGTGGAAGTGCATCTGGCAGGGTGGGGAAAGGGAGGAGGCAGGGTACAGGAGACCCTCCCTCTGCTGTTCCCTGCTTGCTCATGCAGGCAGGGGCAGGGAGAAGGGCTTCCGCAGACGGCCTCAGTACCCTGGGCCCTGGAGGGTCCGGTCTGGCTGTGTCATATACTGTGTGACCAAGGACAAGTCCCTTAATTTCCCCAGGTTTCATAAAATCAGGATTTGTCTTACCTCTATCATAAGTTACGCCCGGTAGGGTCTCAGTAACATTGATGGGTGTGTTAATGTTATAGCTGCCAAGTTTGTTGAACTTACTACAAATCCTTTGTATAAAAAGACCTAACATTCTAGCATTTTTTCCCTGACGCTGACAGATTTGAATTGTGCTAGTTAGGAAATGAGGGTGAGATGGGAGAATAAGACAGGAGAAGTCAGCGTTACAGTGCCACGAAGGTTTGCTGATTAGGAAGCTGAAGTGAGTGCAGGAGGAGGGACCGGAAGCTGTGACCTCGGTGAGACCTTTGAGTCGTCCAGGTCTTGGCCTCCCTCTGGCCAAAGCAGAGGAAAGAGCAGGGCTGGGTGCATCATCCAAACACCTCAGGGTGGTGAAGGCAGGACTGCAGTTGAGGGGAGCAGCTGGAATGGGATGAACTGGGAATCAAGCCTAGTGAGACAGCACAGCACTCCGATAAGTAACAGTGGCACCTCCGTAATCGCAGCCCAGTCTCACATGAAGAGGTAGTTCTCCAAACCGCTGCACATACCTACAGATGCAGGTGGGGGCTAGAGCAAGACCCCAGAAAGACCCCAGAACTTGGAGGGGTCATGGATCCAACGGCAGCAGAATGCCGGCTGCTTGGCTGTGGCCTGTGGAGCTCAGCAGTGAGGACAGGCGGACCTGGAGTCATGGAGAAATCTCTCATCTGTACCCATATGGAAATGAGCAGGGTCCACTCTGACACTGCTGGATTTCCCAGTTTCTTCTAACACGCCATTCCTGTGGTGAGCCCGCTCTGGGGCCTGTGTACAAGGTGACAGGCTGTGTGACGGTGAGGATGGACAGTGGCAGGTGTAGGGGTCACATGTTCTTTAGGCCTTCCTTCCATCATACCAAGTGGGGATCTGTCTTTGCCCCTGTTCCTTTCCCATCCTCCTGGGGTGGAATAAACACAGGTCTGGACAGGGTTACAGGGAGAGCACAGCCTCCCTCTACATCCAGCAAGAGTAGGAAGCATCTGGTTCACTTCTCCAGTTGTGAGTTAAGAAAAAGTTCTGACATTTTCACCTCTGTGGAAGGAGCTTCTGTTTGGACTTAGGGTCCCATCTCTTGTTTCTTACTATGCCCTGTGACTTACCTAACTTCTCCAAACCTCAGTTTCCTCATCTGTAAAACCAGGCATTAGCGTATACCTGGAGAGTTACTGCTACCTGGTTTTAGAGGACTCCTGGCACCTCATTGTGGAGACTGGCAGCATTGTTCTTGGAGAGGGGATCTCCCACAGGATCACATGGAACTCACCATCAAACCCAGCACCGTCACAGGGACTCCCAGGGTCACTGCTCTGCTCAGAAAAGGGGTTCTGGGGACCAAAGCACTGACTGGTTCTTAGAAGCAGGAACCTCTGGCCACCTCTGCCCAGTCCCCACGTTTCCTCTTCCAGATACAAACAGTGCTTCCATCTCCTGCGGTTTGGGACCATGGCACTCTCGCAGGGCAGGTCTCTCAGTTGTCTTGTGTCCTTTCTGGGGCATGATGCAGCTGGTTCAGTCTCGGAGGCTGAAGCTTCTAGCAGACTTGAAAGCACAGGAAATGATTCCGTGTGCTCATTTCTGAAAGAGCTTGTTGTTGGGAACCTCAAGTGGTCCTGAAAATCACCCTTTCCAAATACATGGCCAGGAGAAACAAAATGGAAATGAAGGGGAGGAAGTGGTGTGACCCTGTGACAACTCAGAAATGAAGTTTTTGGTGGAAGCTTGCCGTCTGCGAAGCTTAGGTCAAGTTCTTCATTTCAGCAGTGAGTCTGCAGCCCTCCCTACACCATAGCCAAGAGGGGCTCCCTGAAGGTGGAAGAGTTGCCTCATCCTCCCTGTCCTATTCCTAAGCTTCGCCCTGAAGTCAGGGGCAACTTGTCAAGTTGGTGCAAGGGGCTCTTTTTTGTTTGTTTTTTTGAGACAGAGTCTTGCTATGTAGCCCAGGCTGGCCTTGAATGCACAGTGATCATCCTGTTTCAGCCTCCCAAGTGCTACCACACCTGACAGGGCTCTTATCTAGAAAGGAGACTAGGGGGCCGAATGATGAAAGTAATGGTTTTACTCTAAGGGCAGAGGGTCAAATAGTGCAATTTTATTTTTGTGATCTAACCTCGATTCTGCTGAAACCAATTTCCCCCTGGTCTGTACAAAGCAGGCGTGTTGGTGAACCTAGGCTAAATTTTATATGACGACTCCAGAAAACTTATCGGTCTATGCTTTCTCTGTATCAAACTGGCAGCAAGCCAAACTTAGTTCTTGAATAAATGCCCTCTCTCCGGAAGCAAGGCCATGAGTGATAACTGCAAAAGCATAGCCCTGAGAGCCTGAGCCTGTGGCTGTGACTCAACACTGTCCGCATCAGTGACTGCGGACTGCAGGTGTCAGCTCACCTCTCACGGCCTTTACCGTCTGCACCTTCAAAGGCTCAGAGGAGGACAAGAGTATCTTCTGGGTAGTGGCGTGGTACAGATCATACATAAGATCATGTATGAAGTGCCAGGCGCATGCAGGCTTCCAATGGTGTGACTTAAATAAAAAAGCTGGTTGGTGCAGGGTCGGGGATTAAGCTCAGTGGCACCACACCGGCCTCACAAGCACAAGGTCCAGAGTTCGATCCCTGGTACCAAAAAAAGGCTGGTGATGGGATAACTACTCCTTGAACCTGAACAGGGCAGCCCATCAGTTGGCCATAGCACAGGTGGCAGGAAATCAGGGCAGATAACCAGTGTCACTGCCAGTGTGGAAGGACGGCAGCTCCTGAGTGGGCAGGAGTTATCAGGGCCAGGAGACAGACCAGCACTGGGTCTCCTCTCTCCTCCAGAGCCGCATGGAAGAACCTGGGGGGCTGAAAGTCAGGCAGAGCTCTGGACAGTCTCGTGCAAGTAGGGAGTTGGGAGCATTCAGTTGCTCCTACTGGGTTTGCCGAATTCCTCCTCTCGGTTCTGGGACCAGGTAAGGACACTCTGGGCAGAAAGAAATTGTCAGCACGAGGACAGGCTGCAGCTTCTTAATCAGCCCAGGAGAACACAGCCCAGCTGAAGAGTTGTTCTACTCTCATTTAATTATCAGAGTGATTCCTCCTCCTCCTCTGTTCTCCCTAGGGTCATGCAGCCCAGATTCTCTGGGCCCAGTAACTGTCTCTCTGTTAACAGAAAGCATCAGTATTTATTACACTGAATGCACTGTAGCAACATTAAGGAGAGCACTTGGTGGCACATCACCGAAGTGAGTCTGCTTAGTGATAAGAGGAAAGGCTCCCTCACTGCTCTGCCTGCTTGGGCTGTGAGTGAGGAGAGGTCCGGGAACACAGAGTGGACTGCTCTCACCTTCTCCCCAGGGTGTCTCCTTGGGAGCATGGTCCTATGTAGGACACATACCCACAGGAAGCAACTTGTGCCTGGCACCCAGGGCCTTCTCATTTATAAACCAGGGAGTATAACATCGACCCCCAAGGCTGGCTGAGGATCCGGTGAGAAACACAGGAAGGAAGAACCCCATGGGGCCTGCTGTGGAAAGTGGGCCACACACTGCCCTCAGGCTGGGGTGATGCTGGCCCACATAGCCTGGCCCACACACAGGGCACAAAGGCTGCTTCTTCTCCAGCTCCCTGTGCCCAGCGATGGGCAAGCTCACCAGTCATGGCTGAGTCGGGAGCCCACAGTTCTGGGGTACATGTGGATCTGGGATGGATACCAGGCTGGCTGCCCCAACACTTGGTTTCCAGACACTCGCAGGAATAGCAGAGAGAACCCTAACTACCTCAGTGGGTTGTCACACTCAAATCACTGCCTGCCCATCCATGTGAGCTGTCAGCCCTGCCCAGAGCCTCTTCCCCTTTCTGTATGTGTGGCCTCAAGGGGGCTGGGCAGGTCTGGACCCAAAGAGCTGAGCTGGCACCCTTAGTTATGGGAGCAGTTATTGAACACCCACTTGTGCTTAATCACTAGCAAGGAAAGCAAAACTCAGAAGCCTCAGAAGAAGGCCCAAGTAAGTGGAGACCAGGGCTACAGGGCAGGGCTAGCTGCCCCCAAAACTGTCTTCACTCTCTTTACTCCCAGGAGTGTCAGCAGTTGGTGGAGTGGTTCAAATTACTTGTTTGGGGGACATTATTTAGGAAGCTTGCTTATTTGTAAGTATTGATGTGTTAATTCCTTGGTAGAAACTTTCCGGCATTTCTGGCTCCAAATTCTAGGGCTTATCTGGTAGCAGACTGCGCTGGTGGGCAGGAAGCTGTGGGGTAGGGAAGATGAGCAGGGTCTCTGAATGCAGCATGTTCTCAAAGCTCATGGTAAATCCTAGCAAGGCCAAATCATGGTTAGCTCATCTACATGCCAAAGGAGATGTGGGAGCAAATCCCACATCACTGTGCTCCTTAATTTTTATTCTATTTATTACAGCTCAAATTGTGCCCCTGCCAAATTCACATGCCAAAGTCTTAATTCCCAGTCACTCTGAATGCAACCTTATTTGGAAACAGGCTCTTTATAGAGGTTATATTAACTTTAATGAAGTTAAACTGCGGTCACTAGTGTGGGCCCTCCTCCAACACAGCTGGTGTCCTTATAAGTGGTACAGTTTGCACACAGATAAGAACACAGGGAAGACAGTGTGGAGACCCAGGGAGGGGACAGATCCTCTTCTCAGGGCCTCAGAAGCCACCCAACCTGCTGGCAGCTTGCCATCAACTCCCAGCCTCCAGATCAGAGACAACAAGTCTGTGCTGTTGAAGCCCCCCAGTCAGATACTGTTACAGCAGCCCCAGGAAAAGAACACACCATTCTTTAAATGCTTCCCTGAAACTGGCGGTGTCCCCTCACCTATCAGATGGAAGTTGGCGTTGCCCAGCTCCCGGCTGGGTCTCCTTCAGATCAGGTGGATGGTGGGTTTTACTTGCAGCAGTATATCCTCTCCAGTAGTGGAAGGAAAGAAAGGAACGCGAAAAACTAAGGCAGAGACTAAAGGTATCAAAGCAACAGGGGTGGGGGCCGGAGGTTTAGCTCAGTGGCGCCAGCACCTGACTGGCAAGCGCAAGGTCCCGAGTTTGGTCCCCGATTCCAGGGGTGGGGGTGAGGTGGGAAGCAACAGGGACAGGAGATGCAGGGAGGGATGTGGCTAGGGATCCAGGGAGAGGCTGTGGTCTTCGCTGCTTGGCAGTGACCAGGGTTGCTAATGCTAGATACACGGGAGGGCAGACTAGATCACAGGTGGGGAGGGTGGGCAGTTTTCAAGTGTTCTCCGCTCATTCTCTGTGGGGTGCCCTCCACATTCCTCTTCATTTCCACAAAATTACCCATAGCTGCCAAAGTGGACCCTGGTTTTGGGATTTGTTATTTACACGACTTCACCTTGGACCCTCTGACCCTGATATGGTACCACAAAGTTATACAACATAGAGGTTCTCAATGTGAGACATTTCCTCTGGTGTCCAGCACTGGAAGAGACATTCCCTCATCCACTGGGCGCTGTGGCCTGCGCCCTGGCTCCTCTCAGACGCTCACCTTACAGGGGTGAGGATCTACTCCATAGGTCTCCAACGTCTGCGCTTTTCTTAAGAAGTTCAGCTCTGATGTTGCTGGTGTTTGACCGCTGGAATAAAGAAAAGGATGATTTTACATCTTTGCATTCCCAGCAGTCCCCCGAGGCAAACTTTATTAAGGGCCACACACCTCTACTTCTCCAGGGTGTGCTTCCTACTGGGTTCGAATACCAGCTACAGAGCCTCAAGTCTAGGGTCAGAGTCCACAAGACTTCAGAATGAGGCCAAGAAGGAATCACCAAGGCTAAGTGTGTGCAACAGGGAGCAGGGGGTACTGCAGCACACTGGGGAGTACAGCTTGCTACAGCACAGGTGCTCCTCAGCTCCGGGACCAGTCACAGGAGCATGCAGGGCCTGGCACTGTTAGATATCATGCTTTTAAACAAGTCTGAAATACTAATTTTGTAATGCTTCATAATTCTCAACTCTGGAACAAACACAATGTACGACATCTTTTCTGTGATCTAACAGAGACTAGAATGCAAGAAGGGGCCAGGACGCCTTGCTGGTGCTTCCTGCCCTGCTCCTTGACCCTAAGGGAGTGAGGGCACTGAGGGCAAGGAGAAGCCGGCCCAGCCATCTGAGAGGCCATTGCCTGGCCTTCCCGGCTGCCTCAGTGGTGGCAGTGGCAGACGTGGACACTGTTGCCGCTGGGTTTCAGGGTGCAAAGCCCTGGAAAGTGGATGAGCTCTGCAGATGTGCGGTTATTTGCTGCAAGAAGGGCAGGCAGGCTGAGAGGTCAGCAGCTGTGCCAGCTCTCGGCAGGATCAGAAACTGCTAATTTCTAACTTTATCATCTGCCCCCAAAGACATGGCAGGGAGACAAGAGCACCAACAGCAAAGCAGGCCCAACTCTTTTGTGTCCTCTGAAATGACCTCAATCACATGCCAGCCTCTGTGCCAGGAGAAGCACACAGCCTGGGCCCTCAGAGTCAAGACAGGAGACACAGACAAGCTTTCCCACATTGAAGGTAAAGCTGTGAGATCTGCCAGCGAGTCCCAGACCTGGGGAGGTCCTGAGAATGCTGTGAGGCAGGGAGAGGCACAGCCCTGGGGCTAGAGCTCCAGTGTCTACTCCAGGAGCCCTGTTGGAGGGTGGCAGGCCCTATGGGCTCAGTTCCTCCTGAAGACTGCCCAAGTCTCCAGGGCCATCAAAGCGAGCATTTCTTAGGGGAACACCCGCTTTGAGCTAGGAGAACTGCCCCACTACTGTGATGTCTAAAACACTTTTGACAGTTCTGGGGCACCACCCCATTGTTTTTTCCCCCCTTTTGGAGACATGGTTGCATTATGTAGCCCAGGCTGGCCTGAAACTCCCAGTGATCCTCCTCCCTCAGCCTCCTGTGTGCTGGGATTACAGGTGTGTGGTAGACGGCTTTGAACCAGGAGATCCTGTACAGGTCCATATTTATTCTGATCCTTGCCACAAGGGGTCACTGTTTCCTCAGGACGCCAGGAGGGACCTGTGGGGCCTGCTTTGCTGTTCTGGAAGAGGAGGATAAGCACCCAGGATTCCAATCTGGTGGGGCCCCCACTCCCCTGTAGTCAGAGACCTGTCCTGCCCAGTGATGGTCAGGACATTTCCAAAGGCTGAGCTGGTTTTGGGCCACACTCGTAAAACCTTTGCGTCTTCCTGATGGCTTTTATTTTGGGGGAGGGGACTAATTTAAGTTCAGTATTATAAACAGCCCCATCTGAGTGCAGGCCTTCCTTAGAACAGTAAATATACAGCTCTTCCCAAAGATTAAAAAAGGAATAAAATGATGACATCATGGTTTTTTATAACCACTGTAGGCACCTGTGGCCGCCATACCAGGTAGAGCGGGCGGGGTGGCTGTGCTCTAGGGAGGTGACAGGGTGCATCCTGGTTCTGTGTCCATGGACGGCCGGCTTCATGTGGCCACATGCGTGCTGCTCCATGGTTCCCTGCACATTTTGGGCAAACTAAGAAGCTGGGGAAGAAGAGCCTCCCTGCTTGAAGCCACCTCTCCTCTGTGCCCCTTGGTGCAGGGTCAGGAACTCCAGGTAGGCGTGTGGTGCTGAAGCCACAGTTCCCAAACCATTGTGCTTTCGGGGTACCTGCACCTCAGGTTGGGGCCAGCCAGCCCTGTGCAGTGCATTTGACCGGAAGCCACCTCCGCCCGACAGACTGATACAGATGCCTGCCATTTGTTATGTCCCTGCTTGGCTTTTCTTTCTTTCTCTTTCTCTCTCCCTGTTTTTGTCGTGCTGGGGATTAAACCTAGGGGTTTACCCACGCTAAATGAGTATTCTACTGGTGAGATACATCTCCAGGACTCTCCGCTCTCCCTCTGTGCTGGGGTTGAACCCAGAGCTCCTTGCATGCTGGCCAAGTGCTCTGTCACTGAGCTACACCCTTGACCTCTGTTTGTCTGTGATGTCTTTCCTTTCCTTCTCCCTAGTCCACCTGCTTCACTATTTATCTTAGTGAAGCAAACATCTCTGAAGGGCCAGCCCCTGTTTTCCCTGCAATACAACTTCTCGCTGTGCACTGCGGCCTTAACCATCCTTCCTGCGAGTGAGCTCACAGGGCTGGGGTGCGCACCTCTGTGGGCAGGGTACAGGGTCAGGCAGCCAGGGACATCACGCCTGTCAGCGACTGTATGAGCACGGGGAGGTAGCTCAGGGTCCTGGGCACGAAGCGACCGTCACGCACCTGAGTTCTGTCTTGTGAATTTCAGCAATTTTCCTTTCCAGCTTCTCTGAATGTTTAGGAAAAAACTGGAACTTGGAACTGTAGCCTTCAGGATGTTTTCCTGGGTCATAATCTCCAATCTCCGCTTTCAAAAATAAGGCAGAATAAAACAGTTGTGGAGACAGGTAAATCACCACTGGCCAAGTGACACAAGAGGGACACACTGAGCAGCATCCACAGCAGCGTCAGGGTCAGGGAGGACACGGCCCACGGAGCACATCCTCCTTTGTCCTCCCAGGTGTGCTCACTGGGTTGATGTTCAAATCTAAACCATGAGCCAGAAGAGCTGACTTATGTGCTGAGGTCACCACAAACAAATTTGCAATAAAAGAGCAGAAGCCTGCACTGTGGTCCTCAAGCTCAATCCTGAGACCAGGGCCAGGAACAATGACCTATGTGGCAGGAGGAAGCAGTGAGTGTCACCCGGAAGACAGAACCTCCAGGGCCTGAGTCCTATCAAAAATCTAAATCTGACCGTGAGCATTTTAGCAGGGACAAAGCAAGTTGATAAATGAGCCATGATCTAAAAGAACTCCACCTTCTGTCCGAATTAGTCCCGATGAATACATTTTAACATTCACTGAAGGCCGAATGGGGGCCTGGAGCCTGCCAGCGACCCAGACTTGGAAGACTGCTATACCCAGTCACTGTCGCTGAGTCCAGGAGCACCAGGGTCTGAGGCTGACTTCTCAGCCATTCACAGAGGGGGCTCACCCCTAACAGCTGGGGGTCTCGGATCAGGGCCTCGGGGAGGGCTGTGGGCCATGGTGTATTGCAAGTCAGCAGCCAGTTTCCCCTGTGAAGAGCTGTGCAGGGGACCGGCTGGGAGTGAGAGAGGAGGCAGCCCCAGGTGCTTTGTCCTTCCTGGGGAGCCACAGAGCCTCAGATGAGGCAGGAGTAAATGTCAGGAGGAGAGCATGCCCTCTTCTCAGGATAAAGGCTTGTGGCTTGTGCTTTTTAAAAAAATTACATATTTACTTAGGATGCCATCTAAATTATGTGAGAATTTTTATTGTTTAGCAAGAGACTAAACCCTTCCCCTGAAATTTTGGGTAAGTTTGAACCTTGGAGTTATTTATTTTTATTTTATTTAGAAAGCACCAACTGGAAAACATCAATGTTGAAACACCAAATATTTATTTAAAGAAAAAAAATGAGAAGAATTTAATGTGGATATTGGGGCAAAACTGAACGGAGGACTAGAGTTTAAAGTTGCAGTTACATCAGGCCAGGCTTCCTCTTTTTTTTGTACCGGGGATTGAACTTGGGTTCTTGCACTTGCAAGGCAGGCAGTAGAACCACTGAGCTAAATTCCCAGCCTCAGGCTTTCTCTTTCAAAAGAAAAGGGGCATCTTTTGGGACCTTAAAACTATCAAGCACCAGCCAAATTTCCCATTTTGTTAATTTTTAAAATAAGAGTCTCAGAAGACTGAGTTTCATATTCTTAACACAGTTGTGATATTTTTTTCCTGCCAAAAGGACCTTCCTTTCTTATTGGCAAACAGTTTCGCTTCACAAAGGTGGGAATTCACAGATTCCCGAATATATCAGTTTAGATTCTCTGATAAAAACTTCATGATTTTAGTGCGTTAGCCCAGAACACTCCAGTGGTAATGAAAGTTTCAGGTAAGGACTAAGACGTTTAGGAAGTGGCACTGAAGCAATCTCAGCATTTGATGAGAGGAGGAGGAGATATGTGAAAGGTGTGCGTCTCTCTTTACTGCCTTGTGAGGAAAAAGTCAATCTGGGCATCAGCCGTGTAAGGTGCACCTCTCCCTTACTGGTACGTTAGGAGCTGTGCTTGTGACTCTGAAAGTTTTCACACCCCCGAGTAAGCACTCTGATAGTCTCTGACATAGATAACAGAATGCCACACTCTTCACAGCTTGGAGATTAGCATGAGAGGCTGGGACAAAATTGACTTCAATTACTCTCTGCAGTGTCGGTGGCACAGGGCAAATCCCACACAGAGTCAGGAGGACTTTGAGGGGCTGGTGATGAGGACTCAGATAAGACTGACAATGGAGTGCTTGGTGCTTTCTAGCCCTAGGGAGTCTAGAGAAAGATCCTTTGGCGTGGACTCTGCTTCAAGTTAGATATTGCTTAGACCTAAGAAGTAGTCATCTGTGGTCACTGAAATGATATAATCGGCACTTAGCATAAAAAGCAAATTTGTCTTGTCAAAAGTCATTACCTTGAAGGATATAAGCTGCTAACAAGGCAGCATCTGATGTTTTACAGAGGAGGCGGCCATGATAGAGATCCCTTTTGATTTGTAGGAAGACCAGATACCTGCAGAGAAGACAGAGGGGACGCTAGAAAGGATTTCTTGGGTTATTTTAAAGAAATAAATATGTAATGTAACACTATCAAAATATTTGTCATTTAAAAGAAAAAACTCTCAAAACATACTGTAGAACAAATACCGTTCCCATTTCCAGGGAGACTCTTTGTAGTATGTTTTGCTTGGAACTGATTTGAGGTTCAATTCAAAAGCAACTTGTCAGTTTCCTTCTGGAGCTCAAAACAGAAATGGCGCTTCCGGGTAAAAGCAGTGGCCCCAGCGCCCGGGTCTGGAAGGAACTGGCCCAGTCTGTCCAGTACCATCAGGGCAGCCTGCACGCCTGCTGCCTTGGCCTCTGGAGTAGAACAGCAGTGGAAGGAAGTGGCCCTTGGGCTAGTGTGGCCTCAGCTCTCACAAGGAGCCTGTCCGTAAATGGAAATAGCGTGCAACCGCGGCAGAAGCCAACCAGACCTGTCCAGGTCGGGACGATGTCTAAGAAAAGGCACTGGTGAAGAGAGCACGAAAAAGTCACCAGAAACCTGGGGCCAGCATTTCCTCAAGTACGGAGAGCTCACCTCACGTGGAGGCAGGGTGGAGGCGGGAAGCACTTCCTGCCCACCAGTCTCTGTTACACATTTTACACTGGAGACTCCATGTAATCGCTTATAAACCTGGGAGACAGCACTATCATTATGCCCATGTTTGCAGATAAAGCCGGGGCTCTTGTGATTCTCTCGTGGACACATGACTAAGTGGCACAGCCTGGATTCCAGTTCAGCACTGTTGGATCCACGAACTTGGTCTTAGTCCCTGCATTTTTTTTTTTTTTTTTTTT
>NW_022900929.1:32550323-32610335 GCF_012274545.1 Fukomys damarensis | reverse complement strand
TTGCACTTGTAAGGCAGGCGTGGTGCCATTGAGCTACATCCCTGGCCAGTCCCTGCATTTTCCCACCCTCCTGACCCTGTAGTCGGATGGACCCCATCCTGGTGGAATGGGATTGGTGACCCTCCACGGTGAAATGTTTATTAGAAGTGTGATCTTTGATGGTCACAGTGTCAGCGTCTGGTAAGAAGAGCGGGCCTGTGGGGCTCTGAGGCACATCCCAGCCCTTGAGCGGTCACCTCCTGTGGTAGCTCCTTGGCTGGGGAGCATCAGTGGCCATTTCCAATACGTCCCCAAATTCTCTGATCCCCCTCATTTCAGGATTGGTTGGGCTGTGGGTTGTGGTATGGACTTCATGACTTGCTTCTCTCTTCCCTCCCATACAGACCCATCCTGTCCTTCCTGTCCTGTCCTGTCCTGTCCCCGCCCCTCCCGTTTTCCTCCTCCTTCTCTCTCCTTCTGTCTGGAACATCAGGACTCTTCCTTGGAGCAGGGGTGTGTCTTGCAGATTCCCCCGTCTGTGTGGACTTCCACTGGTGGAAGCAGGATGAGATTCCCGATTTTAACATTTTCCTTGGAGGGCACTTCTTTACCTTGTATGTTTTTTCTTCTATTTAACAAATACTGTGTGCAGGTTTAGCAAAATATACAAATACACATATGCAGATCAGTAATGACCTAGCATGGTTTCTGATTACAGATTAATTCTTAACTCCATTTTTATGTCTTCATTCTTCTGTTTCAAATTCTCTTCCCTCCTCTTCTCCTTCACAAACTGTTCAGTATTTTATAAGTGGTACTTCTGGTCTGATGATTAGCATATACGCTTTCTTTTGTTTTTTCAACTTCAGCATCACTATTCCTGAGCTTCATAGACTCATTAATGAATTTGTTGGTGATGACTTCCACATTTCCCTTCTTCAACATTAACCTGCTCTCTGTAGTTCTGCCAGCTGCTATCACTGCCTCGATGTTCACTGGGCTTTCATGGCAGCTGCCGACTCTTGGGCCTTCCTTACCATGGCGGGGTCCCTGGTTTCTGAGCTGCTCAGAGCCAAGTGCTCTGTACCACCTGCCTTGCTTCTCACAGAAGTAAGTGTCTCCTCCTGAGACCGGGATGCTATGTGACTGTGGCTTCTTCTGTGTTGTCTCTTTCTTCTGGACTTGCACTCTGCTTGAGGACACTTATGTTGCCCAACAGGAAGGTCTGTGTAGCGAGAAGATGTCTTTCACCAAGAGCCAGCAAGGAACCAACGTCTTCTGCCAATTGCTACATAAGTGCGCCATATAGAAAGTGAATCCTCCAACCCAGTCAACCCTCGAGATGACTGGCCTGGCTCATGACTCACCACAAGCCAAACCACCCAGTCGCTGTCCCCTGAATTCCTCACCACACAGACTCTGAAATAGAGAAAAATTAGGAAAGCAGTACCATTCACAGTAGCAGCCAGAAAAATTAAACACTTAGGAATTACACGAACCAAGGAAATGAAAGACCTCTACAGTGAACACTATAGCACTCTGAAAAAGGAAATCAAAGAGAACATTAGAAAATGGAAAGATATCCCCTGTTCCTGGATAGGTAGAATCAAGAATCAAAATGGTCATATTTCCAAAACTGTCATACAGATTTAATACAAAAATCAAAATACCAAAATCATTCCTCAAAGAACTAGAGGAAACAATTCTAAAATTCATCTGGAACCAGAAGAGACCCAGAATAGCAAAAGCAATCCCGGGTAACAACAGCAAAGCAGGAGGCATCACATTCTGAATTTCACATTATATTGTAAAGCTACAATGACAGAAAACAGCATGGTACTGGCACAAAAACAGACATGTAGATCACGGCACAGAAGAGAGGATGCAGAAACAACCCCAGGCACATTCAGCTATCTGATCTTTGACAAAGGGGCCAAAAACATACACTGGATCAAAGACAGCCTCTTTAATGTGCAGGGAGAACCGGCTTTCCATATGTAGAAGATTTAATCTAGACCTAAATATCTTACCATGTACTAAACTAAAAACAAAATGGATCAAAGAACTAAATGTTAAAACAGAAACAACCACTGGAGATAAAATGGGTACAACTCCTCAAGACATAGGCATAGGCAAGAACTCTGAACAGAACCCCAATAATATCAAGAATCAACACAAGGGATCATATCAAGTTAAAACGCTTTTGTGCAGCAAAGGAAATAATCAACAGAATGAAGAAACAACTTACAGAATGGGAAAATTTTTTTCTAGATAATCTTCAGACAGAGGACTAATATCTAATATGTATAAAGACATCAAAGCTGGGTGTGGTGGCTCAGGCCTGTAACCCCAGCACTCGGGAGGCTGAGGCAGGAGGATCGCTATGAGTTCAAGGCCAGGCTGGGCTACATACTGAGTTTGAGGCCAGCCTGAAGTATATAGTGAGATCCTGTCTAAAAAAAACCAAAAAAACCCAGACCCCCCCAAATAAAAGAATCAAAAAATGGGCAACTGAAATGAACAGACAGTTTGCAGAATAAGTACAAATGAACAACAGATATATGAAGAAAGGTTCAGCATCTCTGGCCATTAGAGAAATGCAAATAATGCAAATTAAAACAACACTGAGATTCCATTTTACTCCAGAAAGAATGGCTGTCATCAAGATATAAAATAATAACAACTGCTGGTGAGGATGTGGGTGAAAAAGGAACCCTTCTCCATTGTTGGTATGAATGTAAACTAGTACAACCTATGGAAATCAGTGTGGAGATTCCTCAAAACACTAAAACTAGAAACTCTTTATGACCCAGCTATTCCCTATGTAGGCATTTCCCTGAGTAAAATACATCTTATTACAGTGATACACACATACTCAAGTTTATAGCAGCACAGTTCATAACAGCTAAGTCTTGGAAGTGGCCTCTATGTCCATCAACAGATGAATAAAGAAAATTTGGTACTTATACATAATGAAGTACTACTGTGCCATAAAAAAGATAAACATGAGTTATTTGTAGAAGAAATGGATGCATCTTGAGATCATAATGTGAAGTGAAATGAATAAGACACACAAGTTTAAATAGCATGTGGTTTCTCTTATATAAGGAATGCAAAATATAAATAAAGAGAAAAATAAAATATAGTAGGAAGTAGGGAGATGCATGTTTTGCAAATGGGAAAAGGACCAAGAAATCGAAGGAGGGGAAAAGAGAGGAGGGAAAGGGGATGAAAAAAATTGAGATGTGTTGTATACATGTACCAATTCCCCAGGAGCAATATAATCATTATGTACCACAAACATGTACTAGTAAATAAAAATTGAAAGCAAATAAATGAATGAGGGAATGAAAATAAATAAATGAAAAAAAATTTTTTTTTGTTTTGTGAGACAGGGTCTCACTATGTAGTTGAGACTGACCTGGAACTCACTATGTAGCCCAGGCTGGTCTCAAACTCACAGAGCTCCTCCTGTCTCAGCCTCCCAAGTGCTGGGATTACAGGCGTGTGCCACCACACCTGGCTAATAAATGAAATTCTGAGAGAATAAATACTTGTTGCTTGAAGCTATGCTCTGTGGCACTTTGGCAGACAGCCTGTAGGCCTTTCTTAGGCAACTGGAGGTTTTCTCAGCTTCTTTTTAAAAATTTTTGACTTTTTGAGTCAGGGTCTCACTATGTAGCACAGGCTGGCCTTGAACTCAGATCCTCTTGCCTCAGCCTCCTGTGTTCTGGAATTATAGCCTGATTCTGTTTTTACACTGAAGACTAAAACAGGATTCATGTGCACTCAGTCATGTGAAACGCCCAGGGAAACGACACTACTGATGGCGCAGCCCCAGGAGGCAGAAGGAGGGGCTGCTAGCAGGAGAGGCTGAGAGCTTTGGAATTCACAAGCAGAGTGGAGGAGCAGCCCAGTGTGGCCCACATCTCAGCAGACAGCGCCCTGAGTGCTTTCTGGAGATGCAGAATATGAAGCCATGCTCCCTGTACTCTTCCACGAGACTCCCCAGGTGTAGAGACCCCAGGGCAGGTGTAGACAGAGAAAAGTTAAACAGCACTGTCCTCAGAAAGTTCAAAGGCTTCCTTCTAAGCCCAGCGATCTAAGGGAAGGTGAGCACGGGAGTGAAGATGTTAATGAGAACGCTTCCCTCTCCTCCCCTCAGACCCACTCTGCCCCAGTGCTTGCCAAGAAAAACTGGAGGAAAAAAAGATGTCACAGAGAGCGAATAATAAGATGGATCTCCAAAGCCAGCTTGTCTTCACTTGCTTCCCATGGTGAAATGCCACACGGTGTGTGGGAGCGAGCGAGCGAGTGTGCACTTCTCTGCCTCTCACGGTTCCAACTCCTACCTTCCTCAGGCTTTGGCAGCACGTGGACGTCACTCTTCCATGCCCTTCAACTTGACTTGGGGTGAGCTCGGTGTGGCAGGGGAGGGGGCAGAGTCCGTGCGGGGTGCTCCCACCTCAAGAGCATCATCCCTCACGGAGAACCACTGTCCTTCCAGGGCGTCCTTTAATGAGGGTGCACAGCGTTGGCCTCAGGAGCGGGGATGGGAACAAAGATCCTTACTGGGGCTGGGAGGGCTCCTCCGGACGTCTGGGGTGGGACAGCTGCAGGGAGCCCAAGGGTAAGCCACACACACAGCTTCTTAAGCAAGGCCTAGCAAATGGAGAGGGAAAGGGAAGAAGGGCAAGTCCAGTCTGTAAGAAACAAACCAGTCTTTAGAGGACAAGAAGAATGAGCTCATGAAAGAATCTGTCAAAAGCTTCAGGGACCAGAGGAGCCCAAGGTTCCCCTCTGCTTTCTGCCCCAGTGGCCTCCACCGAATTCTCTGTGTCACGAGGAGCTGCTGCTCATGTGACCCCGTACAGCTCGCTGCATGCTCAGACACCCTCTTGGGGCCCTGGGACCTCACCACTCAGGGACCCGGGAAGACGTCACCTGGCACGGTGCCGCTCTGTGAGGACCTGTCTGCTGGCCCAGCGGGGAGTCACAGAGCCCAACTCTCTCATCTGGGGTTGAGGAGACAGAAGTCCAGAGGTGTGGCGTGTCTGAGGTCACACGGTCAGAGTTCAGGGTCTGCACTCCCGGCCTCGTGGTTATCCAGCCAGCTGTCTGAGGAGGCCTCCTAAGTAAGGCAGGACCACCGGCCACCAGAGGGAAATGTTGACTGGCCCAAAGGAGAAATCAGATTTAAGGTACCAAACTTGCTCTTAAAAAAACTTTTCTTTTTAACTTTATTTACTTCTTCTGGCCACAGAAAGGCTTTGCTTCATCTCTATTAAACAAATATTTTATTATTTTATTTTGTAGTACTGGGGACTGAACCCAGGGCCTTCACACTGAGGTACATCCCAAGTCATTTTTTTTTTTTTTTGAGACAGAGTCTCACTATGTAGTTGAGACTGACCTGGAACTCACTATGTAGCCCAGGCTGGTCTTGAACTCATAGCGATCCTCCTGCCTCAGCCTCCTGAGTGCTGGGATTACAGGCATGCGCCACCACGCCTGGCCTCTTTTATTTTTAACTTGGAGCCAGGGTCTTGTTAAGTCACTAAGTTGCCTAGGCTGGACTTGTACTAGGGGTCTTCCTGCCTCAGCCTCCCAGAGTGCTTGGATCACAGGTGTGTACCACTATGCCTGGCTGCCATTTTTGTTTTAAGGCTAATGTTGTCTTAAATGCATGGTAGTGTGAAGTGGGTCAGAATAGGTGAGGGGCTGAAAGACAGCCAGGAAAAACCTGAGCTCTTCTGTGGTTTTGGCATGGTGTTTCTTCTTCTTCTTCTTTTTTTTGTACCAGGGATCAAACTCAGGACCTGGAGCTTGCGAGGCAGGTGGCGGCACCACTGAAACTGCCAGCCCTGCACAGTGCTTTTTGATATCAGATGGTGGGACTAAAGCCACAGATGTTTCTAGAATAAAAGGTTCTGAGCTCTGGAATGCACTGGAGGCTCCTGGAGAGTTTCTTGCAGAAGATCTTTTGGATCCACCTTTCCTCCAATAGATTCCTCACTGGCCTCGTCTATTTCCTAATCATTATGTTTAGTATGTCTTCCTCCCCCAGACTAGACTGCAAACTCTTTAGAGTCAGAGACTATATTTACCTTTTTTGTTTTGTTTTGTTTTGAGACAGGATCTCACTGTGTAGTTCAGGCTGGTCTCCAACTCACAGAGATCTTCCTGCCTCAGCCTCCCAAAGGCTGAGATTAGAGGCATGTGTTACCATGCCCATCTACATTTATTTATTATATTTATTTTTAATATTCTTCTAGAAACCCTGTATATCCTGTGCTTATCCATCCACCCTCTCACCCACTCACTCATCCACCCATCCCTCCATCTAATTTCTGATACTTACTATGTGTGTGAGATACTATCATTAGTGCTGAGAATAATATATCAGGGAAAAGAATACAGTTCCTGCTCTTGTGGAGCTGACATTCTGGGAGGAGGTGACAAAATAATAAATCAAAATCAAAATGAAGATAACTTACATTTACTGGGTCTGTGCTGTGTGTCCCAATTAACTGCTTCACATGACGCCTGTCACTTAATCCTTACACCAACTCTGTGAGGTCACTGCCATTTTTGTCCCTGTTTCACAGATGAGGAAACTGAGTACTTGGAGATATCAAAAACTAAAGAGGGATCTGAAATTCAAGCCTAGGTCTTTCTGATTTCTCGGCCTGAGGGTTGGCAAACAGTGGTCCATGACACACCTTCCAGTGAAGCCAGGTTTCCTGGGGTACCACTTGCTCACTCCTTTCTGTCCTTTCCAGGCTGCATCCACACCACGCCAGAGTGGAACAGGCCTGCAGGGCTTACTCTCTGGCAGGATATCACAGGAAAAGTCTGCCAGTTTATCTTTGCCTAACCTAGGCCCAAAATGAAGTTCCCTGAAACACTAGATGACCTGATGCCTCCATTTGCTAACGAGTGACACATACATGCTTTCTAATAACTCTTCTGAGCACTGATGGTGTCGGGACACTTGAGGGCTCCCCCTGTGCTCAATTTCCTTCCATCACTTGACCTTACAAAGAACTCATTCACCTGCAGTCATAGTTAAAAGCTAAAGCCTGTGTTTAACCTCCCGTTTTCTTGGCCTTGTCTCCAGCCTAGACAAGAGAATCTATTTATTACCTTAAAAATGACAAAAGAAGTTAATTAGGATTTGGATACTAAAGTTATCCTCTGAGATGAGATTGGGTGCGTTCAGGGTGGTATGGCTGTGGGCTAAATTTATCTTTTGAGAATGCAAGAGATAAATTCAAGCACAGTTCTTTGTTCCTGCTTCATTCACTGTCTTCACTCAGCCTGGCTTTTTAGGAAGGGCAGAGACAGCAGTGAAATTTAGGACCAATATTACCAGGGAAAAACACACTTGACAGCTCCATTAGTTTGGCAGTAGGGCGGGGTGAAGGGATCTGAGCCAGGAACGGACTCTGGGCATCAGGTGAGGCTGGCGCAGGTGCCTACTCTCTTAGCATCAGTAAAGGAAGACACAGCAATTCCATAGCCTCACAGGGTGTGCCCTGGTGGGGAGAGACAGTGAAACAAGAGGTAAGGCCTGGGCATCCTGAAGATCACACCACTGTCAAGGCTGAGACACTGTGCTCTAGAGGCCAATGGTGAAGCGGAAAGATTGCACAAATGCACGCACAGTGAGTGTGCGGACTTGGTACGAGCCTGGACCTGGTCCCATACCGTGCTCACGAGGACCACCTCTCCGGCAGGATATTCACGGGGCTTTTGCTCAGTGTGAGGCTCGGTGGCTGTGTTGCGCCGGCCATGGTGGAGCCTGCCTGTGATTCCAGTGTTTGGAAGGCTGGGAGTTTGAGGCCAGCCTGAGCGAATATAGTGCAAAGTGAGATGCTGTCTCAAAAACATCAAAGGCAGGCAGGGAGGGGGAGCAGCGTAAGACCTTGTATAGCGGTCAATTCTCCCATCGACTCTTAGAAGTAGGTATGACCAACCCCATCGGATATCAGAGAGGTTAAACATCTTATACACAAGCCCTATAGCCAAGAAGTAACACAAGTTGGACCTGAACATCAAGGTCTGAAACACTTCCTTGGTACAAGTATCTAAGCATTAATATAATACAATGACATCTGACTTAGAAAGTTGAAGAGGCCAAGAGAACCTCATGATTTTACCCTTCAATCACATTAGAAAGCTGCGTGCAGAGGAGCTGTCACTGACAGCTCGTGGAGCCGTATTAGGTCAACCTCTTGTAGCCCCAGGGTTGGTTTGGTGAGGCGGTGGCATGCAAGGCTCTCAACAAAAACATGTGCTATTTGTTCTGATGTGCAGACAGGAGCACAGACTTCTGTGACTGTCCTGGAATTGGTGCTTTTAATAGACAGCAAGGGGCTCCGGCTGAGGTAAGCACTAGGGCCACCAGTGGACACAGCCCTCTGCGTAAGTTATTAATCACACTGGCTCTGCCCCCATTTACCTGCCTGAAGCTGACGGGCCAATCATTCATATGGATGGGTTTTCAGAAGCAAAGTGGGAGCATTTGCTTTGGCCCCTGCCCACTACAAGGTGATGCCAAGGCTCTGCCCTTCCTTCTGTGATTTTTCCACCTGGTAAGGACCACGAGGTTGGGTCCAGCTGCTCCTTGGGTCACAGTCCTTGGTGTTTCAAAGTAGGTGGGTGCGCTCTGCCCTGAGCACCTGCAGGAAATAGCCTTCCCGGTCCTTCTGACAACACGGAGGAAGACTCCCTCCAACTGACCCTGGATCCCGTGCAAAAAGCCCCTTCCCGCTCCATCTTGCTTCTTTGCACTACTCATTCCTGTTTCTTGTCCTCTTCTTTTCCATTTCCTTGTCTTCCTCAGAGAAACTTTTGTTCCTCTCACTTGATATAAAGTGAGTGACACGCTCTTTGGAATGGAAATGAAGATCCCGTGTTCTTCTATCCTTCTTCCTTCTTCTCTCCTGTCTTTGGAATTTTCCTAGCAAGCGGTTCGGGATCCAGACCTCAGAGTCTCACAGAATGATAAACAGTCCCATGACAGCCTCAATCCCATCTGTGCCACGTCCGTGGTTGGAGAGTGGGATGAGAGCTGGCAGTGCTGTCTCCAGGACTCCCTGGCGTCATCTCTGCACCCATGGCCCTTCCCACTATAGAGAGCCGCTGCACACACAGGGCGAGCATGTCAATGTGAATGCAGCTCAGATGCACAAAACCCTGGGGAAGCCCTGCATCTCCTCTGCTCACTGACCTTGCTGGAGGAGGGCTGTGGCACAGAGGCTCTTTCTCATCCTTGAGGGCGCTGAACCACACAGGATTCCTGCCACATAGCTCTCTACCCATCCCAGAGCACACAAATCCCTAAGACTTAGAACTTATCACAGACCTTATCCTACAGTACACAGAGCTTGCCCGTTGGGATTCAGTCGTTAGTATTCCCCAGGCACCTCCAATCGGCCACTGAAGTCTGTTTTCAGTCCCCCAAATAGGCAGCAACACAGCCCTCTCCAAAACCGTCCACAGCAGCCATGTGCCAGGTAAGAGAAAAACTGTTTCTGATTAGTTACTCCAGGTCCCTTTCGGGGTGAGCAGTTGGAGATGAAGCCTGCAGACTTTGAAGAAGAAACCGCAGGCTGCTCCTGTTGCTCCAGGGAGGGGTGAGTGTGTGGGTACAATTAACGGACTAGGTAGGCTCCACTTAAGAGAATCACTTGCCTAAAACAGGCGCCTCTGGCTGAGGATCTAAAAGGTTACAACCCCTTTCTCCCATCCTCCAGGAGGTGCTCCGGCACGTTTGAGTACGTTTCAACCTCACCTGGTAATTTCTTCTTTCAGGGCAGCAGGGTCTGCAGGGTAAAATTTCACGCGGAAGCACATGGTGAAAGGAGGCTGCGCTGCAGAGAAAAAGTGACAGCTATCAGGGGAGAGCCTCTCCTAGAGGATGACTAGGTCTCCCAACCACCAGAAGAAAACCCGTTCAGGCTTGAGGCCAAATGAGCACAGCGGAACATCGCCTGTGCAGACCAGGACTTCATACTCAGGGGGGTTTCATACCACCCTCCCTAGGGGTGAGGCCCCGGTCATCACAGAGAATACTTACATCTCAGTTGCTTCACCACAGACTTCGTAAACTCCAACCAATGCTGAAACAAGAATGCAGGACGTGAAAACCGTAATGAGAAGCAGTGTCAGATATAACTTGTTTTATCCAATTTAAATGACTTAGACAGATTGCAGCCTAGGGTGGAAACAAATCAAAAACTTGTGTAATATACATTTGGAGAGTAAAAAGTGGTATGATTTTCTGCAACAAGCTCCCTGTAGAATCAGCTGTGAAGGGGGGATCGTTCCAGCTTCAGATGCCATTCCTGGGCTTCCCTGGAAAAGCTGTCTCCTAAGCAGGGTGCCAGAGTTCCAAGCCATGGGTGTGGCACGGAAGCAAATACGAAGGACTGCATAATGTGCAGTGGGGACAAAGACCCTCCTGGCTTGAGCAGAGAAATCTGAGTGTACTGGGTGCTGTGTATTGTGTTGTGTGCCAGCTTTATTTATTTTTTTGCAATGCAGTGGGATAGAGGCCATCAGTAGCACATATTAAGAGAAACTGCATAATGGAGACAAGGCAGAGATGACGGCTGGTATATATTTCCATTTTTGTTTTGCATATCATAGATTGCCAACCCTTGTGCTAGAGAACACTTACTCTGGGTTCCTTGGCACACATGGGATATAAGTTTTATAAGATAATTAACTACAGCCAATGTGTAGGATAGTTCCTGTTCCCTTTGGGTTTTTAGAGGCTGAACATAGGAGCGATACATTTTCCCTCATGGCACTTAAGTTTAGGGGAAGGAAGTGATGAGACCAATCTAAATTTGCTTCTCAGTTCTACACAGGCCCTTCATAAAACTCATTATTGATGTTTGTTGCTTTTACACTACGCTGGTAACTGCCAATCTGCAGAGAACTAAACTGCTATTATTTGGGGGCTGATTGCCTGGAAGTGGCTTAAAGTCCCCAGGTGTAAGCTCTGAGAGGGAAGGAAACTGTCCTACTTGCCAGTCACCAGTGCCTGCACTGCTCTCAACATGGGGGAGTTGAGTGCATAAAGGGACCTGATCCACAGGGCCCCTTCTCCTGGCTACTTCTACTTTACATAATGCCTTGGCAGGTGCCTCCCCCAGCAGCAAAGCAATTGAGGCCCAGCTGACAGCACTCTGGCATCCCTCAATTCCTTGCTCCCACCTTCCGGGCTGGACGATAGGTCACCTTCTGAGCTGACATTCTGCTCTCCAGCTTCCTCTGATCTAAGTTCCCGGGAGGATGGCAACTCATTCTAGCCACTCAGTGTGGTTAACAGGTCCTCCTCACATCACGCGGCCCACCGTGGGAAAGCAAAGGCCAGAGATGAGACCCCACAGAAATGGCTGAGCTCCAGGTTGTGCCTGAAGAGGCAGAGGAGCCTGCCTGCTCTGAGCACTCTGGGCTTGTGTACTGGGAGAGGAATCTGACACGTGTCAGGGACTCAGTAAACACAACACGCCTGGCCTTTAGGCTGATAGAGTAAAATAAATAAACAAAGGAAGACAGAAATTAGAGACATGACTGTGTCAGCAGAGGGTGGTGCTGAATGACAAAAAGGCTGGAGAGAAGACTAGTCTGTACTTTAGTAAGAGCTCGAGAAAGGGCCGAGGCTGGAGGAGATTAGGGATTGGAAAGCTGTCAGTTTGTCCAAAGGATTTGAAGGGTCTAGTAGAGAAGTCTTGAGAGGATCGCAAGAATATAGTGATTGCCAGAGTTGCTGTTTACAGCTCTTCTGGTGAAATCTGGTGGTTCTCCACTAGCAAACTGGTAACATGGGGTGGAGGGTTTCCTCCTATATTTGGGTGAATGGGTTTAAACCGCACAATCTTCGGACTGTGGGAACTGGAAAAGTCAGAAGGGAGGGCTGAGAGGAGGAGAGGCCATCTGACCAGCACTCACGGGAGGGGAGGGCAGCTTCTCCAGCAGAGTTCCAGAGAGCCCCAGACACTGGAAGATGCTTGGTTCACACTGCTCAGCCCGTCGAGGAGGAGGAGCAGTTTATATACCCTGGGGCTCTGGGGCGCTCATCTCCTCCCTCAGCAGCAGGGGCCAGCAGTTCTAGGACGGCTCTTTACAGGTCCATTTCCCTGCAGCAGCCCTCCAATAGTATCTCAAGCTTCAGCTCTCAGAGGCTCTCAGAGGATGTGATTCCAGCATGGAATCTTTGAAACCAGACAGGCTCTGGAGTCAGGACTGACATAAGACTGCTCTTGCCATTTGCCTTGGTTAAGCAAGTTAATTAACTGGTCTGAGATTTTATTTACTTATTTGGAGATGGCTATTATAGTTATGGAGATCCATCTCATTAGCCTTAAGGATTATGTGAAGAGCACGTGTGAAACTCTTAGCTTAGTGCCAGACACAACTCAGTAGACAGACATCAGATAGATGTCTGGGCTCACAGCAGGCACTCCCAAAATGTTTATTTCTCATCTTACTCAATTCTTTCTCCCTCTCTCTCTAGCTCCTTTTCCTTTTAATCTTTATCATTTTCATGTGTGCTCTTATTCTCACACACAGTCGAAACAAACAAAATTAATCCACAGACACATTTAACCTTTTTTCCTTCATACACAACTACCTCTGGGAGATGAGAACATCATGGGGGTAACTTTTTATTTTTTATTTTATTTTTGAGACAGGGTCTCACTGTGTAGTTGAGACTGACCTGGAACTCACTATGTAGCCCAGGCTGGCCTCAAACTCATTAGCGATCCTTCTGCCTCAGCCTCCTGAGTGCTGGGATTATAGGTGTGCACCACCATGCCCAGCCTTGGGGGTATTTTTAAAGGAAAGTTCAGATCAGACACCCACATTCCATTTGTGAAACCATCCCACTATTTTATAGAGAGTGGGCGCCTGGAGCAGGGGAGGATATGGAGCTTTCTGTTATGACAGTACCTGTGGCCTTGAACTAAGGTTCACACCTAAGCAGATGTAATTGCTAAGTGACTGTGTCAATTGGAGTAAGAAACAGCCAACTAAACTGGCTTAACATAGCTGTGGGTGTGGATACCCACCCTAAGGAGGATTGTTGCCAAAATGGTATAAAAGGGAAATAAAGAAGGAAGGCTCACTTCTGTTACTTTGGAGGAGCTCCAGCCTTCACCTTCACCTTGGACATCATCTCCTGGATTTCAGCACAGACCCTTAAGCCTCATAGGGACTCACATGGGACACTGAGCTCCAGGCCTTCAATCAGATCCTTCAGATCTGCAGTGTGCGGATGGACCTTTCGCAGTCTTCCACACCCGACTGCGGCCAGCCACTGTAAGCCAGTTGTGTAAATTCTTGTATGTGTATGTCTTGCATTAGATCTACTTCTCCAGTAAGCACTGACACAGTCATCAGAGTGGAGCCTCTTTGCCACTTTGCCACTACTTCCAAACACTGGTGCTGCTCAGAGCTCTGCTGGGCTGGGAGGAACAACTCTGTCTGTGGAGAGAGGGGGTGGGGCTAGTCAAGGAAAGGGAGACAGTCTTTCAGAACTTCCCCTAAAGCTCACGTGTTTGAAGCCTTCCTGGAAGGCCTGGAAGGCCAAGATGAACAGAGCATCATAGGACAAACAGCTCTTGACTCTGACATGGTAAGGGGCACATCTGCAATCAGAATCAGTGCTGAAATGCTGAGCCCTCTAGGCCCAAGGGCCCCAGAGACAACAGAGACAACTCCATTTGGAGGTTTGAGGAAACTCCTCTGGAATACACGCGCAGATGACCAGAAGTGGCAAAAGCAAGGCCATACAGAATTGACTCACAGTGACCTAAATGCATCTGCAAATTGTCCTGCTTCAACAGAAATGCCAGAGAGAGAATGAATCAAAATTATAGAAACTGCAGGTGTCTGTAAGCCAGGCAAAAAGAGGTAGGAATAAGGCACTATAACCATTAACTTAGTCACTGATTCCTTTCAGCAAGTGCCTACTGAACACCAGCTATATACTGGGCTGTGCTAGTTACGTGGGAGAAGGTTCTGAATAAGACCGAGCCCACACTGTCTTGGAACTTACTTGCAGGAAGCACAAGCAGTCACAGCGTGCTGTAAGGAGCACCAGGGTAGGGGATCTCAGAGGCAGGCAGGTTGCGAGGAGGGCCCCTAATACACAGCATGATTAGGGAAGATTCCTGAAGAAGGTAAGCCTCTTAGGGAAGATCATAAACATGGAAAGGAGCTAGCCAGAAGGAAGGCATGCAGGGTGAAGTGAGGAGAAGCACATTTCAGGCAAGAAGACTACAGAAGTGAAGGCACTGAGAGGGAAGAAGTCACGTGTGTTGGAAAGCTGCCCATCCAGGTGGCCACAGCATGGAGGAGCCAACTGGGGAGACAGAGCTGAGGTCAAGAAGGGAACAGAGGATGCAGACTTCTTTCTGTCTGTATCTGGACCACTACAGTCCTTGTCAGTGCCCAGTAACTACAGTGCTGCCTGTGTTGTGTGGACCAGAGCAAGAATCACAGGATTTGCAAGGTGCTGAAAGGCCTATGACAGTTTGGCTGTTTCTGTTCTGCTGAGATGGGGGTGGCACCTTCACAATGGGAACAACATGGTTAAGCTTGTTTACTAGAAGAGGGCAGGAGAGGCTCCCCTTAAGCTCCAGGTTCCCAGACCCAGTAGTGGCCTCTCCCCGAAGCCTCCAACCCTAACTAACTCTGGGCAAACCCCTTATATTCCTTAGGGTGCCATGTCTACATCTGTAATAGGGCAGGCTCTCTAGGTGAGCTGCAGCTAAGGTGCCTTCTGGGTCAAGCTACAGGGTCTGGCTGGTGCTTCACTCCTGAAGTTAACTCTCAATACGCAGGTTCAAGGCTTTGGGCTTATTGACCAAGCCTCAGCTCCCTTAGTGTTTTGACTTTTGACTTACCCGCTGCTTATCTGGGTCCACAAAGCGTATGCCAAAATAGTCTTTCTCCAGGAGGTTCAGGTGGTGGCAAAGAAGGTCAAACAGGTACTGGCCCTTGGCATCTCTCTGCAAAGAAAGCAAGCCCCGCTGGAGAAACGAACAGTCTTCTTCAGTGTGACTTTGTCTTTATAGTCATTAAAGATTTCTTATAGCTGTGGGGATGAAGGGGGCACATAGCTATCTCTGTGTCCCCATTACTGTGATGCATTAGACATATTCCGCCTTCTGAGGTTTTTAGCTGGAAAGAGCCCAGCAACTCACAGAGATATCAGAGAATTCAGAGTTGAGTCAGCTAAGTCAGATCCAATCTCACGTACAAACCTTTCTCACACTAGCGGGAATAGGGAATGTCCACGTGGAATACAGTAGCAATTATGGCATATCCATGAGCTCTGCCTCTAGTATACATACCGAAGCTACGCATAGTGGCACATACCTTAATGCCAACATTGAGCCCTCTATGGGCAACTTAGTGACTTGGTGAGACCCTGTCCGAACCAACCAACCAACCGACCAACCAAAAGACCAACCTGGGGGCAGTAGATTAAAGGCCCTGGGTTCAAGTTCAATCCCTAGTAAAACACAAACACACACACACACACACACACACACACACACATATTGGATTTGTTCACTTTTTTCATTCTGATTACAAACTCCACAGGTCAAGCCATGAGCATCTTTCAAATGGACCACTGCCAGTACCTTCCTGTGGGCTTTCTGTTTCTGCTCTCAACCCCCTCAGTCTGATCTTCATGCAGCAACAAGAGTGATCATGATTTAGGTATAATGCTTTTGCCAGGAAAGTAATACAGGCACAGTGTAAGCTACTCCAGTGTACCAAAGACAGCACAATGGGAGTCAGTTTCCCTTCTATTCATCTCCCCGTGGTCTCAGTTCCTCTCCTCAGAAGCAATCTGCTGCCAGCTTCCCAGGCATCCATTTTGTACACAGGCAAAACTGTACACGTGGATATTGTCTCAAAAAAAAGAATTAAGATGTGTTATGTACATGTACCAGCTTCCAGGATAAGTGTGATCATTATGTGCACAAACATGTACTCACAAAAAATTTTAAAAAATCTATTTGTGGGCTGGGAATTTAGCTCAGTGGTGCCACATCTGCCTTGCAAGCTCAAGGTTCTGAGTTCGCTCCCTGGTACAGGGAAAAAAAAATCTACTTATAGTTTTTTTTCAGTGATGAGATCAAACCCAAGGATTGGCACATGCTGGGCAAATGTTCACCACTGAGCCATGTACCCAGCCCCCATCTATAACATACTTTTACACTCTATCCTGTTTCTTCTTTCCCCTTACACTTAGCACATACAGGTGTATCTCAGGTTGTTTTTGTTGTGGTTTTTGGATTTTTTTTTGCATTGCTGAAGATGCAGCCCAGGGCTCACCCATAAGAGGAAAGTGCTCCACCACTAAGCCACATCCCTAGTCCTGCCTCCAAGACTGTACATTCTCTACACCACTGTGATGAACCCCAAGTTATGCACTCGATTCAACACCGGCAATGTGTTTCTCATCTATTGCACACAGTGTGGCAGTGAACACACAGTGACCTTTAATTACCCTGTTCACTTCTGCTTAACACCACTATGCCTTCCCACTGCTGTCAGAATAAAGTCTTACTCCAGTCCTGGCTAGTACCACCCCACATAGCCTGGGTTCTACCTTCCCCTGAATTCATCCTACAGCCTCCTCCTCACTGCATGCTGGCCACAGCTTTTCTTTCCTTGAACACACCTCAGATCTCTGACTTCACAATCCCTTCCCCTGAATGCTCTTCCTGCAGCTCACACCAGGAACTCCTACCCTTGAGGTCTCAGAGGCATTCTCCTCTATAGAAAGGTGTTTCTGCAGAATGGCCCTTCTGTGTGGCTTTATGTCCCTTATAGCACTTACAACACTTTGTAATTATCTTGTTGACTTGTTTACTTTTCAAGACTGATTTTCATGAGGGAATGATCCCTCCCCCAGAACTTAGCACATGCCCAAAACAGGTAGTACTCAATGATTATTTCTTGAATAAATTCATGAACCAGTAGATTAAGGTCACGGTTAGAAAGGTTTCACCATGTGTCTTTCAGGCTGTTTATAAAGCACAAATTATGCCTCAGAGAGCTGCCTGGCTATCAAGGATAAGCAGGGAGGAAAAGGAATCAGGGAATTATCCAAACATTTGAAGCTTGCAAAGCATCTATCTCTGGACCTGTCCCCAGAGCTCATCTCAGATGACTGTCTCTGGAGGGTACACATCCAACTTTAGGTCCAAATTGAGGCTATCTTATATATTCCTAAGGACTCACCTATGCTAAAGCCTAAGGCCATGGTTAATCACAGAAAGGTCTGGCCCTTCAAGAATGGGCATGTTTTTAAAGACTTTCACTAAAGGTTTACACCTCACTTCTTCTTTTTTGGCTCAGCCTATACCAGTGGTGGTGAACCCATGGCATGTATGCTGCCGTGGGCTGTTTGTATCACTGAAAGATCTAAAATGTTCATCATCACTACCCTATAGTATTGAAGGAGAACAAGGGGAGGATATTAAATCTCTCAGCAACTGTTATAAAAAGCTTGTCCTTTTAGAAGCTGCAGGATAGGTGGTAGACAGCTCAACTGAAGGAGGAGGCAATGTCTAAGTATCCCTCCTGCTTTCTGGTAGCCTCATGTTTCCTCATATAACATGTTCCCAAAGCAGTGGCCCCATGTCCACACACTTTGGTCCCCAATTGAAAAAGGATACTTCAGAACAGATACAAGGTACCACATTGGCCCTTCTGGATGGTGGGCCACAAACTAGTCTTTCAAAGGACTCCATCAGTTATTGTCTCTTTGGGCAGAGCCTATCGACTACTTCCTTACTGACCTTCAGAGAGTGGAAAAAAACTTAAACTCATGTTTAAGGTTCTCTGAGAGTGGAGAAAATATGTTTAACTCTGTCCCATACAGCAGATCCTGTACTATTATCTCTCCCACAACTGAAATGGAGTAGCATGAGACAGCTGCATATTATGATTATTTTCCTCTGCACATTTTACTTTGCCCCAAGCTGACTACTGCACTGTGATCAGTTAGCATGCATTTTAATGGCCAAAGAATCTTCCACACATGCAGCAACCATATTAGCAGAAGCCTAGGATAGAGAGTGTTATGCATGGCTTGTGTTGAGATGTCCCCCAAAGCCTCATGTGGTCACAGGTGGACCTTTTCCTGGAACTGATTCATAGTACAATGCTAGGCTCAAGGGCACTAGGATTGAGGGTATGAGTGATACCGGCCCCTAAGTAATCTGCATAAAATAAAAGGAGCAAAAAGATGTTGTTGAGGGCCCCTCCTCCTTGTTGCTTTTTCTATCTTCCACCACCATAAACTGTTGCCCTTCTGCCATGTGCCACCCTGCCTTGGAGGCAGCTGATTATGGACTGAAACCTCTACAAACAATGAGCTAAATAAACCCTTTCCTCTTTAACTTTGAGTGCTGGGTATTTTGTCTCAGCAATAAGAGAAAAGTAACTAAGACAATTTGGTACCAGGAGTGGGGTCATTGCTGTGACATTACTTGGCCATGTGGCTTAGGAGTTCTTAGAACTTGGCTTGTGGGAAGAGTTTGGAAAGGTTTGGAGGTGCCAGCTGAAAAAGTAGAGCTAGAACACCTTAGGCTGCACTATATGGGAGATTTTGATCAGAGCTCAGAACATAAAGCTGGTAAAGACCAGGCTGAGGAGGTTTCTGCTAAGAAGAAGTACTGCATTGGCTGTTGGACTTCAGATGATGTGTGTTATAGCTTGGCAGAAAGTTTGCCTGCATTTTGCTCATGTCCAGAGACTTGCCTGAGACTGAGATTAATGATGGTGGACTAATAAATCTGGAGAAGAATTTCAAGGTAGTCTAGTGCTGGGGCCATGGCATAGTTGCTATTGGGGGGCTTTTTAGCGGATCTATGTTGATAATGAAGAGCAAAGAGTCCAGAGGAATGATTTAAAATATCTTCAGTTTGGCCAGAAAGGAAGCTCCAGTAAAACTATAGGCCTCAAAGACAGAGCAGAGGAGATCTTGATTGCTGAGAAGGCCCCTGTTCCTTCCCTTGTTGTTTTTTTCTGAGAACTGTTGCCTCTCTGCCATGTGCCACTGTGCCTTGGAGCCTGCTGATTATAGACTGAAACCTCTACAAACCATGAATTAAATAAATATTTTTTCCTTTAGCTTTGGGTGTTTGGTATTTTTTCTCAGCAACGAGAGAAAAGTAATGAAGACAGACAGTCATGGGGAAAATGTGCTCTTGTCATGGAAATCTTAAGGACTTTAAGTAAGAATCCTGCCTTCCACAAAAACAACTCATTCGCATAGCATGGCACCTCAGATGAGCTCAGAGACTCTTAGCTGGTAGAACTCTAGATTCAGTGGATCTAAAATAAAGAATGGCTTTTCTTTTGCACATGTTAGGAAACAAGCACATAACACTTTACCTATAGACATCAAAAAGGATTTTCTTGGGTTGTTTCTTAGCAATTGGTGCGTCCCCTGCTGCCCACCAGGAAGTAAGAATTCCCTCAGATTCTTATTTATTGCTGGCAAATACCTGGCTATGAGCTGAAAAGCTCTTTTGTAGGCTCATGGGAAGAAGCACCTTCTAAGGCTAGGGTCCAGGTGAGGGAAATGAAGAGAAAGGTAGGAACAGAGTTCATTTGGCAGCAGAATTCCATGAAGGTTAAATTCCCAGAAGAAACACAAAGGCAGAATCTACTCAAGGCACAGCTGAGGAGGCCCTTTCCACAGAAGAGTGTGGCCTACCCCCCTCCCTGGGTGCTCATGCTTGTGGCTGTTGGGGTGGCTTGAGGGGGCCTCTTGTTGAAGTTTTAGGCACTTTGATCATTAAGAAGATGTTGGTGGGGATAAGGCTGTAGAAATCTATAGCTTCCTGGCCTCATGAGTCTCTTGGTACTTTGTTATTAGCCATGGTCTAGGAAGCCCTCTCCCAGCCAATTATATCCAGGAGTTTCTGGAATATTCTGTGCAGCCAGTCTTCTGGAAGGATGGCAAAACCTATCTACTTCCATCCTCTCTCTTTGCCTGTAGTTACCTGGTGCTATGCATGTGCTGCCTATTGTTGTGTTGAATGTTGTGTCCTTGATTAAACTGATAGGCACTCATGCTGTTCAGTCACCAACCCAGAGCTCTAGCTTGAGAATGTTCATCTGCAGGACAAGTGAGACAAGGCAGAGCACCAAATCCTTACCCGGCAGCTGAACTTCAAAGGTTATTCCTTCCCAGTCTTTTGGTTGGGATTTAAAAATAGGGCCAGGGATTTGGCTCAGTGGTTCCACATGCCTTGCAAGTGTAAAGGCTTGAGTTTGATTTCTGGTACCATAAAAAAATTATATTTTATGAACCACAGTAATACTTCTTATACATATTTAAAAATAGCAGTGCATGTAACTAAACCCATTTATTCTCTCTATATGTGACAAAAAATTATCTGCGAACCTCCTAGAATCATCCCAGAATGAGGCTGGGCAAATTCCTGCTCTTGCTCCTTTCTGGAGCACCTGGTTCTGTTCTTTTTTGTCTATTCTTTTTTGGTTTTGTTTTTGGTACTGAGGACTGAACTCAGGTCCTGGCCCTTACATGGCAGGCAGAGGAACCACTGAGCTAAATCCCCGGCCCTCTTTGTCTATTCTTTAGTGAAGGGACTGAGGCAGCAAGCAGCAAGCAAGCTTGAGCCAGTGACCTCAACTCTTCAAGGTTAACTGCATTTTCTGCCTCCTAATGCACATTGTTGGGCAGGAGAGAAACTTCAGCCTAACACACTGCAGATGGAGTTAGGCCATGGCCAGTGGTTCGTGACAAGGGGAGCCAGCATGTAGAAAGCTCTCTTCTCCCCCAGGCTTCATCTTACCCAATTCTGCCTTCCTGTGAGGCACACAGATGTTAAGTGAAAACTAAATGAGGCTTCAGGAGGGCAAGAGTGATCACGATTTTTTCCACTGCAGACAACATGCTGTGAAATGGGAACCAGCCTTGGTTTCATGGGTTCTTTGAGAAGACAGTGGAGGAAGGGAGGTATCAAAGAAAGTGGGCCTCTATGGGACCAGGGCAGAACGCCACCTCAAGATTGGCAGGGTCTTGGGCCAGGGACTTAAATCAGTGGTTCTGTGGCCTGCCTTTCAATCTCAAGACCTGAGTTTGATCCCTGGTACCAAAAAAAACCAAAACCAAAACCAAAAACCACCACCACCAACAACAAAAAAGATTGGCAGGGTCTGTAGGAACGGGTACCAGGACTGGGACAGCTTCTCAGCCTCCATTCTGGTTTACAGTTATATATTCTTCCAGGCCAAAGGTGTCCTTGCTTCCCTCACCAGTGTCCTCTCCGGGCACGTGTGCTGATGCTTGCCAGATGCCTTGTAAAAGCTCTTCAGTGTCACAGAGGAGCAGACACATTAGCTCATCTTTTGAGGGCCATGGCAGAAGTGAGCGAGAAGGAAAGTGTGAATCAATTACTGGGGTACAGTTCCTGGCCTTGTGGTGCCCCATGCACCCTGCCCAGCTTTCTGAAGCAGAAGGGGAGTGAGGGACAAAGTGTGAACAGCAGGGCTTCAGATTTCCTAACCTCAGCACCTTCCACACTAATTTACATTTCCTTTGAAGGGAGGGAGTCCCTGCTGTGCTCCTGGCCCAGAAGCCCACTTTTCTTGCTCAGTCCAAAACCAACAAAGTCTGCCCAGAACCTGCAGAGGCTGCAGTTAGAGAAGCAGCCAGCTTACTCTCAGAAAAGGGCAGGATGCCCTTTCCGGGGTGGGGTGGGGATACAGACATGTTCATCTGTAGCCACACCATCTTAAGATAGCAGGGGCCAGACAAGCCACTGGCTGTAGCCCAGCCCTGCTCAGGTGTTCTCCTCTGCCCTCGCAGGATTCTGCAGTCAGGACAGGGCCCAAAGAGGCACTCGGTATCACACAGCGGTTCCAGGAGGCTGCCAGGGGCAGGGAATCATGTGGCTTCTGAGACAGCGACCAAGCCCAGAATGGAGAGAAATCAGTTAAGAGAGGATCTGAGCTCCTTAGCCATAGCTTCCGCCTAATCCTTAATAAATGCAGCAACTCTGGGTCCCAACAGTCCCCATTCCACATGTAAACTGAGGAAGCTGAGGCAATGTTCACGATACCGCGAGCAGCCTGTTGGAAGTCGTTAGGCCAAAGAATTGGCTTAGATCACTGCCACGTGGCACGGCACGCAGAGGGCTTCCATCAGGACGGTAAAGCACATTCAGGCTGGGATTGGCATGTCAGTGTGTGCAAGCAAATGCTATGGGGGGGTGAATGTTCTGTCAGTGCAGATGCTCGAAACAGACTCAGTAAGGGAAGTGAAGACCCTCTGAATAGAACCTCAGATCTGCTGCTGTGGAGTAAGAGCAGGCGTAATCACAGGGTTGTTCTTACTGAGATACTGACTGATGCTTCTAGAGCCACACCATCTCATCTGTGCAGCAACTCAAGTGGAGTTTTTGTATCCAGCATATCGGGGGCGGGGAAGAAAAGAAAAGAAAACAACAAAAATTAGTGCCAGGTGTGAAGAAAAGTGGACAATTTGCCTATCCTTCTTATGAGATCATGGGAAGCCACTTTTACAAGTAAAGTAACTCTTAGAAGCATCACTTCATCTTGCTACTGATTGAATAAATTCTAGTTGTGTTTTTTAGCCAGTGAGGTTGTCTCAATGGACTAGTCATACGATAGCTGCAGAATTCCTGGAAACTCAGCCAGGCTTGTTTGAAAAAAGCTCATTAGTGTGAAGTGCATACCCTCCCACAGCTCATACACCTGTGCTTCTCAAATAATATTGCTTCAGATAACTTGTAAAGAAAGTCTAGCATTTGAGGGCAAGTGAACTTTCCCCAGCCCTCCACCCTAAGGATAGTTGTACAACTCCTTTCATTGCCCTTTCCCTCTTTTTTGCAAATATCAAATTCTCATGTTATTTAGCAAATCTGGGACTAGGGACAGGTCTGGGTGGCCAGGGTCAGAAGAAATCTGAGTTCACTGGTTCACAAAACCCTGCAGCTATTCCCTTAATTGTTCTCCCTTCACAAAAAATTGTTTACTGGCCAGCCCTACCATGTGTGAGGGAACCTGAGGTAAGACACATCCTGTAAATAAGAGGTCAGGATCTCTGCATCCAGGTACAGGACCCTTTCCAACAGTCCCTCAGGTCACTCCTGTTCTCCAGCCTTGGAGGTAGAGGGACAGGGCAGTGTAAAATGCTGAGGCGGGCCAAGGCCTTGAGCATGAGCCTCAGACTTGGAGGCAAGGTTCTGGTTTGTCACTGCTCCACTGTAATCTTGGACCTATCCCTTCCTCTGCTCAAGCTTCATTTTCCTTATGTCTAAAGGATTATTCTGAAGCTCAGAACAAGGGAAACAGTAGGCATAAGCCCTCTGAATTTCTCCAACACCCTCCGACTCACGATATCTTCTTCCTTGAAGATGGATGGATGTGGGCATGCCAAGGCCTCAGCAGTGAGGCTGTGCGCTCAGAAGCAGAAGTCTTGCTCCTCCTGGATGGAACACCTGGGTGAGTCCTGGCCGCCAGTTCATCCCGTGGTGTCCCCACCCAACAGGAATGCCCACTGTGTTAGAAATCTGCTCAGGTGGCTTTCAAAGTGCAGAGCTCCATCTTCTCCAGACCCCAAGGTGATTTCTCTCAGACAAGGTCAGAAGAAGAGTAGAAAATAGCAATAGGCACAATCATTCTAACCCCTCGGGCCTCTGGGAGTTGCTGCGCATGCCACAGACATAAAGGCAGAGTGGTGACAGGTTCAACACACTTTCAGAAGGAATTGAGTGAGATGGAAGATGAGACACACAGCACAACTCCACTATACTTTTTAACGTGTCAGCTTTGAGTAGAATAAAAATAAGTATTTAGCAAAATATATTTTAATGAATTAATGCAGAGCCTCAATCTCTCTTAAAAAACACTAGCATTAGACTCCCCCTGACATCCCCAAGTGAACCCCCAACAGGATGCTGATGAGGGTCCCCAGTTACCCCAGAGCATGCTGAGTCACATACAGCTGCTGGCGTCCTATCCCAAGACCAAATGACTCTCCTTACTGCTTCTACCAAGGATGCGTGGGGATCTCCCTCAAAGCTGTCACCAGGCAGACAGAACCCAGAGGTGAGGCTCCAGGGCCTGACTCTTGGTCTGGGGTCCCACTAGTGGTACAAAGTGAGGTTTATGAACGCTTCCCTTCCCAGCATTAAATGGAAGCAACCTTGCTCAAATAATAATGAGAGGCCCAGGAGAATGGGGAGACAGCTGCAGCTAGGAATCAGACAGATGAATGGGGAAGAGAATTTACTGTACACACACTGAGGCTGGGAAGAATAATAGGGCAAACCCCAAATCCCCCAGTAGTGGCTGTCCCAGAAGTGGAGGAGAGGAAGGGAAGGCCGGCAGCTAGCGCACCCAAAAGGCAGTTTTCTTAATAAGCAACAAATAAGGACCATGCTTTGATTGGAATCAGTGCTTCTGAAACGTGGACCAGTATCAGAACCACCCGGACTGGTCATTTAAACACAGTTGCTGGGTTCCCTCTAGTTTAGGGCTCAGCAGTCAGGGCAGGGACTGCACATCTGCACAGCGAGCATGTTTCTAGGTGATGCTGCAGTTGCTGGTTCGGAGACCACTGTACTAGATTCGCTGTTCTCCAGCATCACTGGTCAGGAGAGTGGATATTTGATCTTTCCCAGAGCTCAGGTCTGTTGGCACAATCTCCATTTTTATTCAACTTCCATGCTTTCATGTACCAAGAGCACCAACTTCAGAGCTCTAGGCTTGTGAGTTACACACAGCAGAGGAACTGTCTATCAACCAGGTTTTCAAATCCTGCTTTTCATGACTGTGGGCAGCTGCCCAATTCTAGTTGCAAGAATCAAATCCCCAATTACCCTTTACTTTCAGTGGTTAGCTAGCAAAAACTTAATGCGCTTTTGCCTTGAACCTGATCATCAGAAGGAAGAGCTGTCAGTTATCACCACACTTCACCATGGTTCTGCTCTCAGGGATGGGGGATTCTGCTCCAGAACTTATCCTTCTCCTGGCCCCGAGACCCTTGGATTATGGGGGTGAGGCTGGAGTGGCCCTGCCTGCCACACCCCTCTGGGCTCCTTAAGGCTCCTCAGACTGTATCTTTAAAAAAAATTTTAAAAAATTTTTTACTAGAGATATATGTTTCATCATAGGGAATTTGCATGATATATCTTGTTTCTTTTTTTCTCTTTTTCCCTCCCCTCCCTTCAATCCCTCTTCCCCTCATTTACAAAAGCTTTGTTTCCATTTTTTCCTCTATTATTTTTTTTCTTATCCCTTTCTTCCATTCCCCTCTCTCTCCTTTGTTTCCTTCCACATCTGAACATTTTCTTCCTACTTCCCAATATCTGTTATACACATTGGTCCTTATTTACACTTTCAGTTTCTCACATCAGAGAAACAATGTACACCTGATTTATTTCACTTAAAATTATGGTCTCAAGGTGAATCCATTAGTTATAAATGTCTCAAGTTTATCTTTCTTTATGGCTGAGTAGTACTCCATTGTATAAAATAACCACATCTTCTTTATCTATTTGTTGGTTGATGGGCATTTGGGCGGTTTCCAAGATTCAGCTATTACAGACTGTGCCGCTATAAAGATTGGTGTGCATATATCGTGGTGGTGTGATGCTCTTAATTCTTTTGGGAAGATACCAAGAAGGAGAATAGCTAGGTAAAATGGAACTTAGTTTTAGGTGTTTATTTTTTGTTTTTGTCTTTGGGTACAGGGAATTGAACTCAGGACCTTGTGCTTGTGAGGCAGGTGGCAATACCACTGAGCTAAATCTCTGGCCTAGTTTTTGCATTTTGAGGAATCTCCACACTGATTTCCATAGTAGTTGCATAGCCTACACTCCCACCAGCAGTGAAGAAGTGCTCCTTTCCCCCACAGCCCTGCCAGAACTTATTATTCGTTGAGTTCTTGCTAACAGCCATTCTTTCTGGAGATGGAACCTCAGCATTGTTTTTATTTGCATCTCTTGGATGGCCAGTGATGTTGAGCATTTTTTCAATATATTTATTTGATGTTTGTACCTTGTCATCTGAAAAGTGTCTGTTCATTTCAGATGCCCATTTTTGGATTGAGTCTATAAATTTGGGGGGTCTGATTTTTTGCTCTTTACATCGTCTAGATATAAGTCCTTTGCCTGAGGAACAGCTGGAAATTTTTTCCCCCACATTGTGGGTTGTCTCTTCACTTTGTTGGTGATTTCTTTTGCTGTACAAAAGCTTTTTTGCGGGGGAGGTACCGGGGATCAAACTTGGGACCTTGTGCTTGCAAGGCAGGCGGCAGAACCACTGAGCTAAATCTCCGCTCACAAAAGCTTTTTAATAAGATGACATCCCAGTTGTTGATTCTTCATATTTCCTGTGCAACTGGGATTTTGTTCATAAAGCCCTTGTTTATTCCTATGTCTTCAAGAATTCTATCTATTCTATCTTCCAGCAAACATAGCATTTGTTTTACTACTTAGAACTTCCATGAATTTCAATTTTAGTTTAGTGCATAGTGAAAGATATGGGTATAGATTTAATCTTTGGAATGTAGAAAGCCAGTTTTTCCAGCACTATTTATTAAACAGGCTGTTTTCCATTGAAGGTGCTTGGCTCTCCTTTGTCAAAGATAAGGTGGCTGAGTGTGCTTGGAGTTGTTTCTGCATTTTCTAATCTGTCCCACTGATCCTCATGTCTGTTTTTTTTTTTTTGTTTGTTTTTTGTTGTTTTCTTTTGCCAGTACCATGCTGTTTTTATTACACTAGCTAAGTGGTATAATTTGAAGTCAGGGACTGTGATGCCTCTTTCCTTGCTTTGTTGCCAGAATTACTTTTGCTGGCAAGAATTACTTTTGCTAGTTCTCTTTTGGATCCAGATGAATTTTAGGACTGTTTTCTCCAGTTCTGTTAGTCATGCTATCTATATTTTGATCAGGATTACAAGGTTTGTATGACAATTTTGGGAGTATGGCCATCTGCATAACATTGGTTCTTCCTACCAAAGAACAAGGGACATTATTCTATTTTCTGACATCCTCTTCTGATCTCCTTTACCGTAGTAAGGAAGTTTTCATTGTAATGGTCTTCTGTTTCCTTCGTTAGACTGATTCCTAGGTATTTCATTTTTTTGGACGCTATTGTGAAAGTTGCTGTTACCTTAATCTCTCTCTCTGTGAGTTTATTTGCGTACAGGAATGCTATTGATTTTTGAGTGCTGACTTTGTATCCTGCTACAGTACTAAATTTGGTTATTAAATCTAGAAGTCTTTTGGTGGTGTATTTGGGGTTTTCTATGTAGAGTATCATGACATCCACAAATAATGATAATTTAACTTTTTCCTTTCTCATCCTTATTCCTTTTCTTTCTCTTGTCTAATTGCTCTGGCTAATGTTTCCAGAACTATACCAAATAAGGGTAGTGACAGTGGACATAATTTTCCCTGATTTTAGAGTGAAACCTTTCAGTTTTTTCTACTTAGTATGATTTTGGCTGTTGGTTTGTCATGGATGATTTTTATCAGATTGAGATAAAGACCATCTATTCCAATTTTCTGGAGAGATTTTATCATGAATGGGTATTGGACTTTGTCAGCTGCTTTTTCTGCATCTATCGAGATGATCATATGGTTTTTGGCCTTGGCTCTGTTTGTTTTTTGGTACTGGGAATCAAACTCAGGACCTTGTGCTTGCAAGGCAGGTATGGTGCCACTGAGCTAAATCCCTTGCTCTGTTAATATGGCATATTACATCTATTGATTTTTGTATGTTGAATCATCCTTGAATCACTCAGATGAATCCCACTTGGTCATGGTGTATAACCTTCTTGATGCTCTGCTGCATTCTGTTTACCAGTATCTTATACAGTATTTGTACATGTATGTTCATTTGGGAGATTGGCCTATAATTCTTTTTTGTTGTTGTTGTTGGATCCTTCACTGGTTTTGGTATCAGGGGAATGCTTGCATTCAGGAGTGAATTTGGAAGTACTGTTTCTCTTTCAATTTCATTAAAGAGTTTGGGAAATAATGGCATTAGGGTTTCTCTGAATTTCTTGTAGAATTCAGCAGTGAATCTGTCAGGATGGGGCTTTTCTTTGTTGGTAGGATTTTAATCATATTTTCAGTTTCATTGACTGATATTGGATCATTTGGAATTTCTTTAATTCTTCTCAATTCAGCTTTGGTAATTCATATGTATCTAGGAATCTGTCCATTTCTTGTGCGTTTTCCATTTTATTAGAATACAGGTTCTCAAAGTAGGCATTAATGATGTTCTGGATTTCTGCAAGATCTGTTGTGATTTCACTCTTCATTTTTTTTTTTTTTTGTACCAGGTATCAAACTTGGGTCGTTGCACTTGCAAGGCAGGCACCAGAACCACTGAGCTAGATCCCTGGCTGTCTTTTCATTTCTAATTGCATGGATTTGAGTCTTTTCTTTCCTTGAGGTTCAAGATTAGGTGGTTTATTTGAGCTTGCTCTGTTTTCCGAATATGGGTATTCATTGCTATAAATTTCCCTTATAGGAATGCTTCCATTGTGTCCCATACATTCTGGTATGTTGTACTGGTATTATTGTTTAACTGTAGAAACTGTCTAATTTCTTCTTTAATTTCATCTGTGATCCACTGGTTGTTCAGGAAGGTGTCATTTAATTTCCATATGTTTATGAAGTTCTTGTGGTTTCTCTTGCCATTGAGTTCCAATTTCATTGCACTATGGTTTGATAATATGCATGGGATAATTTCAATTCTTCTGCATTTACTTATGCATATTCTATACACTAGTATGTGGTATATTTTGAAGAACATCCCATGTACAACTTAGATGATTGAATATTTTCATGTGGGGTGAATACTCTATACTCATCTACTAAGTCCATTTGTTCAGGTTGGTTCAGGTCAGTTTGGCTCATGTCTGAGATTTCTTCGATTTTTTTTGTCTAGTTAATCTATTTGTGCAGTGGGGTATTGAGGTCTCCCATTACAACTGTATTAGTGCTTATATGATTTTTCATATCTGTTAATATTTATTTTATGTATTGGGTGCACTGCTATTTGGTGCATATATATTTAGGATTGTTATCTCTTCCTCTTGGATTGTTCCCTTTACAAGGATAATGTGACCTTCTTTGTCCCTCTTAATCAGTTTTGGCTTGAAATCCACTTCGTCTGCAAATAGAATAGCTACCCCTGCTTTTTTTCTGGGTTCCTATCACATGGAATATTGTTTTACATCCTTTGACTTTCAGTCTATAAATTTTTTTGATTAAATGTCTTTCTTGTATGCAGCATATTGTTAGATCTTTCTTCTTGATCCATTCTGCCAATCTGTTTCTTTTGATTGGTGAACTGAGACCATTTATATTGATGATTATAACTGAAATGTATTGACTTATTCTTATGTTATCTTCCTGTTGTTTCTTCCTTTCCTCCCCTCTCTGTTCAATTTCTTGCCTTTACTGGTGGATTCATTCTGTTGGGGTTCACAGAGACATAGTTCTGGTTATCTCTTTCTAGAATACCCTTCAGAACACTTTGGAATACTGTTTTGGTGGTCATGAATATCTTTAGGTGTTCTTATTCATAGAAGTATTTCATTTCCCCCTTGATTCTGAAAGACTGTTTGTGGGGTACATCAATTTGGCTTGGAGGCTCTTTTGTTTTGAGGCTTGTAATACTTTAGTTAAGTTTTCCTTGACTTAAACTTGAGGGTTTGTGTTGAGAAGTCTGCTGTGATTCTGATGGGCTTTTCTTTATAGGTGATTTGTTTCTTTTCTCTAACAGCTTTTAATATTTTGTTCTTGCATTGAATTTCTGGAACCTTGACTATTGTATGCCTTGCTATATATATTTTTTATTATGGCTAAATGGAGTTCTATATGCCTCACTTGTCTATATGTAAAATTCTTTTTCCATGTTTGGGAAGTTTTCTGCCATTATGTCCATGAAGAAGTTTTTATGTTGCTTGAAGTATTTCCTGCTTTTGCATTGACTTTGATCAATCTTATGCTACTCTTCTTTGCATCATCTAGCAGCTGCTGGATTGATTTTTCTTGGTCCATTGCTATTTTTACGAAATTTTTCTTGGACCATGGATTAAGCTCAGTGGTTCCACCACCTTCCTCTCAAGTGCAAGCTCCCAAGTTAGATCCCTGGGACCAAAACAAAACAAGACAAAAAAGCTTTCTTTTCATGACTGCTAATCACAATCTTGTTTTCTACACTTGATATTCTGTCTTCACATTAACTCATTCTACTGTGTATATATTCAGTGGAATTTTTAATCTTCTGGTATCTGTTTGGATCGGTTTCATGGATTCTCTTTCTTTCCTATGTTGATTGTTCTCGGTTTTCATCATCTTCCTAGCGCCTATATTTTTTTAAAAAATCTGCATCTGCTCTAGATTCACTAAACATTTCCTTCAGTATGGTCACTATCTCTGTGGTTATCTGAGAAATTATTTCTGATTTGATGTTTTTTTTCTAGAACCCTGTTCATTTGCTTTTTACTTCTGTTGTTACTACTTCACAGAGTCCAGGTGGGTTACTATCAACTTTTTCTACCTCACTGGCCTTTAGGTTTGCTTTTGGTGAGCTGGAAGTCTGGGGTTGCATCTTGTTTTCTCTTTTTTCTTTCTTTTTTTTTTTTTTGAGACAGGGTCTCACCATGTAGTTCAGACTGACCTAGAACTCACTATGCAGCCCAGGCTGGTCTTGAACTCACAGTGATCCTCCTGCCTCAGTCTCCCGAGTGCTGGGATTACAGGCACGCACCACCATGCCCAGCTTCTCCCCTCCCTGTCTACAAATGCTTTATTTACATTTTTTCATTTTCTCATATTTTTTCTTTTCCCTTATTCCCTTTCCCCTACCCTTCCCACTTTCCCTACACCTTTAGCGCTTTTCTTCCTATTTCACATTGTTAATTATCTCATTAGGATCTTATGTACTATTTTAGTTTTTCACACCAGAGAAACTATTCGGTATTTACACGTGTGACTTATTTATTTCACTTCGGAGTATATCCTCAAAATGTATCCATTTTCCTATGAATGAATCTAATTTCTCATTCTTTATGGCTGAGTAGTATTCCATTTTATAGAAAAACCACATCTTCTTTATCCAGTCTCCAACTGATGGGCAAATGGGCTGTTTCCAAGTTTTAGCTATTACAAACTGTGCCACTATAAACACAGGTGTGCATATATCTCTATGATATGATTCTTTTAATTCTTTTGGGAAGATACCCAGCAGAAGGATGGCTGGGTCAATGGAACCTCTAGTCCCAGCTCTTTGAGGTATCTCCATATTGATTTCCATAGTGGTTGCACCAGTCTGCACTCCCAGCAACAATGGAGAAGGGTTCCTTTTTCCCCACAATGGGGTTGCATCTTATTTCCATGTCTTTTCATTTTCTATTTTTTAAATTTTAATTCCTTTGTTGCCATTTATAAATTGTTTATGGCAAGTAGCTTTATTACTAGTATTGAGAATCCTTAGGAAATGACTTTTTCTCAGAGATGAGTTCCAGGTGTAGCTGGCTTTTGTTTTGGTTTTTGGTACTGGGGCTTGAACTTGGGTCCTTGTGCTTGTGAGGCAGGTGGCAGAACCACAGAGCTAAATCCCAGCCTCAGGTGTAGATGGCTTTTGAGTTTTGAATTTGTTCCAAGACCCTACCTCTTCAATTTATTAGGGACGAAATGTTGCTGCCTATTTTGCCTAGCCCCTGGTCTTTGGTACTGACTTACACTATTGCTTATGACCCCTAGGCAGTCTCAGTCTTGGCATAACAGAAAGAACAACTGATCAGAACAACTATGTCACCTTGGCTAAAGTCATACAATCAGTAAAAACAATAGCATCAAGCAGCCTAGATAATAACAAACTGTGGTAATCATTAGTTTGCCACCTTTATCTGTATGAACTAGATTTGTGTTTATATAACAAAGTTTAAAACAAACCAGAACATTGTATACAGTAAAATGCCCCCAATATGGTGATTTCACCCTCAGGGGAGAAGATTTAAGGAGGTTAGGGTGAAAAACAGAGATTGAGTAGAAGGGGAAGAGATCAGAAGCAAGGTTGGAGGATAAAGGATGATTATGAGTACTTTGGGGAACTGGTGAAGACAGGGGGGAAAGAGAGAAGGAAGAAATAAAAGGAAAGGTCCCCTGCTCCCATGACATTGCATTCAATTTTGGGACTCCCTCAGGTACTGCAGGCACCACTGCACCCACTGCAGCACCTACGGTGGGTATGGAGGATCTGGGACAACATTGTCAACTGCAAGTTCTGTACTCAGCTTTTCTGCCCCAGCTAACACAGGCATGACTGGGCTCCTGTGGTGCTCAGAACAAAGGTTTTGGATTTGGTACCAGTTTTGGCACAACAGTGGGAACTAGTGCTGGGTTAGGTCATGGTTTAGGACCTAGATTGGGATTTGGAGGATTTAATACATAGCAGCAACAACAGCAACAATCTACATTAGGTTGTCTCTTCAGTCAGCCAAAAAAAGCTCCTATCCAGTGCAACCTGAAAAATACTGTGAGTGCTCTTTCTGCTCCTATACTACTGGGAGATGCGAGAGATGCTATTTTAGCAAAATGGAATCAACTGCAGGCTTTCTGGGGAACAGGACAGGGATATTTCAACAATAATATTCCACCAGTGGAATTCACACAAGAAAATTCTTTTTGCTGGTTTAAGGACAGAAGTTATCATTTATGTTGTTGAGTGTTCTTCAAATGGTCCCTGAAGAAGAGTTTCAGCTACAACACTATAGTCCCATTTTGAACAAATCAATATAAAAACACAACTACAGCAACTTGGTGTAACCTTTTCTACGACTAGAACATAACTTTCTCCTGCACAGATCAAGCAGCTTTTACAGAATTCTTCTGCTGGTGTTGATCCTATTATTTGAGAACAAGCGCTGATTCTGAAAAGTTAATTCCTATACCCACAATGGATTTTAAAGAACTTCTCCAAAGACTGAAAGTTCAAGATCAGATGACTAAGCAGCATCAGACCAGATTAGATATCATATTTGAAGATATTACTGAGCTACAAAAGAATCAAACAACAAATATGGCCAGAATTGCACAAGACAAGAAGAAATTCATGGATCTTTCCCATAGAACCTCACAGGTCTAATCAAACAGGAAATTCAAAGGAAGAGTGGTTATGCCATCTAACTGATGAAGAGCAGTTGTGAGTTTAGCTAGATACAATTTAGTCCAAATTAAATGTACTTACTCAGTTCAAGGGCTGACTAAATGTACTGATGTCCCAAATCAGGATTCTCACTTCAGATTCTTACTGGGTTTCAGGGACCCGTTTCCCTTTTCTTTGTCAGATTGCTATATTTCAGCATTTGGACACATCAAATCTCTGAGAAGCCTTTTCTCTGCAGTACACCCCTCTGCCATCTTCTGAGACTGTCTTCTTGGTGAAATGGCCTGCCTATCCCTGAAGAGGACCCAGTTGGTATCTGTGGAGGGGTAATTTCCCTCTACATTACCTGTCCCAAAGATGTAGTTCCATTCCAGGCAGGCAAGTCTTGTAAGTTCAACCCGTGGCAGGGAGTTTGGGGCAGGAGGGAAGTGATGTAAGGAAAGGTAATCTCTAGAGCAAGTCATTTTCCCTCTCTGTGCCTCAGTTTCCTGTCTTCTAAATGGTCTCATGTCTCCTCACATGCTCAAAATTTCTGTTTCTCCTGTTACTTGACCAGGGTCCATCTTCTCTTAAACAAGGTGTTAAGGTATGTATCTAGATGAGCCCTGAAGATTCATGCCCTCATGGTGGTTCTTTTGGCAGGTGACTGGATCATGTGTGTGTGATACTGGGATTAAGGGTGTGAAAAATGGAAGTCCCACCCTGGGTGTGGGTGGCACCAGTCAATAGGAGTATAGCCTGGATGGACTATAAAGGGACAAAAATAACGCAGACTAGCTGCTTCACTGCCTCCTGTCTGATATGCCAGGGACTGTTTCTCCTCAGCTATGGCCTTTTGCCCTGCCTTGAAGCCAGCCGACTATGGACTAAAACCTCTACAAATTATGAACCATAATAAACTTTTCCTCATTTAACTTGTGAGTGTCAAGTATTTTGTCTCAGCAATGAGAAAAATAACCAAGACACAATGATTAAGAAGGGAAAAAATTGTTAAAAGGTAACTAAGTAGTTTTAACAAGGTAGATATTTGAAAAACGTATGGTTGGTTAATTGAATAAAACATAGGGCTACTGCTCAAAGTAAGTGGAAGGTAACTATACAGAGTCCATCCAGTTCTAGAAACTGCTTCTGGCAGGCATGAGCCAGTGAGCACGATTATGTGGGACTGTTACCCTGCTAGGAGTCTGGTTATTTTACTTTGCACTGTGAGTGATGGAAAATCCTATTAGGTCATCCAGAACATGGCTCCAGTCTCTCATCATGAGGATGGCTGCAAAGACTTCTCAAAGTGGATCCTGAGGTTAATACCATCCTTTGTCTTCCTAGGCTACTACTTCCTAGACCTGTGATGGTGACCTTTGTAGAGACTGAATACCCAAAGTGTAACCCCAAACCCACTTACTTATTTATTAAAAAAATTTTTTTTCAGTGCTGGGGATTGAACTTAGGTCCTTGCATTTGTGAGGCAGGTGGCAGAACCACTGAGCTAAATCCCCGACCTCCATTTTTTTTTTTTGAGACAGTCTTACATGTGGTTCAGGCTGGCCTTGAACTTCCAGTGATCCTCCTGTCTCATCCTCCTGAGTGCTAGGATTACAGGTGTGTGCCACCACACCAAGTGAAACCCATTTAATTTATCACAAAATCCAACACTGCAATTAAATCCGAATACTGACATTTTGGTTTAGAAGAAACAATACATACATTAAAAGGAAAACACACGAGCAGAGCTTTCAATGATGCAAACAGCTTGCTGCAGCACCTGTGCCATAGGTTCACCACCACTGTCCTAGACCATAACACAGGTTGACAGTGGAGCCCTTGTATTTCTGTACGGGAGGGTACTGGGTGTAAAAATCTGGCCAGGTGAGGGTAGGGAATGAAGTTTTAATTTTATGTCCCTGTATCTAAGAATTAGAACTCAGCTGTGCATGGTGCTGCATGCCTATGTGTAAATCCAGTAACTAGGGGGATTCCAAGTTCAAGCCCAGCATGGGCAACTTAGCAAGACTTTGTCTCAAAATTTAAGAAAAAAATGGTTGGTACATAGCTCAGAGCAAAGGCCCTGGGCCCAATCCAGAAAGGACAAAAGACTGAGAACTGTTCACAGTTACAGAAGAGATAGGGATTGACAGAGTGCTCCTGGACTTAACCAAAGACAGAGCCTCTGGCACCATTTTGGATTTAATCAAAGACAGAGCCTCTGGATCTGGGCTGAGGTACATCAGAGGCTGTGCCCTTGGCTCCCCACACCTGCTAGTTTCTTGAGGGTTCTCCTAGGTGTGATATGTCAGTGACTGAGTGGCAACAGGTACTGCTTGGGGTCTATGTATGATTCATGCGCTCACAAACACATCTCTGCACAGGCTGTCCCCAGTGCCCAGAACCACGGTCTTGGCTTTGCAGTGTGGTGGGGAGAGCAAACAGAGGAGGACAGACTTTTGGAAGCGTGTGGCTGCTCCTACTGCAGGTTTTGCTGTCAGGCGGGTAGGCTTGACCAAGCAGGCCCAAACACATCTCTCATTTCTGTGGCCTCTGCCCAGCAAGGCTGCAAACACTGAGACGGAGGCTCTGCTGAGGCCTATACAAAACTAGCTAAGATGTTACCCCTAAAAAGATCTGGCATATCTGCTACCACTTGAATACTTTGTCATATGAAGTCCATAAAATGAAAAGAGATGAAAAACACTCAAGTGTATCTACTAACAGCCTTGGGCAAGGCATTACCTAAGTGACCTCAAGGTTACAGATACATGGGGTTTAGAGATATCCAAAGAGTGATATGGGAAATTTTTTTTTATCTCATGGCACTCACATATTGCCTAACTGTCCTCTAGCTTCTTTAAAGCAAGTTTTAGATGTTTAAAGAAAGTTAGACTCTTTTGTAACATTCTGGGCATCCCCTCTCAATATGCTATATCTGCTTCTTGATACATAGTAATTGTCTACTAATTCACCATGGGTGGTGGGGGGAGACAAGGATCTTGTTTTACGTCTTCTGGTATGCTCAATACAGTGCTCAAGAAATGAATCCTAACTGAATAAAAGCTGTAAAAATAAAAGTAATAAATTATGCTTAACAGATACGATTCTAAACGTTCTTTTCCCAGAATGGACAATAGAAGTGAAATTAATTGTGCACAGAAAACTAAGGAGATGCTTCTATTGATTCAGCTGAGTTTCAACAATAGCTTCAAGTTTTGGGTAGTAGTGATCCTTTCTATACCAAACAAAGGCAATTCCAGAAATGAAACATAATATACCTGAAGAATTAGCCCATCAGCAGGAGCTTCAGAGACATTATTTTTTACCTCTACTATTGTTTATTTATTTATTTTTTGAGACAGGTCTCACTATGTAGCCCAGGCTGTCCTTGAACTCACAGCAATCCCCTTGCCTTAGCCTCCCAAATTCTAAGATTATACCTATGGGCCACTATGCTCATCTTTCTTCTAAGATTCTTAGTCAAGACAACTATTAAGGGAATTGTTGGTGTTCATATTTACTTTCAAATTAGCCATGACAGCTGTAAAATGTTTCCACTTTGAAGCTGAATCCCAAAAGTTTCATTTACATTTTCTCTACCTAAAGAGTATTGTCAGAAAAGCCAGGTTGCAGCTGTAGAGATAGAGGTTGATGGAAAGAGAGCATGTTTCATCTCTGGTTCTTTTGAGTTCAATTAAATAACGCTTTTTGTTTGTTTGTTTTTTGTACCAGGGATGGAACTCAGGACCCTGCACTTGTGAGGCAGGTAGCAATACCACTGAGCTAAATCCCCAGCCTTAAGTTAAATTAAATCTTAAATTAATTATTTCTGATCCATGATTAGGAATGTGTTCTATGCTTTTTATAAATTATGGCCACTAGGAATCCACAATTTAAGAAAGAGTAAAGGTCAAGAATGTGGAATTTCTGATAATATTAAATAGAAAGAAAAGGTCTAAAGGAGTACGGGAAGTTGGAGGGGTAGGGGAAAGGAAAGAACGGAAAAGAAAAAGAATGAGAAAAGAAAAACATGGAAACAAAGTCTTTGTAAATAGGGAGGGGTGGAGTGGGGGTGAAGGGAGGGCAGGGGATGGGGAAAAAATAAGAACCAAGATACATCATGTAAAGGTACAAGATCCCAATGATGGGTGTAACTGTACTGTATACCTAAAATGTACCAATAAACTTAATGGGGGGACAAGAAGAATTCAACTAATATCTAAAGTGACAGACATTTGCCCCCTCTGTCTTCTAGAGCCATCTACACAAGGGCTACTGCTGAGATGCAGACATTTCCAACTGCAGCAATGCTGAACCACATGATGTCTTAGTTACTTTTCTCTCCATGCTGAGACAAAATACTCAACACCCAAAGTTAAAGTGGAAAGGGTTTACTTAGCTCACAGTTTGTGAGGTTTCAGTCCATAATCAGCTGGCTCCAAGGTAGAGGAGCACATGACAGAGGGGCATTGCAGAGGAGAAACAGTTCACTGCACCCACATGGTAGCTAAAGCAACAAGGGAACCTTAACAGCAGCTTTCTGCACCTTTTATTTTATCCAGACTTCTGGGATTAGTGTGGTGTCAAACTAATCGTGTACTGGTTTAATAATCACACAACCTTAATCCCAGCATCACACACTTTAGATCCAGCCATCTATGACCATACAAAGCTTTGGGGAGACACCTTAGACACAAACCTTAACACATGAGTTTCAACAACTTTCCTTTCATAGTCTATGGAGCTTTGAAAATCTAAATTTAACTTGGCTTAATGGTATGACTTTGCTTTAGAAAAAATTTGAAGAATTATAAACCTCTTCTTCTCTCAAATGCACGTGACTTTACTCATTGGGAATGAGGACAGAGAGAAAGGGAGAGGACCAAATTACATAGTGATGTCTTAATTGTGGATGTTTATAATGTCATGAAGTATTTAATAATTTCAATGATAATGTTATGGTTTATATCTAGATATCTCCCTAAGGCCTCTGTACTCAAAGGTGGGGCTTTTGGAAGCTGATTGGATTATGGGGGTTCATGGCCACCTTGCTGTTAGAAGGTGAGTTCTAGTTGGAAGAGGTGGGTCACAGGGGGTTTAATTTCCCTCCCCGACTTCTCCCTTGGCTCTCTTGGCTTCCTGGATGCCATGAGGTAAACAGTTTCTCCTCTGCTCCTCTGCCATGCTGTCCTCCCTTGAAGCCAGACAACTATGGACTAAAACCTCTGTAAACTGTAAGCCAAAATAAATCTCTTCTTTAATTTGTCAGTGTCAGGTACTATGTCTCAATGACAAGAAAGTAACTAAGACAGGCAACATATGTCAATGTCAAAATATAAACAAGTCATGAATAAGTATAAATAATAGCATACAATATACTTTTTGAAGTGTCCCATAGAGAAAAACCTAGTATCAAGGATGAAGTACACTGAGAACTTTAAGAGCATGGGTATTTCATAGCAACTTTAATTTACTGCTGTACTGTATGGATTGGTATTCTCCCAAATCCATGTCCACTTGGAACCTCAGAATATGTGCTTATTTGGAAATGAAGTCTACAGATGTCATTAGTTAAGATGAGGTGATTATTGGATTACAGTGGGCCCTAAGTCCAATGATTAGTGGCCTTATACAAAGGCCACATGGAGACACAGTATGCAGAGATCACAGCAACTTGGAGACGGAAGCAGACTGCAGTGAGGAACACAAGCTGAGGAATGCCAGGGATTGCTGCCATCCACCAGGAGCTAGGGAGAGGCAAGGAATCATCTCTCCCTGGAGCCCAGAGGAAGTACAGAGCTGCTGACACCTTCATGTTAAATGCCCAGCCTCCACAACTGTGTGAGAATACATTTCTGTTGTTTTGAGGTTGTTATGTTAGCTCTAGAAAATAAATATACTCTCTCCTTCAGGGCAAGAGTCTCACTTTGACCATGAAAACTTTCTTCATTAAATCTGGTCATGACTGGCTCTCTTTCTACCCACAGTCAAGTACACATTTCTTTACATTACACTTGGGGATCTCCATGGGTAAATTAATCATTTCCTTATTTTTTCAATGCCGTGTCCAATTGATCACTTCCCTTTTTGCTCCCAAGGGGCCACACACTCGTTACTTTAGTCAAATATGGCTTCTTCACATTCTTCAAATAATTTCCCACCTCTTACCATTGGACTGGCTGTTTCCCTTGCTTCCAGTATTTTCTTTTGTCTCTACTTGTCAAAGTTATAGCCAACCTTCAACACTGAGTGAGAACAATAAAAGAAATAGTCTTTTATTTCAGAGCACAGAATACACATATAGAGGTTCTTTTGATATTCAGTGTGGTCTTATGTTATCTAATGGCTTCCTATATGTATGGGTTAGTCTTCCAGTGATATTTAAATTCCTCAACACGCAGCTTGCATCTAGAAGGCATTCAGTAAGCTAGCTAGTCTGAAATGACACTGTTACAGATGCGAACTCTTGAGAGCTTTTGGCTGACAAAGTCCCAGATACTTACAAAAATAATTTTCCAAATTGAGGGTTTAATAAACCAAGAATTATTTTTTTCACATTTTTATAATGAGGTGCTACCTGAAAAACATAAACATCATTCACAAGTCTCAGTTCTTTTATACCTAGCAGGGAGACTGTTTCAAGAATGGATAGTTAGAGCAGCTTATGACACTCTGGTGGGCCTGCCTCTTCCGCAGAGCAGCAGAGGAGCAAGGAAGCAGTGTGAGACCCTCTAGCAGGCCCACCCCTTCAGCCCAGCAGGCAGAGGAATCCAGCTGTGTGGGCACCAACACAGTGGTGTCTGTACCTCCCCTCTGCAAACAAGAGAAAGAGGGCCTCTCTGAGGCTCCTAGATGAAAATTGAAGCCTACTGGAAAAGAGAAGAAAATCTCTGTGATAAACGCACATCACACCATGACAGCTGGTAAATAGGAGGGACCAGCGCCTCACATCAGAACCTGGTCTAACTTCAAGAGAAAGACAGCTGGAACCTGCAGTAGAACATTGCAGAGTTCAACCCAGCCGGAGGTCAGAGATCTCAACTTCAGCCTTGCAGACAGAAATCAGCCTGAATCTCAGGGGACAGCGGCTGGCTTGCTGAGACTAATTAGCTTAGACCTGCACACTCCCACCCTTGCTGTCTATTGTGTCAACAGAGGCATACCCTGAAGGAGGCCCTCTATTTCTATTTGTATTTTTTATTTTCAAAGTGCTATTTTTCTCTTATCTTTAATCATTTAAAAAGTTTTATTTTCTCAAATTTTTTATCCTTTTTATCTTCTTTTCTTTCTCTCTCTCACTCTCTCCCACCTTGATCTTCATTTCTCTCCCTTTGTTCTTGTTCCCATCCTAATTTGAATTTATTTTTTCTTTTCCTTTTCTTCTGGTTTACCTTCTCTCAACTGCCATTAGTTTTAAAAGAAAGTGATTACAGTCTCTAGCCTGTCTATTGCTATTAGTTTGTTCTCTTCTTGTGTATATTTGTTGTCTTTTCCTCTTCTCTTCAACAGCTTCCTAGAGTTTCTGTGATCTTCCTGTGTCCTCTGACCTCATTTCTAACCTTTGTCTATGCTATCTATCCCTCCTTCCCCAATTCCTTTTAAATACACATGTTGAAGGGTAAAGTTGCTATATTGAGGAGTTTATTGATTATAAACATATTTTGGGCTCATCCTCGATTTTGATTTAATTAACACATTTAAAGGTGGTAGATTAATAACTACCACAAATTGTCAGTTTTTAAGCTGTACTTGATCCTATTGTGCTGCTGATGGTATCACTTGGGCTAACGCGTTGTGATTGATCTAATCAGTTGTCCTCCCTGGTATAATGAAAATGAGATTGTCTCAAGCCCAGGCGCAGTGGTGCATGCTTGTAATCCCAGCACTCGGGAGGCTGAGGCAGGAGGATCACTGTGAGTTCAAGACCAGCCTGGGGTACATAGAGAATCCCAGTTCAGCCTTAACTACATAGTGAGATGCAGTCTCAAAAAATACCAAAAACAAAAAAAACAAAAATGAGATTGTCTCAGAGTTACTAGAGACTCGAAACCTAAAGACCAGCTGTATCTGGAAGATTGAAGTATTAACCCAGGAATTAAACCAAGGAGAGTACCAACAACAAAAAGAGAAACAAGAAGATATTTAAACAAGGCACAGACACAGACTTCCACCTCACCAAAGGTAAACTCTGGAGGAAATGAGGTGGAAAAGTCTGACAGTCAGCTATCTGGACACCCTGAACCGATAGCACAGGAAGTAACAAAACAGATAAATGAGGCTCTAGAAAAATTCAAAACAGAAGTAATTTCCCAGATAGCCACAGAGATGGTGAGAAGAACGAAAGACATGATTAAAGACTCTAGAACAGAAACAGACAAAAAAAATAGATGAGCACAGGACCATGATGGAAACCATGAATGCCCAGCATAGTAAAAAAATGGAATCCATGAAACAGATTCAAACAGATATCCAGGAGATTAAAAACTCTATAGAAAGCATTTGCAGATTCATAAATGAATCTGAAGATAGAATTTCAGATATAGAAGGTAGGATTGAGGTCAGTGACCATGAAAAGAGAGATCTCTTAAAAACAATAAAGTATCATGAGGAATAAATCCAACAACTCTTAGATGATGCAAAGAAGAATAACATAAGACTGATAGGAATCCATGAAGTAGCAAGAGAAAGTACAAATGACATAAAAAAACTGTTCACAGAATTAATGACAGAAAACTTCCCAAACAGAAGGGAAGAATGTGACATACAGATAAGTGGGGCATATAGGACTCCAATTAGCCACGATAAAAAAATCTACACCTAGACATATAATAATCAAGATCCCAGAAACCCAAAGAACAAAATACTACAAGCAGTTAGAAAAAAGAAACAAATCACATGCAAAGGAAAGCCCGTCAGAAACACAACAGACTTTTCAACACACTCAGGTCAAGGAAAGCCTGGAGTGAGGTACTTCAAGTCCTAAAAGAAAACAACCTCCCATCTAGACTGATGTATCCTGCAAAGCTATCTTTCAAAATTGATGGGGAAATGAGATATTTCCACAATAAAGAAGATCTCAAAAATTTCATGAACACCAAACTGGCACTCCAGACACTTCTAAAAAATATCCTGGAAAAAGAAAATGAAGGCCATAACTCCATAAGCGCCAACAGAGCAAATATACCACACAAGGCAAGAAAATAAAGGGAGAGAGGGAAAAATAAAAAAGAACCAACAACAGGAAAATAACATGACAATGAAAAGTCAATACATAACAGTTATAGCCATCAATGTTAATGGCCTCAATTCACCAATTAAAAGCAACAGGCTGGAAGAATGGATTAAGAAGCAAAATCCAACAATATGCTGTATACAAGAAACCCACTTACTCCACAAAGAAATCCACAGACTGAGAATAAAAGAATGGAAAACTGTTCTCCATGCGACAGGAGCCCAGAAAAAGTGGGGTAGCTATCTTATTTGCACACAGAGTAGATTTCAAACCAAAACTAATTAAGAGAGACAAAAAAGGCCACTACATCCTTGTAAATGGAATGATACAAGAGGAAGAAATGAGTCATAAACATATATGCACCAAATATTAATGTCCCCAACTATACAAAACAAATATGAATGGATATGAAAAATGAAATAAGCACTAATACAGTTGTAGTGGGGGACTTCAATACTCTACTGACAAAAATAGACAGATCATCTAGACAAAACATCAACAACCAAATAATAGAACTGAACTAATTCACAAATGGACATAGTAGATGTCTAGAGAGCATTCCACTCCACAAAATCAGAATGTATATTCTTTTCAGCTGCACATGGGTCATTCTCCAAAACAGACCACATGCTAGCTCATAGAACATGCTCAAGTAAGTGCAAAGGAATTGAAATTATCCCCTGTATATTATCAGACATGGTACAATTAAACTGGAGATCAATGGCCTAAGAAGCCACAAGAACTTCACAAACACATGGAAGTTAAATAACACCCTGCTGAACAACCACTGGGTCACAGAGGAAATTAAAGAAGAAATCAGACAGTTTCTACAATTAAATGATAATGCCGAGAGAACATACAGGGATTTACAGGGACACAATGAAAGCAGTTCTATGAGGGAAATTCACAGCAGAAATTGCCCATATTAGGAAAACAGAGTGAACTCAAATAAGCAACCTAATATTTATTTATTAATGTTTAACCTTAAGCTTCTAGAAAAACAAGAGCAAGACAAACTGAAAGCTTATACAAGGGAGGAAATTATAAAGATAGGAGCAGAAATTAATGCAATGGAGACTAAGAGAATGATACAAAAAATTAATGAATCAAAGAGTTGGTTTTTTGAAATAAATAAAATTGATAAACCCTTAGCCAACCTTATCAAAAAAAGAAAAGGCTCAATTTCATGCAAGTAGGAATGAAAAAGGTGAAATCACAACAGATCAAGAAGAAATCCAGAGGATCATCAATACCTAGTTCAAAAACCTGTACCCTAACAAAATGGAAAATACAGAAGAAATGGTCAGATTCGTGTATACATATGAACTTCCAAGGTTGAGTGAAGAAGATATAAAAAGTCTAAACACCCCAATTTCTGGAGTGAAATTGAAAATGTAATTAAAACATTACCAACAAAGAAAAGCCCAGTTCCTGATGGCTTCACTGCTGAATTCTACAAGACATTTAGAGAGGAGCTACTGCCACTACTCTTTAAACTCTTCAATAAAATTGAAAGGGAAGCAATACTTCCAAATCTATTCCTGGAAGTATTACTTTGATTCTAAAATCAAGGAAAGACCTAAACAAAAAAAGAGAACTACAGGTCAATCTCCCTAATGAACATAGATGCAGCTCAATAAGATACTAGCAAATAGAATACAGAAGATCATCAAGAAGATCATACACCCTGACCAAGTCAGATTTATCCCAGGGATTCAAGGATGGTTCAACATATGTAAATCAATAAATGTAATATACGATATTAACAGAGTCAAGGACAAAAACCATATGGTCATCTCAATAGATGCAGAAAATCAACACCCATTCATGATAAAAACTCTGCAGAAAATTGGAATAGGTGGTCTTTATATTAGCCAATATCATACTAAATTATCAAAAACTGAAAATCTTCATGCTAAAATCAGGAATGAGATGAGAATGTCCACTATGATCATTCCTGTTCAACATAGTTCTAGAAACAGTCACAGCAACTAGACAAGAGAAAGAAATAAAAGCAATAAAGATGGGAAAGGAAGAAGTTAAACTGTCACTATTTGCTGATGATATGATATTTTGCATAGAATACCCAAAAAACTCCTAGACTTAATTGACAGATTCAGTAGAGTAGATGGATACAAGGTCAACACTCAAAAATCAATAGCCTCCTTGTAAACAAATAACAGAATCACTGAGAGAGAAATTAGGGAAATAATTCCTTTCACAATAACATCCCCAAAAATGAAATATCTTGGAGTCAATTTAACGAAGGAAGCAAAAGATCTCTACACTGAAAACTACAGCATGCTGAAAAAAGAGATAGAAGAGGATATAGTAAGATGGAAAGATATTCCTTATTTCTGGGTAGGAAGAATCAACAGTGAAAATGGCCATACTTCCAAAACTCTATACAGATGCAATGCAATCCCTATTGAAATCCCATCAGTATATCTCAGAGAACTTGAGAAAACAATCCAAAAATTTATTTGGAATCAGAAAAGACCTAGAATAGCAAAAAGCATTCTAGGAAACAGAGAAATGGCAGGGGGTATCACAATTCCCAACTTGAAACTATACTACAAAGCCACTGTGATAAAAACAGCATGGTACTAGCAAAGAAACAGACCCGAGGATCAATGGAATAGATTAGAAGATGCAGAAACAACACCAGACATACTTAGCTACCTCATCTTTGACAAAGGAGCCAACCATCCTCACTGAAGGAAAGATAGCCTCTTTAATAAATGCTATTGGAAAAACTGGCTTTCAACTTGCCAAAGATTAAAATTAGATCCTTATCTTTCATCATGCACTAAACAAAAACCCAAGTGGATTAAAGATCTAAATATCAAAACAGAAAAACTAAACTTACTGGAAAGTAAATTCTCGAAGACATTGGCATAGGAGAAGACTTTACGAACTAATCCTCAGCAGCACGAGAACTTGCACATAGGTTCAACAACTGCAATCTCATGGTATGAAAAGTTTCTGCAGTGCAAGAGAAATCACCAACAGAGCTAAGAGATAACCTATAATGTGGGAAAAAAATTTTTACCAGCTATTCCTCAGACAAAGGACTACTATCTAGACTATACAGAGAACTCAAAAAAATCAGACCCACCATATATAAAAATCTGATTCAAAAATGGGCATCTGAAATGAACAGATATTTCTCAGACAAAGAAGTAAAAGCAGCAAATAAATATATGAAAAAATGTTCAACATCACTGGTCATTCAAGAGATGCAGATGAAAACAACACTGAGATTCCACCTTATCCCAGAAAGAATGGCTGCTATCAAGAAATCAACCAATAACAAATGCTGCGGGGGTGTGGGGAGAAAGGCACCCTTCTCCATTGTTGGGGGGAGTGCAGACTGGTGCAACCACTGTGGAAATCAATATGGAGATACCTCATACAACTAGGATTAGAGATCCCATTTGACCCAGATATCCCTCTGCTGAGTATCTTTCCAAAAGAATTAAAAGAATCATACCACAGTGATATATGCACACCCATGTTTATAGTGGCATAATTTGTAATAGCTAAAACTTGGAAACAACCCAGATGCCCATCAACTGGAGGCTGGACAAAGAAGATGTGACTTTTCCTATAAAATGCAGTACTACTCAGCCATAAAGAATGAGAAACTAGACACATTTATAGCTAAATGGACACAAATTGAGGCTATACTCAAGGGAAATAAATAGGACACATGAGTAAATACTGAATAGTTTCTCTGGTGTGAAAAATTAAAAGTGTAAATAAGGTTCAAATGGTATAATTGATAGTGTGAAATAGGAAGAAAATGGCTAAAGGGGAAGTGGGAAGGGGAGGAGAAAGGAAATAAGGGAAAAGAAAAAGTGTGAAAAAAGGAAAAATGGAAACAGTCTTTGTAAATTAGGAAGGGTGAAGGGGCTGAAGGGAGGGGAGGGGAATGGGGAAAAAATAAGAATCAAGAGATATCGTGTAAACATACAAGATCCCAATGATAAATGTAACTGCATGGTTTGCTTTAAATGTACCAGTAAACTTAATGGGGGAAACACAAAAGAATGGCTAGTTAAAGGGTCAGCTGGAGATTTGGGCAAAATTTATCCATGGAATTTGGAGCTTTCTGCTTCTCCCCTTTTAGAACTCTCCTCTTCGCTTTCCAGCTCCTGGGGCTGTCCCAAACTCTAGCTTTTGTGAGTTTGACTGAAGCTGGATTTTTTTTCCCCCAGTACCAGGTATCGACCTGAGGACCTTGTGCTTGCGAGGTGCAGCGTCATTGAGCTAAATCGCAGCCCCTTGAACCTGAATTTCCGGGTTTTACCTGCCTGGTACATTGTCCCTAGGACATGCCCTTAGAACATGCCTCGAAGCTAAAAGCCAGAACCCACTAGAGGCAGCTCACCAGTGCTACTTCCTGGCTCAGGAGGAGACCTTGCTTCACTTTCTGCTTTTCATGCGGCCTCAGTGGCTGCTTTCTAGGCTGTGTCTAGTTTTATTTATAGTTATCTTGAAAGAGCTGGCTCAATAGGAGGTACCTGGTCATTACAGAAAGAAGACACTTGCATTCTTTAAAAATTCCTTACAATTTTGGGTGTCATTTTAAAAATTAAAAAATTCCCTTGAAATATAAAGCGCCAGAAAGTGTTAGGCAAAAGCCAGTCATAGCTGTAAGCAAAGGGAAACTGATTTAAATCACTACTGAGAGAGCGTTGATTACTTTCACCTGTTACATTACCATATCACTATGAATGGAAGTGGGTACTGGGTACCTAATCTCATGCCAAGAAAGTCTTGCGCAGCAATGGGACGCAGTCTGTGTTGCTGAAGCATAATGCACCTCCGGGATTATTTCTTAGGATATGGACACAGAGATCCACTGCATGACAGGGAGCAAAACTTCCCCCACACCCTCAGAGTATCTTTCCCAAAGTCACCATCTTCTGACTGCCACCCCAAGTCTTCCTCTTCCATTCTCATCTAGCCTCTCTGCTCTTTTGCTTCGTAAAGGTAAAACTGCAGAGCGGCTGTATCCATTTCTACTCATCCAGGGACAGACTCGCTGACCAGCAGAGCAGAGGTTCTCCTTCTGCACAGTGCTCCGGACCCTATGCGTCCGGGTGCACGCGACTGTGTGTACATCCGGGACAGGAGCGCTTCCCCTGGTAGTATTTGTATACTTGTATACACGTGGACATAACACAGGAAGGGGAGGATGTGCTTTAGGACGGCAGAGTTTGAGTCCCATGTGCCAGACATTTGATTTACACACAGTATTATTGTTATTTAATTTTTCATTTTAATTTTTTTGGTACCAGGGATCGAACTCTGGTCCTTGAGTTTGAGACGCAGGCGGGACACACATTATTTTTAATGCTCTCCCTTTGTCAAATGACGAAGCTCGGGATGAGAGTTACTGTTCCTTCTTTTTCTACCCAGTATATAGCCCCTGGGGTGTCTTTAATCAATCATTAGAAACTGCACCAGGAAACATGAGAAATATGTTCGAGTCTTGAGAGAGGGCTGGGCTGTGCCTGGGAGGAAAGTTTTGTGGGCTGGGTGGAGGAAGGAGATTTACAGGTAGAGCCCTGCTAGCTGGGGCAGGGAGGTTTGGACTCTTTCATCCCTGTCCCTCTATAAGGTCGTCTCACGCCTCCTTGCAGCTGCTCAAAACACTCCAAGCTTATTTTAAAAGATGGATACACTTTGAATGATTTGGCTAATATACTTAATAAAGTTAAGTGAAGCAGATACTTTGTCTTGTAGGCAATTTTAGTTTTTAACTGGGTAACAATGTTTCAAATTCTTTTAGTTTACCCACAGCTTTAAAAAATACAAGCTTTTCAATCCCCAAATATCATCTTTATTTGGGATGAACTGGTCCAAAAGGAAAGCTGCGGAAGGGGCTACTTTTAAAGTTATCACTTGAATAGAATTTAATGAATACTCAATAAAATAAATAAAATAACTTCTATTTTGTTGCATGACAGCCTTTAAAATCTAGATTTCCTGGCATAAATGTCTTGAATGGGTCACTTCTAGCCAGCATTATACAGGGATGAGTGTTGGGTGTATACCTTGGGTGTGAGGATAAATGTAGAGAATATTAGAAAATATATTTTGGGTAGATTACAAAAAGCCACATGGAAAAAAAAAGCCCTGTGTGGCTACAAAAATTTCCATTTACACTGGGTTTCAAACTCCATATATTTAGAAACTATCATCTTAATTTCATGCTGATAATTTCAAATTAGGCAAAAAAATGGACAGTGAAATAGTCTTCTTATATGGTTTACGTGTTTTAGAAAAAGCAATCTACAAAAGAAAATCCACTTGAACTAAATTTGGTTTTAAATGATGGTTTCTACGATTCTGGTTTTTAAAAGGTTTCAAGGAATAGGAAGGCACAAGAAACAGAAGAATGGGCAAAGAAAAAAGATGGAGAAGGCAGCAGAGAAATGAATAATATACATAATGGGTAGAGGAGGTAAAAATCAGAAAAGCAAAGGAGAAATGCCACCCAGGAAGAAAGCACAATTACACATTAACACAGACCGCACAAAGGTCCTGGTAATGTTTTGAGCTTCATCAATTCAATTCGCTTAGTACCGAGGCAGAGGCACCTGAGGCGTATAAAAATTAACAGGTAACTCAAAACTACATTTCACATCCCTCCAGTACTTAAAGTTTTTTTAGTCTAGATGTCAGCAAAAGCTAGTAAGTTGGCCCTGTGACAGGGCTACCTTGGGTGGAGACACTGAGTAAGGGGGCAGGAAGGTAGGGGAAGTAAGCTAATGCTGGCCTAGGGCTGCCTGTGGGCCAGCATTTAACTGCACAACAGCCTCGTGACACAGGTACTTTCACTGTACTCATTAACAGATAGGAACTCAAGGCGCAAAAAAGCATGTGAACTGGGAAACGAACCCCAGCAGTTTAATACAGAACCTGAATGTATAACCAGTGTGCCATATAGCATTTTCCAAAATAGTAATAATAAAAAAACAACCAAACTGATGGGGCAAAGGGGATTGAAAGTGTTCACCTTCACACCTGGCTGTTGCTTGAGGGGGTCTGTTAGGACAAGAGAAGAATAAATCCTCATCAGGGTTAGTTTCTACCACTCACCATTATTTTAAGCAATAGAAAATAAAACCTACCCAAAGCCATGCTTTCTTCTGAGTTCAAATATGAATAACAAAAAATTAAGCACCTAGATTTTTGACATATTTATTCCATTATATTAAAATTTTTAGTAAATGTCAGATAATCCTCAAGGTGAACATTTTAGTAATTTGGTGGCTGAGTCACGTAGCAATTATAAGCCTAACTTATTTTTATTTTCTAATTTTAATGTATTAGTAAATTCCTTTTGGGAAGCTGGCCTCCCTCCATCTCTTGATCCCCTTCCATTTTTTTATGCACATTTGCAGTATGGAATGTTTACATTTCTTGCGTGGAATTGGTACATTACACAATACATCCCAATTCCTTTCCTTCCATCCCTTATCTTTTGCCTCTCCTCTCCCCTTCCTTTTCTTGATTTCCCTTCCCCTTTGAAAATGCTCTATCTCCATTATCTATTTTTTATTTTGCTCTTTATTTTTCCTCTGGGTTTCTCACAAAAGAGAAGCCAAGTGATATTTAAGCTTGTGTGTCTGATTTATTTCACTTACCATTATGGGCTCAAGATGAACCCATTTTTCTACAGACGACTCAAGTTTGCCTTTCTTTATGGCCCAGCAGTACTCCACTGTGTGTAAATAGTACGTTTTCACCCATTCATCTGTCGATGGACATAGAGGCTGTTTCCCAGCCTTAGTTGTTATAAACTGTGCTGCTATGAACGTGGATGAGTAGGGATCACTGCAGTGTGATGTTTTAACTCTCTGGAGAGACATCTAGAAGGGGCACAGCTGGGTCAGATGGAATTTCTAGTTTCAGGTTTGTGAGGAATCTCCATAGTGGTGTACTAATTTACATTCACACCACGAGGGTAAAAGGGGTCCTTTCCCACCCGACAGCCTCACCAGCAGTTGCTGTTATTTGATTTCTTGAAGGTGGCCATTTGTTCTGGGGTAGGAAGGAATCTCAGTGTTGTAATTTGCATTTCCGTAATGGCCAGCGATGTTAAGCATTTCTTCATGTATTTGTTGTCCATTTGTCCTTTTATGAAGTGTCTATTCATTGCACTTGCCCATTTTTGATTGAGTTATGAGCTTAACTTCTAAACAGTTTCCACACAGAGGCTATAGCATGTACAAACGCACACATATACCAATGTTCTCCCCATGTATGAGATCTCTTCAAGCCAAGTTCCCATTTTTTTCAGGCTCTATCTATGTTACCAGCTCTAAGAGTTGTCAGGAAAGGACAGGCCTGTACTGTGCCTAAGTAACATTTCTCAGAGCAAGAGTCCTCGTCCATTTCCAGGCATGCCCCTCTTCAAAGGCTCGGATTCTGTGAGTCACATGCAGATCTTCTAAGGATCCTGGGAATTTGTGAATGAGATGAATGAAAACCACTGAAATGTGCAGAGTCAGTGACCTTCATCTCTTTCCTATCTGGCATCTGTCCATGGCTCAGTCAGTTCAAACCACATTTTTTTGTGGATCAAAAATCTAGAATTTGGAGAACTTTTCAGGGGAAACTTCTCCTTCCCTACTAATAGAGGACAAAATACATAAGTAGGATTAGTGGGCTCCACCAGTTTATGGGCAAAGCTCACAATGAAAGAGCTCATGAGGCTCACAATGCAAGCCTCCTATCTTGGTGGCCTGTGTGGTGACTGAGTAGCGTGCGCAGCCCCCTGCTCCTCCTCCTCCCCTCAGTCCACCCATTCTTATCTATACTCACTGTCCACAGGACAGTGCAAAGGAGAAGGGCATTCCCTCCCTTTTCTAAATCAGTCTTAAGGCCTCCTAACTTTGTACTGTGATATAATTTCTCTCAAACATATTCTGTATTCTTCTAGACTGTAATCTCCCTGCAGGTAGGGCCCACTTCTAGTCTCCTTCCTGAAACTCATGGGGCCTTGCCTTGTAGATGCTTTTAAAAAATACTTAAACAAGTGGTTCTGGAAACTGTTCTCTGAAAGTCACGGCAGAGCAGTGGAAACTAGACAGGCAACATATGAATCATGGAATGTTCAAGCTTTGTGTAACACTAGAGTGAGTGGGTGGATCATTCTGCACATGCTAATGGTGTTTCGTGTAAGTCTGCTTTGTGTACTCACTGGGGTCCCTAAGGTGAAGTGGGCCGATTAGGCAGCGACTATTTAGACACACATTAATCATGGATCAGGAGTCCTAAATTGAAAAGCACAATACTCAGGAAAGTACCTTGGACACAAGGCATCTATTACAGACAGAAATGATCTCTCATATCCTGCCACGTACATATTTGGAGAGTAAGAGCACTCCAGGGAGCTCTGCTTATTTTTTTTTTAAAAAAAGGATAAAAGAGGAAAAGAAGACATTTGCCTGTTGCATAGAGACTGTGGCTTGGAAGAACAGCCAGAAGCTTTGGAATTTGTATTGTAATCATGTTGGATGAGCTGCTCAATGCAAGTACGTCTTACTTTCTTCAACTATTTCCTTCCTGGTGTGTAGAATGCAAGGTATCTGAGCAGGCTGTGGTTACAAATGTAGGCCCATAGCTCAGAGGTCTCAGGCTCGGTGCAGCCTTTGAAGAAACCCATTTGGAAACCTGTTTAGAAGGCCATGTATGCTTCTAGAAGGGGAGGTTGAAGGAGTGCAGGAGGGAGCAGAAAAGGACCAAGGAGGGACATATATTTACTTTAGTGAAATCCGAAACTCACTGCCATTCTCTTCAAGAAAAGGGGGAAAAATCTTCGTCTGGCTAGGAAATTGGGTTCATGCTTGAAAATATATATTCACAAAGATTAAAATGCATGCTTAAACCACACTAGGGTGAAAGCTGTTGACAGATCCTGGAGAATGATTCTCAACTCCCTTCTTAGTACACACACGCATACACACAGACATTCCTTTGGGCAGGGACGCAGAGAGCTATCAACTGAACCTCTCTGAATCTCAGTTTCACCCGTGGTTCCTAAATGACACAGGCAGGGTCAAGTGCTACTATTAGACAGATCCAAGTCCCCAGCATGGGCTCAGCTTGGGACCTGACGAAGAGAACTTCAACCACAGGGCACAGCTGGGACAACCTCACCAGTGGCAGCCACCTCTAGTTTCTCAGGCGGCTCACTCCAGCTGGCTTGAGCGATGCTGGGTGTTTAACAGTTCAGTACTTCCCCCACCATCATTTTGGCACTTTCGTTACAGGAAAAGTGGCTCTGAATTTTAATGACAGATACACAGTCTTCAGCATAATGTCCTTTGTATAAACAGAGGTTGATTAATCTTGGATTCTTTCCTTTAGTCATGGCAAAATGCTAGATAAAACTCAGGTGGGGCAGGCAGAAGACCTATAGAGATAAAGAACTTAAAAAAATGGGTGGCATCAGGATTAAATGTACAACAGTGCATAAGAAGAAAGAATGTAGGAAATAAGACCAGCTGATTTTTTTTTAAATTTTATTGAGTTTATTGGTACATTTTAGGGATACAGTACAGTTACATTCATTGTTGGGATCATGTACCTTTACATGGCAAGTCTTGATTCTCATTTTTTCCCCTTACCTCTGCCCTCCCTTCACCCCCTCCTCCCCTCCCCATCTAAAAACACTTTATTTTCATCTTTTCATTCTCTTACATTTTTTTCTTTTCCCTTTTTGTTCTTCCCCTACGTATCACACCTTCCCTACACCTTTAGCTCCTTTCCTCCCATTTCTAAATGTCAGTAATCTTATTAGAATCTTATGCATTGTTGCAGAATATTCACACCAGGGAAACTATTTGGTATTTACACATGTGGGACTTATTTATTTCACTTAGGAGTATATCTTCAATATGTATCCATTTTCCTATGAATGAATCTATTCTCTCGCTCTTTATGGCTGAGTAATATTCCATTTTATAGAAAAACCACAACTTCTTTATCCAGTTTCCAACGGATGGGCAAATAGGTTGTTTCCAAGATTTAGCTATTACAAACTGTGCCGCTATAAACATGGGTGCACATACTTCTCTGTGATATGATTCTTTTAGTTCTCTTGGAAAGATACCCAACAGAGGGATGGCTGGGTCAAATGGAACCTCCAGTCCAAGCTCTTTGAGGTATCTCCATATTGATTTCCATAGTGGTTGCACTAGTCTGCACTCCCACCAACAATGGAGGAGGGTTCCTTTCTCCCCACAACCCCGCCAACATTTGTTATTGTGTGATTTCTTGATAGCAGCCATTCTTTGTGGGGTGAGGTGGAATCTCAGTGTTGTTTTCATCTGCATCTCTCGAATGACCAGTGATGTGGAACATTTTTTTCATATATTTTCTTGCTGCTTTTACTTCTTTGTATGAGAAATGTCTGTTCATTTTGGATGCCCATTTTTGAATTGGGTCTTTATATTTGGGGGGACTGATTGTTTTGAGTTCTTTATATATTCTTGAAGGACCAGCTGATTTTATCAGTACATTAAGGTGCTCAAGTTAGCTCAAGAGGAATTTTCTCTCACTAAATGTTTTATGATGTAGTATTTATTATAAAATGAAAATTTCTTTATAGATAAAACAATTGATGTACTCTTCAATGTCAACTAGTAAACAGTTTGTGCTCTGGTTAGTTAAAAATAGGTTAGAGTCCTCCATGCATCAGATGAGATGATGTGTGTGAAAGCATGGTGCTATGGTTTACACCTAGATGTCCCCAGAAAGCCTCATGTGCACATAGGTGGGGCTTTTGAGAGATGCCTGGATCACAGGTGTGATAATCACCAGGGGGTTGGTCCACTGAGGAGCATAGCTGCAGGAGATGTTGGGAGGTGAAGCCTGGGAATAGGGGGTGATGGGAAGTGTGGCCTAGAAAGGCCTTTCTCCCTCTCTCCTCCCTCCATCCCTCTGTCTGCTGCCTGCCTGGCTGGCCATAAATAAGCCCCCTCTTGTCCTGCTGCCCTGCCTTGGAGCCAGTTGACTGTGGAAACCCAGTAAAACGTCTACAAACTGTGAACCATAATAAACCTTTCCTCCCTCAATTTGTGGGTGTCGGGTATTGTGCCTAAGCAATGAAGAAAGTAACTAAGAGAGTAAAGTGGTGGTACAACTGTATGAAATGCTATTGCCCCTCAATGCTTTTGACTGCTGTATGAGGATGCTATCTCAGCCAGCTATTTAGAACGGCATTTATCTGCTGTGGTGAGCAATATTCAGTATGGGTGAAGGGACAGTTGACATGCCATTACTAAAACAACCTTATAGTAAACAAGGACACAACTCTACTCTTCGGAAATAGAGGAATAGCAGTCTATGACAGATTCTACTCTGGCCACACTTCTTGCTCATACTGCCTGGAAAATGATGCTAAACTGAAGGTCATGGGGGCACATTCTTGTGGGCATCTGTGCCTGTGCGTGCATCTGTGCATTTCAGAGTTGCCATGGGGTTCAGCTGTCACAAAGCTGGCCAAGGGGCTCTGTCTGAAAGGGTGAAAATCCAACAACAATCTTCTTGGCACAGTGAGCAACTTTCCCCAGGTGGGAAAGTCCAGAGCTGCCTTATTCTCATGGTTCACATAAGCAAATGGTTCAGAGAATACATGTTCTATCAGGAGGCCAGAGCAACACCTGCATTGATGTGCAGGCCAATGCTCTGTCATGTGGATTATAGGCAACATAAATCAAATTAATATTCTTTACTACAACTCAATTGTTTCTTATACAGCTCTAATGAGATTCCGCCTAGTGTCGTAGCAGTACTTATGCAATTACTCTACATAAAACTCTGCCAGCAGCAAGAAGGGAATGAAATCTCCTTATCAAGGTACTGCCAACCAGTAACACCCCAGTAGACTCTCAGTCACTGTGTATTTTGGATAGTTTGGGAGAGCAGCCATCATACAGAGGGTGTGCTAGGGTGACCGAGGCTTTGGTACGACAGACTTCACCTGAGATTTCTTGAGAAGATGTTACAAGAAAAGACAGGGAGCTACAGATTCTGAGCTGGGCTCTCAGCTGGGATGGCCGAGGGACATGTGTGGCTTGGGCAGCTGTGTTCAGCCAGAGGTTGCAGAAGACAGCTTTGCTGGAATCCTAGGACAGTTAATCTAGAAAAGGGAGTGAGCAGGAAATGAGGGGGATACAGACTAAAATAATTTGTTTGGTTCCTTGAGGAAAACTGTGTGTCAGCATAAAGCAGAATGAAATAAAGGCACAGCTGAGAAAGGTTAAATCTGGTCTTGAGGTGTCATTTGAACTATGAAGATGGCTTCTGCCCTCCTACTGGGGAGCCGCTTCCATTAAGGGTTTGTCCTGTGGTTCCCTAAGAACGGCTTTTTTATTGGAAGCTTTGCTTTGGAGTAGGCTGTCCCTAAGGGCTAAGACACCCAAGACCCCAGTCAAGGATGTCCCCTCTAGGTCTGCCAGCTGGGAAGATGTGGCAGCACAGCCTAGGTACCTGCTGAAGTCCTCTCAGCACCTCCCTGGGAAAGCAGAGCTACAAAGACCCTGCTGAGGTAGGGCGTGGAGGAGGGAGTGTGGGCGCCACGTCACGAGGCCCTTGATGACTATGTTCTGGGATCCCCCTTTCAGGTGGACATGGTCAGTTCAGCCTCCCATGGTCTCTTGCTAGTAAGTGTGCTCCACCCATAAAAACACCCATCCCTTTTCTCTTTTCCACCCACATGCAGCAGCATGAAGCCCTCACCAGAAGCCAAGGAGTAGCTGGGCCATGATCACAGATTTCAGAACGAGGAGCTAAAGTTTCTTTATAAACTGCCAGTCTCAGACATTGTTACTGCAACAGAGAGTGGATTAATCTGCCTTCTCTCAAGCAGGCCCCAGTATTTGATGGGTGGCAAAGGGACAGAATTAGGGAGCAAATGTCACTCTTCTTCCACAACTGGAAGATGATGAACATGAGAGGAAGATTTTGTTGGATGGCAACAGTGAACCCCGTGGAGAATGCCTGCCCTTACACTCCACAGTGTGGTCAGCTTCCACAGACCACTTGCTTACTCAGCCTATGGGCCCTTCTTCACAGTTTCCAGTACCGTCCCTCACAACTAGTTCCCACACCAACAATCATCTTGCACCTTCACTGTAATTTACACTAGTGTGTAAATATAAAGAACACTTAGCAAGTTTCTTTCCACATTGCACCTTTCACCTGTCACCTTGCTGGTGGTGTTATTTGCACTTAGGTGTGTTGATAGTAACAACCTAGTGATAATGCTTGGCACATTTTAACCCTTCCAAGGGGATTCTTGGCACTCTAGTGATTTTATAGCCGCAGACTCAAAATGGAGAGGCAAGGAGGATGGGTATTTTTCTACTTTATAAATGAAGAAGAAAAATAACTCACAGAGGTTAATGGACTTGCTGAAAATTTGTGACATGCTTGAGGCCAGCTCCCAGGCTTCCTGACACTTAGCTGAGGATTCGTTCCACAAACTTATGTGCAACCTGGGTGGAATGATCATCACAGAACTTTCGGCAGAGCTGAGCCACATGGGAGTGGAAGACAGCTATTCAGCCAAGTCTTGTCAGTGCCTAGAGTTAGTGAAATGCCATCAGGGAAAGGGCTATCCTGTTTTTGTACCTCTTTTCTCTGCCCTGTGCCTGATGTGGAGCTGCAGATTGGCCCGGGAGTCTTCCCGGGCCGGACATCTCTGCTGGCACCCTTACCCCAGAAGCGGAGGCCCAGAGCAGCTGGGCACGCTCATCACAGCCCTTGACGCTGTCCCTGGCTGCCGAGCCGAGGTGCTGCGAGACAGTGATTCAAAGGTGGACTTACAGGTCCAGAATGACTCAGTTGCTTCTGTGTGCTTTCCTACCCCCAATATATAGGTGAATGAGAGAAAAAAGCAAGAGTTGGGGGCATAAATCAGACAAGCAAGCTTAAGAGTGATTCCTCAAAGGTAACTGGGTTGGTTTTCACTCACCCGATACCAAATTCCAAAATGTGTAGGTGATAACGTGTGTAGGGAAGAGGGCTGACTCCACATCTGAGCAACGATTGTGGCACTGTACTTAGCATTTCTGTAGCAATTCTCTTATTTTCTTTTTTTTTTCTTCTGAAGCAATTCTTTCTATACAGCTTGGCACTTGCCACACCTACTTCTCTTGACTTGAAACAGCCTTGTCTAAGAGGATGAGAGGAAAGACGCCATGCTCTTTAATAAGCCTGATTCTACCCTGCTACGTAAGGCATAAGAAGAAGCTGGCCTTTCTTCATGAGGCCTTTTTTTGTGTGTGTGTGATACCGGGAGCTGAAACCAGGGCACTCTACCACTGAGCTACATCCCCAGGCCTCTTTATTTTTCAATTTAAGACGAGTCTAAATTGCCCGTATGGCACTTGAGATTATGATCTTCCTGACTCAGCCTTCCAAGGTGCCAGGGTTATAGGTGTGCACTGCCATGCCTTGCTTGTTTCATTTTTTGAGATGAGGGGTAATGGGGTCTCTCCATGTTTCTATGTTGCTCAGCCTACTTTTCTGTTTCCTTCCAATAGCCATCTTTCCTTCTTTTAGGTGCTCAGAGCATTAAACTCTCCCCACACTTCAGTGCTGGGGGTTAAACACAAGACTTCTGCACTGAGCTACATTCTCAGCCCTTTATAATATTGAGAAAGGATCTCATCAAGTTCCTAACTGCCCAGGCTGGACTTGAACTTGCAATCTCCCTGCCTCATCCTCCAAGAGGATGCCCATTTTAAAAAAGAACAGATATTTCTGTTCATTCTCTAACAGCCTTCTAAAGTATGTTTCTTTTCCTTTTTTTTTTTTTTTTTTTTTGGTACCAGGGATTGAACTTGGGACCTTGCACTTGCGAGGCAGGTGGTAGCACCATTGAGCGATACCCCCAGCCCTAAAGTCTGTTTCTTAAAGGGCAAGGGCTGCGTCCTGCTGATGTGTACTCACCCATGGCATGGCAACAGTGTCTTGACACAGTGAGCGCCCCCCAAATGCTGGGTAAACAGAATCACTCTCCCTGCCACACTCTGCACTGGGTCTCTCACAGTTCTTCCTATTCTCCCAGGCAGTGTTGATTACACTGAGCATCTATCTTCGTAGAGAGACAGCAACTTCATCTTTCAAGGGTGTGGTGTAGGGAGAATGGGACAAACTGACTAAAAGGTCATATTGCTCAGGTTTTGCCTAGTTCTAAAACTCTATGATTCCAAAATGTTGACTAAACTACAACGGTAGTCATAAATTTGGAAAGGGAATAATAAATATTGAAATAACGAGTAAACAAAAAAGCAACTGGGCACATTAGAGTCTCTGGGAAAATGCCAAATATCCAGGGAAGGCCTTTTGGGAATGATATAACTTAAGGTACTGTGTGAATAATGTAAGACTGCTTCCTAGAGAAAGTGGTGTATTTCTAGGACAGCGGGGTTAGGGTTAGAAAACTTCTAGATCAATCAGATTTACAGTTGAGTCAATCTGACAAGGAGAAGATGGTAAGGGCAGTGAAAGAGTCTGAAATAAGTGACAATCAGAAGAGACTATAAAAAGAAGAGATAGTGAACTCCAAGATAACATGAAGATTTTGGAGTAAGTTGGTATGGAGTCACGGCTGCTTGCTTACTAGCTGTGTGACGTTAGACAGGTTATTTAACCTTGCTAAGTTTCAGTTTCATCAAGTGTATCATGAAGATATACATGTGTCTTCATGTAAGATTAAATAAGATAAACGATACAAAGCACTTACACAGCACCTACCACTCCATTTAACAGCTATTTATCGAGCATCTCTACCTGGTAATAGTTAAGTATTTCACACAGTAAGTAATCAGAAAATGGAAGCTAGTATAATTATTATATCTGAAAGAGCTATACATCCTATTTCCACTGCAAATCAACCCTTTGGCTCTAGAATTTAAAAGAAATCGCATTTTACTATGAGTAGGTTAATTTGCTTTGGGGTATTTTGCTAAGTCACAGCAAAAGAAAATTTGTCCCCAGGTTTAAGTGCAAATGCAAATTAAATAACAAGAATGTTCTCAAAGTCTCAATTCTTTAACACCATCTGTCCATTATGCATAAGGGTATAATCAGATGCCAGACACAGATTTCTTTCTACCCTTGGAAAGACATTTCCTGACGTGGTACCCAGAGAGACATCTTAAAAGATGTGCACAGGTTATGTGTCCCCTCCCCAGGGATAGTCTTCTCCTGTGGATGAGAAACAAGCTTTGGCAGATGCTTGGTATCATTAGACCAAAGTCAAGTCAGCTGTTCTCTGAGGCTTAAAATAAAGTTATCATCATAAACCAAAAAAATCCTCAGCATTTGACCAAGAAAAGAAAATCAGTGGGGATCCAGTTATCACAAGGGATTTCTTATTGATCTTGTGAGGTTCCTATGGTGAACACCTGAAAGTTTGTTGGTACATATGATTTTATGAAGAAATAGATGAAAGGCACCTACTTTGTGAAAAGGACCATTTTGCATATGTGTGTATCATCAAACCTGAATGAAGTTAGGTTTAGGATAAAACTTTTGAATATA
>NW_022900929.1:32513344-32550136 GCF_012274545.1 Fukomys damarensis | reverse complement strand
TATATTCCATGAGCTACTAATCTCTGGGGGAAGTATCACAATAAAGAAATAATTATTCTTCCATAAGTTATATGTTTTCTAGTGGATTACCTCTAATTGTCATCAAAAGTAAGGTAGCAACTTCAGAGGCCTGTTTTCCAAGGCATGGTCCTCACTGGTCCAAGAAAACCAAAGTCTTCACAATTTCACATGGGTAATAGAGAATGCATTTGGGGTTCAGGTGTTGGTAGTGAGTTGGCCATGGATAAGTCAAAGATGTAGGGCAAAGTAACCATTATGATTTAAATATGAAGCGTTTCCCGTATGCAGGCAGTGATGCTCAGAGGTGGGGTTTAGAGAAATGACTGTGTCACGGTGCTCTCAGCTCATCTGTGAATTCAGCTGTCAAGATCATAATTTAGGAGGGAGTGTCTAGCTAAAGAGAGTGGGTCATGGACATTATCTTGGGGATGGTACCTTGTCCCCGGCCCCTTTCTGGCTTCTTACTCTCCTTACTTCCTGCACACCATGAAGTGGGCAGCTTCCTCTATCATGCCCTTCTGTCTTGAAAGCCGTTTGTCAGGTCTTTTGTCACAGTGACTGAGATGTTGACTGACATATTCACCAATATGCACAACAAAGAACAATTGAGAAAACCTCTCATAGCAGCACTTACCAAACTGTGAATAAAAACAAGGGCAGGCTCACACTCAGCACTTCACCCAGTAATCTTAATATGACTTAATCACACAGCATAGATCCATTTTCAAAATGCTTGGTTTTCTGTAATCCTGTTTATTCTTAATTGGCACAATAATTTCTAGGGAGGATAAAGTATTATCTCATAAATGTATAAACTTTTACAAAGGAAATTTTGGGAATTACTTCAAATGTCAAGCAACTCAAGAGCCTTAATCTTGGAATTTATGTTTCTAATTTTAATGTTTTAATCCAGACACAATTTTTTTTTCCCAAAGTCCTTTCAAGTATTGAAGGGACTAAGTCAGCTCTCAAGAAGCTCATCTGAAGGGAAAATCAGAATTTTTCTCCTCCGTCACTTCTTTTTAAATTCAGCTACTTTGTGGAAACGGAAAACAGAAATCAAATCAAATCAAATCAATTCAAATGCACATAACCTAACCTGCTGCATGCTACACAAGGAGGACATCTAACCACCAACTACAAGCTGTCTCTGCATCTTGGTTGCCCCAGCACAGGACTGCAGAGGTGACCACCAAACACCCAACCTGCCAGAGGAAAAGGCCTGGGTGGTGGAAAAGAGATTAGCCCTCCTGGGGGAGTCGGCTGCTTCAGGGAGGAATAACAGATGGCCAAACAGTGCTAGACCCAAGAACAGTCCACAGCCGGTGCAAATGGAAAAAAACAGCATGAGGTTTTACCCTGAGAGTGATTTCCTCATGACAGATAGAATTGGAGAAGATAGTTTGTGCAGGGCCAGTTTCTTAGTTACTTTTCTCTCGTTGCTGTGACAAATACCCAACAGAGGGGAAGGGATTTATTTGGCTTACAGTTGATAGAGGTTTCAGCCATCGTCGGCTGGTTCCAAGGCAGGGGGGTGTGGCAGACAGGCCTTCCAAGGAAAAACAGTTAATGGTGGCCAGAAGGTAGCAAGAGCAACAAGAGATCTTAACAGTGTCATTCGGCTTTTACCTAACTCAGACCACTGGGATTAGGGTGATGCCAAACCAACCACTCATGTGTAGTGGTTTACTAATTACATGCCCTTCATCCTAGCATCACACATTCCAGATTTAGCTACTTTCAAAAAAGACTCATGAAGCTCTGGGGGAACATTTACAGATAAGCCACAACAGCCAGCCATATTGCTACAGAGTTTAATCAGGCACCATTTCGGAAGAAGTTGATCATGTGGGGTTGAGGCACAGAACACCTATACTACAGCCTCACTCTGGGACTGAAGTGTTGCCCTGCCTCAGTGGCTGGATGAGAGACAGCTATGGGAGACAGACTAGGAGAGGGTGAGGGATAGACACAGATTTTCTCAGATCCCCTGAGAAATTCCAGCTCAGGCCAGGAAGGACATGGGGCCTGCATTCTGTGGTGGGAGGCAGGTTCAGCAGGAATGGCATTTAGAGGCGGCCAAATCTGAAGGTGATGGCACTGAGTCCAGCAGTCTGCTGCAGCTTCTGCCCTGCTGCCTACACCCAGAGGAGGCCAGGGGTCTGAGAGCTTCCTTGTGTACTGATGTGAGTGGGGATATGTCTTGGTTGGACGGTTGGTTGCCTGGGACTGGTGTTTACAGGTGGGGGACCTTCTGAGCAGAGGGGGCACCTCACAAACCCACAGGCTGAAGCAGAATGGAGAGGACTAGGCTTACTGGATTCTTTGCAGGTTCAAGAAAACCTTTCATTTGGAAATGAATAGGATTTTTTTCTTACTTCTTTTGACCCAACTTTTTCTCCTCTGTTGTTTTTCTTTTTTTAATAGATAATAGGAAGAGGGTGATCTTTTTCAAAAGGTAAGAGGAACAAGAGACAGAAGAAGGGGGCAGGGGAGTAAAGGAAAAGGGATTTTAAAAAAAGAACTGAAGAGAAAAATACAAATGGAACCTTGGTACATGGGAAGGGGAACAAGAGTTGGAGGGAGCAGGGAGGGATGGGAGGGGAATGGGACTCAAAAAGAATTAAGAAGTGCTATGTACATGTACAAAATCCCCATGATAAATGCAATAATTATTTACTACAAAACTTTACTAATAAAAAATAAAAATAAAAGGAATATAAAATAAAATAAAATGTAAGATGACATATTTTTTGCCACCAGTGTGTTTAACATCTTAGTTACTTAGACACATCTGCTCAACAGAGAAAAAGAGATTGACTAGAACAATCTCAGGAACTCAGTCAGTCTGCCCCCGGGTCATATGTCCACCAAAGCACCCCTAAAATGTAACACCTATTCCGTGTTCTTAATGTTCACTTTGCAAAACTCCAAGGCATCTCGCAGAAAACAGTTCAATCATTTCCAACTGTCAAAGATGTTACATAGCACTTTCCGCATGTCTGTACGTCTGTCCAAAAATGCCCAGAAATCATGAGTCTATACATTTCAAATGATGTACTAGCAAAGAGGGGACTGGTAATGTCCAGTAAGAGCTGACCATTGTTAATATTCAGGCTCCGTTCTCTGCCTCGTTGGTCATACTGCACTTCTATTTCTTACAATTCTATCACCTGTAAATGTGAAGAATTACCATCTTCTGCCCTCTATTTATCCGATTATCTGTAATATCTAGAGGCAATTAACTCAGTCTTTCTGAGAGGAATAAATGTCTTTCTTCATTCTCTCCTTAAAAAGCTTATTCATATAATGGCTTTAAAAGGTATATGTTCATAAATATTCTAAAAAGTCTAACAATTATTCTTAACCTTTTTTTAAACAGATGTGGAAACTGAATGGGATCATGTGCTTCCTACTAAAGTATCTGTGATAATTTCTACTTATGTGGCCAAAAATGTTAAGCAGGTGCTCAAATCTACTTCTCTCTCCAAATCCTCATTTCTCTCCACGGCCTCTCAGATGGCATGAAGTCACTTTATTACTTCATGTGATTTTTTCTCAGTGCTTGAAAGTCATGCATCCCCACACTGACATAACACCCAAGTGACGTGCAGTGAAAACATTATCACTTTGCTTTTGAAGGCCGTGCTCTTCACAAACAGCTTTCTAAAAGTCTTTTCTTAGCTGGGTTTGTGGCTCGGTGATAGAGCACATGCTCAGCATGTGTGAGGCATTGGGTTCAATCACCAGCACAACAAACAAACAAGAACAAAAAATAACCTCTTTTCAGTGATTATTAATTCAACTAGTAGTGGGCTTTGACTCCTGTTTTTCTGTGTTTATTTGTGCTACTGAGTCAGCATATCCTTGTTTACTTTACTCTTCCTCCTAAATAGAGACACGTAGGGCTTATTTTATTTCCTCTCACGTATCTTCACAATGTATATGGAGTTATTATCAGCCCATTTTACAGATGAAGAAACTGAGGTTCAGAGAGGCTAAATATGAAACCACTTGTGATTACTTCTAGTGCATTTGTGATTACTTCTGAGGGAATCTAGTCTTGCACCTGTCTCTTGGTCTTGTTCATGACACAATGTACCTCTTCTTCTGAAGTAAACTGAAGAGGTGCCATGACTGTGAATGACCCACTTAGGAACACAGTGAGGAGCAGCATGAGCAACCCTCACTGTAGGGTCACAAGGTGCTAACACTGAAGGGCCAAGGGCAGAGGTGAGGAAAAACAGTCCAGGAAGGGAAGGACAAGCAACAACAAACAAACAAAACCAGAAAAGCTAGAAGAATTGGAGGGGGGAGGTGTTGGTGCTAGGGATAGAACCCAGGGTAAGTGCTCTGAGCTGCACCCCTAGCCCTCAGCTCTTTTTCAGTAAGGGGTTGTACACTCCATGATTGAATTCTTATGAGCACAACTTTGGCTAGCGCTCCAGTTCTTTTTTGTGTGGTGATTTCTGTCGCTATAGTGACCAGGGTGACAGACTCCATGGGAGGAGACATTCTAGTTTTTACCTTTATGCTATTTGTCATTGCAGCTCAGACAGTGAACACCAACACTGACATCAGCTCTTCTATCCATGCTCCTAACTGGGCAAAAAAGCGGCCTTCCCTGACTCAACACAATGCCCAACCCTGCTCCCTCCACCCTCAACTACTGTGCTTTCTCACAAATTCAAAAGACTCTAGTGGCTAATTATACAAGAAGTCTCTCTCTTTGGGCATCAGAGCTCACTGCCTCAATTCCTCTAAACAGAGCCATCTGTTAACCAAGGATTCAAAATCAAAACATTCTCTGATGAGTCACAATTAATGACAAGTACAATGTGAGTACTGCCAGAATGATAAATTTAACACTATTCAAATATTCATCATGTGCTAAATAAAGAGCTTTTAGGTTTTGAAAATAAAATATTTTAATGCTTAAAAAACTGCTTGACTTTAAAAATAAACCAAATACAGTCCTGGTAGCTCCAAAGAACTCAAATGGAATTGAGATGGTATTAGCAAAGCTGACATTATGTGCCTGAAAATGATCACAACTGATTTTAATAGTGGATATAAAAAACTTAGTGAATAGGGTAATAAACACAATGAACTGGGAGGAGAGACAAGCGAGCTGGGATATCAGCCACTTGGTTCCTCTAGAGCAGAAGATTATGAGCCCCTTCCAGGGCTAACATTCCATCCTCTGAATGTACAAATCAGATCCAACATATGGCTGCTCTGGGGTTTCAAGAGGAGTCCAATGACAACAGCATTTTCTATATCGAGATTCCTGGCATCTCTATAGTGACTTTTTCTGGATATTCTTGCTTACTAAAGACTAGTACATAAAGTGGATTCAGTCAGTACCTCTCCCTTTTAAGGGATCTGGTTAGTGAAGGTTTATTGCTTCTTGTGAGTTACAACCGAAAAACCAAGCTATGTGCATGTGTGTTTACCAAACTTCCTCAGTAAAATGACTACTTTTAAAAAATGAGGCCCGTATAGTGGAAAAAAAACCAGCTCTCCTTAGGTCTGTTTTATAATCAATAAAAGATAAACAGCTCAGCAATAATGAGAAGTGGAAAAAAACCTGTAATTTAGAATGAGTCTCTTTTATGACTTAAGGCTGAGTAGCAAAAGTAGATAAAGCAAATTCTAACCTCATGTTTGAAAAAAGCCTAACCTGTTTTGAATCGTGGTTTTAAAAGCATTTGTGAATGTAACTTTTATTATAACCGCAGGATAAAATGACTATTCACTGGTTATAAACTTTAAGATTAGTCACAAAAGGATTCATCAAAGAAACGGCACCCTGAACAGTGGGTCAGCCTCATATAATCAAAAGGCTTTATATATAAAATATAATAATCCCGTGGTTCCATTTTTCCTGCTTATTTTTTGATAACGAATGCTTTTGTGTCATTTATTTTTTTCAAGCACGAAAGCAACATAGCTTTAAATATTCTAATAAATGCCCATAACAATAAAATCCTCTCATAATGAGGCTTTTTAATTTTAGCATTAGATTCAGGCCTCTCTCACATGCTGGTGCTTTTTCTTAAGTGTAAGCAAGCTCATATCCAGAAGCCTGCCCTACAAGGAGAAGAGATATTATATAAGGCCAACTCCAAATGATGAACCTTCTCTTTTGACCTTGCATTCTCACTGCTGTTTATGTTCTCAAGAATTGAAAACACTGCGCTTTACTGCTGAAGTCCTTTTATATCACTGCTTTGAGTCTTATCTAAAAGAGGCAACCTTCTGTCACTAAATAAATGGCAAACTCTACAAGACCACAAGAGAAAAACAGCACTATCAGAGCTGCTGAGAAATAGAGAGCAAGCAAAGAAAGCGCCAACGATGGAGCTATGGTTCGGATTGAAGGGAGATCTAGGAGGGGCAAAGGGAGCTCACCAGGTGTAAGAATGGTGGGGAATAGCTTGAGGACCCCGTACTTTTTAAATTAACAATTAGGAATTCTTGCTATATTTAGTGTAAAACCCTTTTGGACTAAGGCTATAAATAAGATCAACGACAGAGTACAAAGACAGGGCTTGGAGAAGCCGGCAGAGACTTTTTCTGACTCTGTTCTATATTTCCTGTAGTATGAACCCCAATGGTTAGATAGAACCATGGTCACCAGCACTGATGACCTGTCAAAATCCTATTGTGCAGGGGCCAGGGATTTAGCTCAGTGGTCCTGCTGCCTGCCTCACAAGTACAAGGTTCTGAGTTCAATCCCCTAGTACCAAACAACAACACCACCACCACCACCAAAACCAACTCTATTTTGCACTAAGGTCATAATGTTGGCTTTCTGTTGATGATCCATCAGTTGTACCTGTCTGTGAGAATCAAATGTTATTGCTGTATTTCCATTTTGTGACTAAGAAATCTAAGGAACAAAGAGGTCAACTGCCAGGATTTCACATAAGTAATGAGTGTTAGGTTGGGAATTGAATTCAGCACCGTGTAGCACCTAAGACTGAACTCTATCTCCCACTGTAATACTCTATATGATACTATGTAAAATAAACTTTCAAAGCTATGCTTTTTCTGATCCAAAGAAATGCAAATATGGGTCATATTTATGTGCTTCCTATAGCTAAAACATTCCAACTCAGTTTAGGTAATATTTTCCCACAAATGTTAGTTAATAAAAGTACCTGTCATGTGTCCAGGTCTGGGCCTTAAGGCAGAAAGATATAAAAATCACAACTCTTGCCTTTTATTTATTTATTTTGTTTGTTTTTGGTACTGGGGATCAAACTCCGCTCCTTGTGCTTGTGAGGCAGGTGGCGGAACCACTGAGCTAAATCTCCAGCCCCCTTGCCTTTTAATAGTTTATTATATAATTGGATAGGCAAGGAAATAAGGAACAATAGGGATTATAAACCATTTAATATAATAATAAAAATAATAGCACAAAAGAATAAATGATTAATTGCCAAATCAATCCTACTTAAGAAAAGGGAGGGCCGAAGATTTAGCTCAGTGGTGCCCACGCCTGCATGACAAGCGCAAGGTCCTGAATTTGATCCCAGGTACCAAAAAAAAGAAAGAAAAGGGAGGTCTGGAAAGGTTTAGAAAGATTCCTTAGAGGAGGAGGACTTCTGCTGATTTTAGAGACTGATAATATCATGCCAGGGAGAACAGAGTTATTGCATTCCAAGAGGAGAAATGGGGAACAGAAACCTCAAAGAGAAGGCCTCAGGCCTGGGCAGAAGGCTTGAGAACAGGAAAGAAAGGTATCAGAGAAAAGGGTGTTGGATACTACAAGGGGTGGGTTAAGCACATTGGTTTCAATTCCATGGGCATTGTGAATACAGGAATTTTTTGAGCAAGGGAGTCAGTCCCATTATCCAAGTGGTGATACAGAAAGATTTCCCCAAGGCTGGGCGTATAGCTCAGAGGTAGAGCCCTTGCCCAGCATGAATTCACCACCTACAACACAAAACAAATAAAATAAAACAGGTTTCTCTAGCAATAGGTGGCAGAAGGTTTGCACTGGGGCAGAGGGAAGGCACAGAAGTTAGGACTCTAGAAGCAGCTTCGATATCCAAAGGATACAAACGAGCAAGGAGGATGTTCCATTCTGATGCTGTAGTTTTAGAAAGATGCAGACTTACTTCTTGGTTGCAGCTCATCTAAGTGGAAACTGGAGGAAAATAAAGCACAAGTAACTTTGTTCAATAAAAATGACTTAACTGTATGGTTTTGTGTCACTTTACAGGTTGTATTGTACTTATGGAAATATTTATTCATTTATCCTCATAACACTTCTCATGAGGCAGATGAATTTAGCACTGTTTTCTACTTTTCAGTGGTTGGAACTGCAGTAGCTAACACAAGGCCTACTCTTGCATTTGAAGACTGAGACCTGCATGTAACAGGCCTGCTGTTCACCACACTAATCTCCCAAAATGGAGGATTTGTTTTCATTTTTAAGGGGCATAATTTTAGATTTTTTCATGAAAAATTTCAAGCATGAACAAAAAGAGAGAATACTATGATGTTATATGTCTATCACCTCCAATTATTTGAAGCACAGTCACATCCTGAGTTGTCTAAGGCCCAGATGATACTTTTGAGAATCTAGTCAGTTGTCCTCTTTACACTAGTATTTCTTATCTTCAGGCTAACTAAGAAGCTGGGGGGACATATGCTGCCCCAGAGAGTACTTCTTTTCTCACCAAGATGTGAGAAGGTGAGAAGTAAAAACAGTTGACCTCTTTTCTCAGAAGAATTTCCTGGGAATTATTTTCTTTTGTTGTTGTTGTTGTACTGGGGATTGAACTCAGGACCTTGATCATGCCAGGCAGGCACCATACCATTGAGCTACACCCCTGTCCCTCTTTTCTCTTTCCTCTCCTTCCATCCTCTGTCTCTCTTTTTCTCTCTCTCCCTCCCTTCCTCTTTCTTTTTTTTTTCTCTCTCTCTCTTTATTTCCCCCAACCTATCTCTGGTATAGGAAAACAAAATATATTTCTTTTGTTCTCTTGACTCATGTTCTGTGTTTCAGCTAGAAAGTTGCTGGTCATTATTGTTTGTGAGCATTCCTTAAGATGACTTTAATACACTGTCATGTTGCCTGTGTTATATCACGCATGAATTTGTTTAATTATGGAGGGTGATACTACTGGTTAGTCTAAAGGAAACTGTTTCTTTTTCTGTATGCCCAAGAAAAAAATGTACTCTTTTTAACACTATTTTTCATTAGAAAAAGACTTCTTTTGCTAAAATACTATCATTTCACACTTATTCCTACATTGTTTATGAGAACTATTTAGAATTTTGTGCTTATAACTAAAATACTGAAAAAAATCTTTGTTTACACCAAAAATCCTACAAATTGCCTTTTGAGTCTAAATATATTCCTGAAGTTCATGAAACTTTATATTTCATAGGGTGAGAAAGGACTGTGGGGGAATAAGATTTGATTATATGCAGAGCCTTTAATATATATTTATAGGGAAGGATAGTTTTAGCTTCCAGATGTACCAATGAGAGGTTTAAATTGCTTTGATTCTTGAATCATTAGGGATTCTGAGACAAGTGTGAATGATATCATCCCTCTGTCCTAAGATTTGCAGGAGGTAATAACTATAATGGTTATAAAAATATTTTTCGATATAGGGCATATCTATGTTGTCCAGGCAGGTCTTCAACTATGGGGCTCAGGTGGTTCTCCAGCCTCAGCCTCAGCCTCTCAAGAAGCTGAGGCCATGGACACACAGCACCATAACTGGCTACAAATATACTTTTGTTGGAGCTATGTAATTTTATTTCTTCTGCCTTCCTTGACATGTGTTTATTATGAAACCTGCCAACTGGCTTTTTTTTCCTGCCCCTTCCCTATGGGGGGGTCTTTTTTCTGGGGGTTCTTGTGGACAACATGCCCTTTAGCTGGTGAGGAATCTTGATCATGCAGGAGAGTGAAGTCAAAGCAGATTGCTGCATACACAGAAAGTCACACCAGTGACCTGGTTCATAAAATGCAAATCAGGCCGTGTGGGTACACACCTGTAATCCCAGCACTTGGAGGCTGAGGCAGGAGGATTGCTCTGAGTTTGAGACCAGTCTGGGCTACACAGTGAGTTCCAGGTCAGTCTCAACTACATAGTGAGAATCTGACTCAAAAAAAAAAAAAAGAAGGAAAGTGTAGGGAGGGAATTTGATTCTGTTTAATTTTCTATAATTGCTATACTATATGATTGATAAATTAGATAAAGAGAGTTCTAAAATTAAAATTAGAACCAGGTGGAGATTTCTTTTAGATAAATCTCTGCTCCCAGAAACATCAGAAGACAGCCAAGGGTGCAGCCCAGCATGTCCACCATGTCTGATAACTTCCTGTGGTAACTCTCTGTGCTGCTACCCTTTACCTTTGAAATGTTTCTCTCCCACAGTCTTTGGGCTGGAGGCATAAAACAGCCCTTGAGTCAAAGGCACTGCAGCTGCTCAGCCTTCCTCCTGCTTCAATGGGAACAGTATCTAGGGTATCTCTATTGGAGGTAGCATCTTATCCCACCTATTTTTTTTTTAAGTTAAAAAATTTTAATTAGTGCATGCTGGCAGTACGTAATGTTTACACTTCTGTGGAGTTCGTATATGTACATGACACATCTTCATTCTTTTACCCCTTCCCCTTCCTATATCTGCATCTCTTGATCTCCCTGTTTGAGAAAGCTCTATCTCCCCATTTCTTAGTGTGTAACTTTTATTTGGCTCTTTATTTATATTTTGAGTTTCTCATATAATAGAAACTATGTAATATTTAGGCTTGTGTGTCTTATTTCACCAACATTATGGTCTCAAGGTGCATCTATTTTCCTATAAATGATTCAAAGTTTATCCTTTTTATGGTAGAGTAGTATTTCATTGTGCATGAAAACCACATTTCCTTTATCCATTCATCTGACAATGGACATACAGGCTACTTCCAAGATTTAGCTGTTATGAATTGTGCTGCTATAAACAGGGGTGAGCATGGATTGCAGTAATATGATCTCTTTAACTCTTTTTGGGAGGATACCATAGAAGAGAAACAGATGTGTTGAACGGAATTTCTAGTTTGGGTTTGCTTACTTGTTTTTGTTTTTTGATATAGTATCTCACTGTGTAGAGTTCAGGGTAGCCTTAAAATCATTATGTAGTCCAAAATGGCCTTGATATTGTGGCAATCCTCCTGCCTCAGGCTCCCAAGTGCTGGAATTGTAGGTGTGCACCACCACACCTTGCTTAGTTTGGGTTTTTTGAGGAATTTCCATACTGATTTCCAGGGAGGCTGTACTAGTTTACATTCCAACCAACAATGGAGAAGGGTTCTTTCTTCCCTGGTAGCCTCTCCAGCATTGGTTAATACTTGAATTTTTGATGATGGCCACTTTTTTATTATTGAGTTTATTGGTACTTTTTAAGGATACAGTACAGTTACATTCATCATTGGGATCTTGTACCTTTACATGACAGGTCTTGGTTCTCATTTTGTCCTTATGGCCCTGCCCTCCCTTTACTCCCTCCACCCTCCCCTATTTACAAAGACTTTGTTTCCATTTTTTCCTTTTCTCATATTTTTTCTTTTTCCTTATTTCCTTTCCCCTACCCTTCCCCCTTCCCGTTTAATTAGCCCTTTTAATGATGGCCATTTTTTCCCCTGGGGTAAGATGGAATCTCCGTGTTGCTATAATTTGCATTTCTCTGAAGGTCAGCAATGTTGAACATTTCTTCATGTACTCATTGACCATTTGTACTTTTGAGAAGTATCTATTTAAATTTTACTTGCCCATTTTTTCTGTTGCCTTTTTTTTTTTTTGGTATCGGATATCGAACTCAGGACCTTTCACTTGCAAGGCAGGTGGTGGAACCACTGAGCAAGTCCCTGGCCCACTTGCCCATTTTTTGATGGAGTCTTTTGTGTATTTTTGTAGCTCACTTCCAGGAGTATTTCTTCAGCCAATGGGGTGTCTTTTTTCCAAAAAAGAGTTTAATTTAATTCAGTTTGTTTAAGTAGCCTAGTATAGCAATGTGATAAATGAGAAGGAAAAGGATCAAATTCCATTGGTATGTAAGCTGAGGATAGGGTAGGATAAATCTGTGCTCGACTAGGAGAAAACAAAGAGCCACTTTCACTGTAATATGAGAAGTGGACCAGTAGAGGCAAGTGGCAGGGTGCCATGAGAGCACAGAAGAGGGTCAAAAGTTGGGAACTGAGACACAGGCCTGTAGACCCAGCCTCTCAAAAAGGCTGAGGCAGGAGAACTGCGTGAGCTCAGTAGTTCAAGGCCAGTGGGGGGAACATAGTGACACACTACCACAATAACCAAAAAAGAAGAAAAAAGTAGGAGATAAGAAAGAAAGCTTTCTTACTGAAAGTAAAATCTAAAACAAACCCACAAGAGTGGGAACTGGCCAAATGAAAAAGGTCTTGGAAAGCATTCTAGGAAAAAAATAGCACGGGCAAGTTTGGGATTACAGACATCTCTGACTACCAGCTTCTTTCAGTCTCTTTCTTTTTTGGCTTCCTATTTAGTTGCCCAAAAATCATCTGTCACAGGTACTCATTTAACTTTCCACCTCCATCTTCCTGGCCAGGTTTGTACAAGTAAATGTTACTATTGCCTCCATTTTCCCTTTTATTTCTCTCTTTGAGAAGAAAGCACTGGAGTTAGTTAACTCCTACTTATACTCTGGCTTCTGTAAATATTCCTGGGGAAGGGTCATGCTTTAGTCATTTTTTTTTTTTTTTGTACCTGGGATCGAACTCGGGACCTTGTGCTTGTGAGGCAGGCAGCAGAACCACTAGCTAAATCCCTGGCCCTTAGTCATCTTTCTAGTCCTTGTCCTTGACCCAGGGCTTGTTATGTAGTTTGTTTTCAACAAATGTTTAAAGTGTTGAAAAGCAAAATTTAACTCTTCATAAATTCTAATATACATAAGGAACGTTCTGTAAGATACAAACTGATACATGTAGCTCTGACTTCGGATTCAGAGAAAACATACATTGTAGCCCACGGAAATCAAAGGCTTAATCAAAATCAATCAATAACTTCTTTCATGAAAATTTATTATAATCAGATATTTTTTTATTGCTTAAAGCAAGTTTACAGAGCCATGACTAAGGCTCTGTGTCTTCTGATAACTGTCCCCTGGTGTTGCTAAGCAATTTGGCAAGGTGCCTGCTGGCTCAAAGGTGAGAACCCCAGGCTAACCAGCCTCTGCCCAGTGATGTGGAATTGTCCGTCTCTTCTCACATGCTCAGCTGGAACAGAATCACAGAACGTCCAGCACGGTGAACTATGAGGGACATGAACAGATTAGATGAACATCAAGATAAACTAGGCCCTGCCCAAGGGGGACTGATGAGTGAGGACGTCACTGATTTGCTCTCAAATCAGAGCTCTCAAAATTTATCCAAGACAGAACACATCAGGGTACACCAGAAAGATCAGAGCTTTCTACTGGCAGAAAATAGGACAGGATAAAATTGACAAGGAATGAAAACATGCACTGAGGTGGTTGCTTCAATATTTAAATTATTTCAGCAATTAATATCTAAAATGAGAGAAGCATCTTGATTGTTAATAAAAACAAAGAGGCAAAACAGATGAAAAATAAGAAACCATTAAGATAATCCCAACAGAGATATTCTTTGGTAAATAAAATGCAGGGCCAATATGTAAGGGATCCAAAAAAGAGGAAGCTGAAGGATCAATAAACATTGAAAGATGTTCAGTCTCACTGGTGATCAAGCATTTGTCAAAGCATTAAAAATTCTAGCAATTAACAGTGGAAACCATACAATGTTGCTGAGAGAAGTGAAAGAAGACCTAGACCAAAGGAGCCTGGCTGGAAAGGGGTCACTGAGGGTATGACCTAGAAGGATGTTTTCTTGTTTCTGGCTCCTCCATTCTCTCTCTGCTTCTTGGCTACCTTGAGGTAAGTAGTTTTCCTGTACTAGGCCGTCTGCCATGCTACTTCTGCTTTGGAGACAGCCAATCACAGACTGAATCCTCTGAAAATTGTGAGCCCAGATAAACCTCTTCTCTTTCAAGTTGTAGGTGTTGGGTATTCTGTCCCAGCAGCAGGAAAATAGCTAATACACTTGGCAGTTCTCCTGCCTTAGCTTCCTAAGATCACAAATATATGCCACTACACCTGGCTGGGCAAATACTTGTTAAATATACACAGAAAATGATTGGGAGGGTGAGGCAGGAGGATCAGAAGTTTGAGGTCAGCCAGGGAAGTATTAGGGATGTGCTTAATGTTCCCTGGGTTTAATCTCCTGTGCTGAAACAAAAAATGCCAGAGTGATCACAGCTCACTTTTACCCACTATTCTTTACAACAAACAGATAAAGTGGGGATGTATTCCAAAATAGTCAAACAAGGAGATGAGGCAGAATGTTTCTTATTTGGGAACACTTAGGGAAAAAAAACAACAAAAAAAAAGCAGTACAGAATGGGCAATTTTGTGAAAGTCAAGACTTCAAGAACAAAACTAAACTCCAACTGGAGAAGAATCTATAGGGTAATAGTACTGGAATATATTAGATTATAGTTGAATTCTGAGTCCAATGTACTGCTCAGAGTCCCAGATGTTCCATTTGAATCCCTCCAGTTGCCACTTTGAAATACTAGTTTATACATTTAATTAGTATAAGTTGCTAAGATGCTTGTTTACTCTTAACATAGAATCAAATGGCTTTTAATAAATGGCCTTACAAAATATGCTTCCAAAAGAAAAAAAAATCAAAGCTAATTCATCACACTTAAGTGCTTCTGTAAGTCAATAAAAATTACCTCTGCTCAAGTGTAAATATCAACTATCTCTTGTAATAGAGGACTCTCCCTTCATTCTCAAAGAAGCCCTTCAGGAAATGGGCAGTTCTGGTTTGTGTGAGGTAATCTGAGCACCAATGCTATTAGAAAACAACTGTGCTTGGCCTGGTGCCACACACCTGTAATCCCAGCACTAGGAAGCTGAGGCAGGAAGATCATCATGACTAAGGCCAGCCTGGACTACAGGTAAGATGTTGTATCAAAGGAAGCAAAGAGGGCTGGAGATTTAGTTCAGTGGTTCTACCGCCTCTGATCCCCAGTACCAAAAAACAAAACAAAAGAAAACAAAAAAACCCCCAAAACAAACAGCATTTCTAATACAATATTCCCCAATAAGTCTTCGGACTAACATTTCCCTATTTCACTCCTAATATTTTATATGCTATCACTTAAGTTATTTGGTCCTCGCATGCTTCCTTGCCTCTGGTTTTAATTAGAATTGGTCCCTGGCTCACTTTCCATACTCCATGGAGTGTGCTATACCATCCTTCTGCTCTGACAGCTGTCTCCAATACATATGAAACTGGGTAACCACTGAAAACAACCAAACCATGCACCTGAAATCAGTCTTTTTGGTCTTAAAACTGGCTCCAGATGGAAGCAGCACAGAAGACAGAAAATATGTTGTAACAGAGGACAGGGTTTCAGGAAAGCCAAGGCCGGAGTTCATCCTGGCCAGGCCGCTGGGTTGCTGATACTACCCATTTTCATGTGTTCATTATAATACCATATGTAAGAGATATTAAGTTTATTTGTTCACTTGAAAAGTATTTAATGAAGCACATGTTCTGCCAGGTACTGTGCCTGTAACTAGATACAGTAAGGAAAGTGGTGTAATTTCTACTCTCTTCACATTTATAATAATAATAATGATCTACAAATCCTTAAATATAAATGTGATAAAGGAAAATGTGGGGACTCTGAGAGAATGTATAATGAGGGAAACCCGACCAAGTTGGGGCTAGAAAAGGCTTCCTCTAACGTGAAAGAAAAGTAGGAGGTCCTGCAATGAAAGGGAAGTGGACAGGAGGAAAAGACCTCTAGGCAGGAAGAACAGAATAAAAAGGCCTTGAATCAGAAGACAGCGAAGCAGGGACCCAGGGCAGGGAAAAGCCCCTCACTCTCCAGCGCATCCACGTCTGCCCAGGGTGAGCACAAGGCTGCCGCTCGAAGAGACCCTCAGCCCACTGAGGAGCTGCAAACTTCCCCCACAGCTGGGGCCTGGCTCCCGGCCACCGCAGACAGGCCAACATGACACAAATGCAGGAGTCCCATGACATCTATCAGGAAGGAGGTAGAAGGGTCCATGAGTGATGGTCGGGTAGGGCTTAGCCATCAGGTATCTTTCTTTATAGAACTTGGGACCTTGAGCTTCCGCCAGGTTTTCTTTAACAATGGCAAGACGGAGTTCAATCCCCGGTACCAAAAAGACAAAGCAAAACAACAACAAAACAAAAACAAAAATCAAAACCCCCCCAAAAGAATGGCAAGACGGGGGCTGAGGATTTAGCTCACTCAGTGGTGCTATGCCTGCCTTGCAAGCACAGGGTCCTGAGTTCTATCCCTGGTACAAAAGAAAAAAATGGCAAGATGGGCAAAGTAGACTACATCCAGTGTGAGAGAAATTCAAGCATGGCTGAGCCAAATGTGCCTCATGCACATCTCCTAGCAGGCTAAGGGATACTCAGGAGTTTGAGCATGTTCACTCTCGTGCATTGAGACTGGCTTAGAGCCGACTGATGGACGTCCTGCTCCTCCTATCCGCTGCCTCCATCGCTCGCCCAAAAGATCAACCAATCATGTTATGCCCCATATGCAGTATCCCACCTCTTGCTCCTTGACTATATAAGGGATTGCTCTATTAAAAATGGAAGTGTTCTAGAAACCTCCCCGGAGTCTGCTTGGTGATTTTGCCCCCCCACCCCCACTCCAAGCTTCAGAACCAGAGTACAAACAGACAAACAAGTGGCGCTGGGACTGGGACTCGCGTATATCGGGTAAATATTGAAGAGTTGGGTGAGTGATCCCCACAGGTGTAGGTGATGGGTAATCTTCCAAGTCATGATAAGCCAGTTTAGGCTATGTTACTGAAAGCTTTCTTAAGAACATGGGGCATGAAGGTCTCCCATGAAAGGCTCTTAGAATTTTGCGAATTGGTCCTTCAGACCTCCCCATGGATGGAGTTGGCCCGACGCAGAGGTCTGGGAGCCTACCTTGCATAATGCACAGAGAGCCGAAAAGCATGGTGAGATTTGCCTCCCCCTGGACTTCTTTCCCACAACCTCAGAAATAATTCAGTGTTTGGACCCCCATGCGATCAAAGCCTCAGAAGCATGGGTCTCTCAGGCCCCCTCTAATGACAAACAAAGGGAAGACTCGCTTCAGGGACAAAGCAAAGATGGAGGTTCCTCCTCCCCAGGGCAAAATGGAGGTTGTTGTTCCCCACTTCTGCTTTCTTCTTTGGAGGGGACCTCCGCCCCTCCTGTGGAAGATGAAAATTCTTCTGTTCCACCCAAACACTGTGTCATCGGAAAGTAAGTCATCCCAAGGAGGTCGCCTCTTCCGGTCCACTATGGAGGCCCCCACCATGTGCGCCTCCACGTTAACGATCTCATGATCCTCCTCTTCCTCCTCAGATAGCGAGGAGCCCCTATTCTCCAGTGATGATGATCCTAATTTGAATGATACCTTCTTCCAAAACATGTTTAAGAAATCTAAAAAAAGGACCCCACCTCTCCGGGCCTATCCCATCATGGTGGGCGGCCCTGGGGTGGCACCCCGGATCGCACCCAAGTATGGGCCCTTGTCCCTAACCCCCCTATTTTTGTTACAGTGGATTGGAATTCTACTCTTCCCCGTGTGTTTGGCAGTGATTCCAACTTTCACCCTTCTTTGATTGAGGGTAATTTTTCTCTTCTAGATTAATCGGAGGTAAGCACCCTAAGGCTTCAGTCTGCTGTTCCTCGCTTTAGGTGCCAATGCTTCCTTCAGTGCCAAAACTTCTTTCCTCCTAATACCTCTGCTTCCTTCCTCAAAAGTACTGTTTTACCATCCACAGTCCGTCTTCCATCGCCATTTTTCTTCATCATAAGTAGTTCCTCTCTCAAGCTCAGTGATTCTGTGTCTTCTGCATCAATCCAGCCATGTTCGCTAATAAAACCTGGTACCTCTGTTTTGGCTGCACCGGCTAACAATTGGGTTACCCATAAATCTTACAGGTGAATGGCAAGAATCCGATCCCCTCTTTGACGTAATGCTTCACCCACGACGTCAGCAAGATCTGGTGTAGCTGCCATCGCCGCCATAGTTGTCTCCCTAACAGCCGCTCTAACTGCTGCAGCCACTGCCTCTGTTACCCTGCATAACCAAATTATGACTGCTGCCACCACTGACCCACTCACCCATAACACATCCCTCATTCTAGGACACAGTGCAGCCCTATTTCAAGATGTACGAACTGCCATTCTTAACCTGCAAACTCAATTGGACCTGGTTTGGGGAGAACTACAAGTATTAGAAACTAAAGTTTTAAACAGATGCCATGCAAATTACACTGATGTGTGTGTCACCCCATATGTCTGTAAAGCTGTCATTCTGTCCTCCTCTTACGTGCTTCCCATCAGTATAAACAAACCCATGCTAATGTAATAGTTTTGGCTAAGGTGACGGAGTCAAAAGAAAAAGGGGGAAATGTGAGAGAAATTCAAGCACAACTGAGCCAAGTGCGCCTCATGCACATCTTCTAGCAGGCTAGGGGATACTCAGGTGTTGGAGCATGCTCACTCTCTTGTGTTGAGACTGGCTTGGAGCCGGCTGAAAGACGTTCCTTTCCTCCTATCTGTTGCCTCCATCGCTCGCCCCAAAGATCAACCCATCATGTTATGCCCCATATGCAGTATCCCGCCCCTTGCTCCTTGACTATATAAGCGATTGCTCTGCCTATTAAAAATGGAAGTGTTCCAGAAACCTCCCCGGAGTCTGCTTGGTGATTCTGTGCCTCACTCTCCTTATCTGAGCTTCAGAACCAGAGTACAGACAGACAAACAACAATCCAGGGGCTAGGGGGTTGATAGATGTAGTCTGGCACCAGGTAGATCTGGGCCATGGACTTGAACTGCATACGTACAAGGATGACGGCTTTGGGGAACTGGAGTTTGAGAAACTTTCTGATTTCTTCAACTCTCACTTGAGCTCACAGAGAAGGATCTGTGGGTAAAGGGCTAGAACTGGAGGACAGTGAAGTTTGGTGGGGATCTGCTCTCCTTTGACACTGGTGCCCAACCCATTCCGAGATACCCCTCAGCAGGGGTACCACAGGCAAGAATGAGGTAACATGGGGTCCCACCACAACGATGACTCAGAAGTCCCCCTCATGGATGTGCACTTCTGTGTCCCTCCCACCCAGGAGGATGGCAGGGACCCAGTGAGGCCTTCGTTCAGACAATGCAGGCCATCGGAGAGGCCATTTCCATCTCCTGGAAGCTGCAGTGCCTGACATACCATGGTGGTTATGACATTTGCAAGTACCTCATTTCCTGCACCTTCAGAGCAAGATCTCGATTACAGGATCTCCTACATCATGGTTCTATGCCTCTCCATACTGCCCCACAGGGACAAATGTCAGATGTTCTTTGTGATCATGCATGTCAAACAGGGTCAGAACCATTACCACTTCCTCATCCTCTTCTCCAAGGAGGACATCTCCTTGACTCTCAACATGAATGAGGATGAGGTGGAGAAGCACTTTGAAGGGCTTCTCACCAAGGCATGTCAAGGTCACTCTAAGAGGTGGTTAGCCAGATCATGAAAGCATTTGTGACCCACAAGATCATGGTCCCCGCAACTTCCAAGGCACTCGGGCCCAATGTATTGTTTGTTCCCACAAGGCAGCTCGGGGCTGCTGTACCCTCTGGAGAGGAGCTTCATCTATGTCCACAACCTGCCCATCCACATCCAATCTGGCAAGATTTCCTTTGTCAACTTTGCTCTTGGCACCATCACAACTTTTTTTTTTGACTTTGAGATTGAGACCAAGCAGGGTGTACTCACCATCAACAGCACCGAGAAGGAGGAATATGGGAAGCTGCTTGATTTTTGTCAGTGCCAAAAGCTCAACATCAAGAACTGAGGATTGAAAGAGGGCATGAACCCAATCTATGATGAATTTGTCAACTCCGATGAAGACCAGCATGAAACCTACTAGGGGAGAATGACAGAGGAAGGCAAGATGGGGGAAGAGAATGCTAATGATGGGAGAGGAAAGAGACGAGTCATTCAACCCTGGTGAGGAGAAGACCTGAGTCTGACATCAACACCTGTGCCAGTTCCTGCGAGGTTGTCTGCCAGTAATGGGTAACAGTGACTGGTTTGAGAAGAAGAGAAAACATTTCAAAAGGCCAAGATGGCCAAGAATCACAAGAGCTGTGTTGTAATGGGGGTTTACAAGGGAACAGATTTAACATAGGACACATAATTTATAGGCTTATTTTATAATATTCACCCAAAAAGTCAGCTGCAGAGTAGTGCAAGAGATCTGTCTACTGCTAGAGACCCAAAGAATCCAGCTGAGGGCCTGGATCACACAGCCATATCCCACACAAATCTAGCTGAAGGTATAGAGCCCAAGGCAATGTCCTCCACAAGTCCAAGGTAATATTTCATGCAAGTCCATACCAAGGTCCAAAGGCCAGTGGAGGAAGCTAGAAAGCCTGAGCTGGCCGGGTAAAGCATTTGTGTCTTCAGGTTGAGGGATCTACATCACAGCCAGGAAGTGATGCTCAAGGTAAAGAAGATCAGAGCTCCCCTAATGAGGAACAGCAGCTGTTTTCAGTGACAGCAAGGACCTGAGCTCCTCTGATGATGAGAATAGCAGAGTTTGTACCATGAAAAGCAGCCCTGGCAAGCTTCACCAAGAAAACCAACAGTACAATCTTCCTCTCCAGTTCTCTTCTTATGCCAATGGCAGTAACCCTCAGGTGGGTCTTCCATGCCCAGAACCGTGCTGACTCAGTTCAGCTGGGCCTTACAAGGTGACCATTAGTTAATCCACCACAAGCCATGAGAAGGCTGTGAAGGTGAAGAGCAAAGGCCCCAAGAGGCCAGTGTCTGAGTACATGCTGTGGCTCGATGCCAGCTGAGAAAAGATGAAGTCAGACTATCCCGGTATCAGCATCATGGATCTTTCCAAGAAGGTGGGCAAGACTCAGAAGAGGATGTACAAAGAGAAGAGGATTGGGACCACAAGGCTGAGGATGCCAAGAGAGAATTTGAAAAAGCCGCGAAAAAATATGAAGGAGGTAGAAGCAAGTCTTCTAAGAGGGACAAGTCAAAGACGAAGAAAGTCAAAGTAAAGATGGTATGAAATCCATGCCCTCAAGGGGGCTCATTATCCAAGTCATCCAGGCAGCTAAGCCAGCACTTTGAGAGCAAGGAGTTTGTGTCCACCAACGAGAGCTCTTCAGGAAAGAACGAGCACAAGGAAGAGGAGGTAGAGCGAGGACCTTGAAGAAGAGGTGCTGACCAGCACACCTCCCCACTCAGAGGACTTGGTATTAGGACCTGATGAGTCGAGGAGGAAAACTCTCTTTGCACTTACCTTGTCACACCTACAGGCTCCCACCCATATTTTGGTTCCAGTTTCTCCCCGTGTGACAGGTAATCCTTGGATTCTGTGCCATCTCAGCACACTCTTCTGGTGATATGCAGGTCTCTGGTGCAGCAGGGAGGCATCCTGACTCTGCTGCCTCTCAAGGATGCTCCTTGTAATGGGAAGAAAGTGGATGGGAGGCTGGGCAGTGCAGCCTCCAAACCCTGGCCAAGTATACAACTGCTGCTTGTCTCGTTCACAGTGCTGCAGCAGAGGTAAAGTGAGGGTAGGCCTGTGGCTACTTTGGGGCCTTTTTCTATTTTTATTTTGTATTCCCAGTCTGTGAAATCAGCATTTAATAAATGGAACTGGCTTTGGAAAAAAATAGGAAGAGAAGGGAGTTTAAAAGAGTGACAGGATAAAAAAAAAGTGACAGGATCAGACTTTGAGCGATAGGAAGGGAATGAGAATGTTAGGAGTCTAGTTAGGGGGTTCTTTTAGGGTTATTGGCTGGATGAAAAGTAGATGATTCCATAGCTCTTTAGGAAGTAAAATGGATAGCATCTGGCAATATAAGAACCATGTCAGGTGACGAAGAGGAAGGGATTGGTATGACTTGGCTTCTGGCTTGTCCACTGTGTAAACAGAGCTTCCATTTACTGAGCTAGGACTTGCATTGGTTTTGCCTAAGAACACTTCTATAGAAAAGACAGAAAAAAACCCCTGCATTTTCCCACTTTGCAGGGATAAAAACACCAGTGTTTATACATGCTTTAATATTGTCTGCAATAACATTAAGGTTGGGGGAGTTCTTAGGATCATATTGCCTATGAAAAAAAGAGAAAATATCTTACAGTAGTAGATAAATACAATGATTTCAGAGAACCACATAAATACTATGTGCAAGTGACAAACCTCATTAAAGAAAGCATGGTTCTCGAGTTTAAATTAGTGAAGAAATGGTTTTATCCACCCAATGTAAATGCTTTAATATAGAATGAAGCTAGCACACTACAACTTTTAATCTTTTTTCTTTTGGAAAAAATGGAAAAGAAGCCCTGGAGCATTTTAACCCCAGTGCTAAGAATTACGAAGAAAGCCTCTGACAGATGTCATTTTGTAATTCTTTTTCTTTTACTTTCTTTTTTGGTACCAGGGATTGAACTTGGGACCTTGTACTTGTAAGGAAGGTGGCAGAACCACTGAGCTAAATCCTGGTCCATATTTTGTAGTTCTTGAATGAGTAACCCTCCCAAAATAACAAATAGAGACTATTTGTCTCTGCTTAGGCCAAATCATGGGCTGAGAAATAGTGGAAAACTGCAGGCAACCAACTGTCATCTATATCTTCTTCTCAAATGTATCTGAAGTCTTCCAGATTTGTATGCAATTCTATTTTCATTTTTGGCAAATGCTCTACCATGGAGAAACAGCTGCAGCCCTTTTTAAAATTTTATTTTGAGACAGGGACTCACTAAGTTGTTCAAGTGGGCCTTGAACTTGCTGTCCTCCTGCCTCAGACTCTTAGAGTATAGGATTATAGGTGTGTGCCACCACATCCAGCTCATCTCTTTTTTTAAGATGACCTTTCCCTTCTCATTGTACTGTGATCTGATGCATCTACACATAGGCAAAATTTGTGCTGTGCACAGTTTTGTCCCAGTGTTTATTTACTTTTTTGGTACTGGGGATCGAACTTGGGTCCTTGCGCTTGCAAAGCAGGCACCAGAACCATTGAGCTAAATCCCTGGCCCCTTTTCCCAGTGTTTAATGTAAACTTTAACTTAAATCAGTAACATAGCCTTCTCTAAGCAGGGCCTGTGAGATTTTTAAAACAGTAGGTTATCATAAAAGGTATTGTGGATGATTCTTTATATTTCTATCCTTTAGCCCAGATAAAATTGTCTTGCTAAAACTTGAATCATATAAAAGAATGGGAGAGGAAAGTGAATTAGTCAGCTTCCAGATACTGTAGCAAATACCTGAGATAATCAACTTAGGAAGCACAACATTTTTTGGCTTGGTTTTGGAAGTTGTAGCTGCTGTTTTGCCCCACTGCTTTTGGGACTGTGGCGAGGCACACATCACAGTGCTAGTGTGTGGTAGAGCAAAACCACTCACCTCATGGCCAAAGAGCAAAGAGAAAGAAAACCTAAAACCTCCTAGTGGGCCCCTCCTCTTTAGGGTCTACTGCATTACAGCTGTGCCATCCTGGAAAACAAGGCTTTACCACACAGGTCTTGTGGGATAGCTAAGATGCAGCCTCTAGCATGGGGCCTGTCATCTTAAGGGCTTCACAGCATCAGCCTGTGGTACTGAATAAGTGGATGAAGTCAGAATAAATCAGAGGGCAAAACACAACTGGGACATGGACAGGACACCACAGGATCCATTCTTCCAAGAACCATGCCACAGAAATGGCAATGAGCATAGGGACTTGCTCTAGGAGAGGTGGGTGTACCTTTAGAAGATAAACTTTTTATTCATCAGCTCTATCTAAAGAGGGAGAGACAGGCATTGCTAAGGAACTCCAAGGGGTTCAAATATGTGATTTGTCTATTAAATCAGTCCTAGTAACATTACATTTGTTTTTGGTACCGGGGATTGAACTCAGGTCCTTGCGCTTGCAAGGCAGGCGGCAGAACTGCTAAGCTAAATCCCCAACCCAGAAACATTACATTTGAGGTAAATATGCCTGCAGAGAATTAACTGGGTAATGAAGAATGCCCCTCCTCATATTCTATTTATAAGACTTTGTCCATCTTTTACTTCTTGAACATTTAAAGCACACTTGCTTTGAAGTTCATTTCACATTACTTTATTGTAGATAGGTTCTTCTAGCTGGGTATGTATTTGGCTTTTTTCCCTGTGAACTTATCTTAGGTGGGAGCTGCCCTCTAAGTGCCTCAAGTAAAAGTTAAACTGATAGGGTGGCCGTGCAGATGTTTTCACTAGCCTTTGGCTCAGCATTGATATGAGTTTCATTGGTTTTCAGCTTCTGAACTTTACAAGCAGTGTAACTTCAAACCCACCCTGATGTGGGCCTCTGGTTGGAACTCTAGATTTTTCAAAGACTATTCTGTTTTTCAATCACTGCCCATACAGGCTGACCAATTCTGTTCAGTATTTCCTGGACAGTGAGTGAGAGGGCCCTTGTCAGAGGCTAGACAGCCCTTTCTATCCATGGTTTTAGGCAAGGAGCTTAGGGCATCTCTAAGCTGCTCACAACTCCAGCCACCAAGGACACCTTCCAGTTCCCATCTCCTTTCCAGTGGAGAATATGATCTGGTCTCCCCAGCTGTAAGAATGCAGCACTGTCCTTTTCTAAAGTCTGTTAAGCCAGCAAGATATACAATTGCCAAATCACAAGGACTTTGTATTTCAATTGAGAGGTCTAAGAATGTTTTTTTAGCATACCAGCCTGGAATCAGGAGACCAGAGCTCTATTCTAAATTCATTCTGAACAAACTATGTGAGCAGTAGAGTTAAGTTTGTTGAACACTTTGGGTCTTGGGAGAAAACTAAAATTTTGGTTTGAGACAGAAAAGTACTAAGGTCTTTTACTGCTCAAAAATGCCCCGATTCCATAAAATACTATTTTTTATCTTCTGGGGCATAGGAGGGGGCCAGGGCCAGAGGCAGTATGCACTTGATTTAAGGTAAGGACAACTTATAAGGAAATTTCCTTTGACTATACAGCTATCCTGTCATAAAAATGGCTACAAGGCACATTAGCATTTCAAAAACTGCTTTCTCCTGTAAGAGGAGAACTCAAGGAGATTAGAAAGAGCAAAACTCATTGTTTTTTGTTAAGCCAGGCTCAGTATGTAAACATGAACTGTAGGTACCTTCTATGCACCATTCCCCATTCATTTTTTTCATGAACGCATGGACACATCAAAGAGCTGGATGCTCTAGTTCTTAGTGCTTCTCCCAGACTCACAGGCAGACCCATTTTATTCTGTCAGCAAACTTGAAGACCAGTCTTTAGTTGTGAGAACATCTTATGGAAATAAAAAAAGCTTTACAGAATAATACATTCCTCCTCTGCTCCCTTCCCCTTTCCTACCAGGTAGTATGTACTCCTGCAAACACAACTGCCTTTGGAAACAGATATTGCACTATATATTTGGACAGCAGCTTGTGTGCCCCTGGGTAGGGCTGAGCTGGCAGAGGATAAGCAAAAAGCAGGACTGAACTGAGCTCCCTCAGCTACCCCAGGACTCAAAGCCCCTCTTACCTCAAAAATCCTTGCCCCAAATGTTTTCCATTCACTACAGAGAAACTTATTTGGGCATCTTCCTCAGATGTTGTTCCACAGGTATACTTACATCCAGAAAATAAATCACCACAGAGAACTTTGAAAAGGAGGATGGTCAATCTTTTTTTTTTTTTTTTTTTTTTTTTTTTTTTTTTTTTTTGGGGAGGGGATAGAACTCAGGACCTTATTGTGAGGCAGGTGTGGCGCCACTGAGCTAAATCCCCAGCTTTGTTCAGTCATTTTAACTGTGTCCCATGGGATGGAAATTAGCTAGAGTACAGGATTAGGGATTTGTGAATATGAGTTCTAGTGCTTTCTCTGCCTGTAATTATTAGGTCATAGGCAAGTTACCTGGTATCTCTGGGTCTTTTCTTATGAGTAGTTTTGACAAAGGATCTCATACATTTCTCAGTTCTAAAAGTGTTATCTATAATGAGATTATTAAGTACTAGGAACATGGGCCTATCCTACATACCATGCTGTAATATGGGGAACATTCCAATATATAAATCTGATTATCTCTACTGCAGATCTTTATGGAGCTTGAGGAACTGTCTGTAAAGCTCCTCAAAAGACCTCAGGCTGGTTGGTACAAGTGCATGGACCACATGATCTAACAGGTAAGGATATGCAGACTCTGTAGGTTCGATAAGAACCAACATTCTATGGGAAAATCAATCAGTATTCACCATTAATGAATAGAGAAATATCTATTTTATTTGCAACAATATTAAGCTAAAGTGGAGAATCTGTATTTCAAATAAACTTGGAGATTAAAGCAGTTGTCAGAATCCAGAAATATAAGGGCAGAAATGAAAAACCCAATTTACTATACTTTGAGAAGCAAGAAAAACCTTAACAAAGATGAGGGTAAGGTTATGTTAGAAAAAAACCCCAATTGTCATAGCGGAGGTGGAAAACTCACACTAGATGTGCAAGAAAGTAAGGGGACTGACAAGGTCATTCATAATTTGCATGGTTCTGAATGTAGGAATTTTAGTCCTTCAATAACGGTTAAAATTTCAGTTGCCATGGTAACCTAACTGTAGTTATATAAAGTACGCTTAACTGCAGGCTCTTCAGTTCACAAGCCACAGCACGCCTTACAAATGTATCATGGTTAGTGACCGTCACTCACTCCCTGCACAGTGTGCCTGGCATTGGTCACTGTGCGTTTGTTTCCTCGCTCATGCAGACAACTCAGCATGTAGTGGGTTTGCCCCTTTGTCTCTCAGGGCTAAAACACAAGTATGGCAAATGAAAGAGGAAACAGGCCAACAAGGATGGAAAAGCAGCAAAGATGCAAACAGTGATAACACTGAAATACAAGTAGAGCTATGGAAGTAGTAATTAAATGTGGGATTATGAACACTACTGACATTCAAGAGTCTTATGGACACCAAGCCTGCATAGGCCTGCAATCCTGGCTGCACAGGAGGCTGAGGCAGAAGGATTCCTTGAGCCCAAGAGTTCTATGCCAACCTGGGCAACAAAAGTAGGACCTCATCTTTTTAAAAACAAAGGCCCTACTAGGTATGTACCACAAGAACTTAGTAAAGAAAAACTGATCAATGTAAATGAGGAAGGTGTGACAAAACCAATGAACATATCCAAGAGGAAGTGCTGTTGGCAAAGACTTCATATCAAAGAAGCTCTTGAAGATATTTATAACATTGAAATCTCAAAGGTTAAGAGATGTTGGACACTGACCCTAACTTATAAAGGACTGTGACAATTCACCAAGACACAGAAAAGATGCTGACAGGGTTTCATAAAGCTAAGAAGAAGGCAAACACCATCTAATCTACTATGGACACTTTTTAAAAAAATAAAGCAATAGAACTTTACTGGGCATGGTGGTACATGCCCATAACCCAGCACTTGAGAGGTCGAAGCAGAGGTACTGTGAGTTGGAGACCAGGCCTGAGTGAGTTCAAGGCCTGCCTGGACTACAATGTTAAACCCTGTTTCATCAAACAAACAAAAAAAGAAAAAAAAAAACAAAAGGGAAAAGAAACAAAACTTCAACTGTCAATACTTATGTTTCAAATTAGTTTACTAGTAGTTTTAAAAATATTTTTTCTCTTTTATAACTAATAAGAAGAGTTTTATGTTTGACACATTTATATATTATAAATTTCCCATTTATTACTAAGGTCAGATTATAGAGTCTCTGCTTATTGTGTGTGTTTTTTTTTTTTTTTTTTTTTTTTTTTTTTGATACCAGGGATTGAACTAGGGACCTTGCACTTCCGAGGCAGGTGGCGGCATCACTGAGCTAAATCCCCGGTCCTAGCTTGGCATTTTTATAGTCCACACTTCTGCAGAAAGGAAGACCTACAGGTATTTAGGAAATAAAAAGTAAGTTTCTCATAATATTAAGCATTTATCAGATAGTTCTACAGCACTGGGTCCAGTAGAGGCTCTATAACTGAAGAATGATACTGAGAATTAAAAGATTAAGATAATAGTTACAAGTAAAAGACTGCAAAAATTTGCCATAGGAAAAAAATGTTTCAGGAAATGTATTTCAGCCATGGAAAAAATTCGTTGACCTTCAGCATGTTTGGTATGTAAGACACTGACTGGTCATTATATATCTTTACAGAAGACCAGGCAGACATAAACTAATTTCAACTACAATGTGATGGATCAAGGCTAGTAGTGGTGAATCTATAGCACAGGTGTTAGTGTGTTTTCTTTTAAGATGAAAGACGTTAATGTAGAGTGGTTTTTCCTAAACTAAAACCTCAGTATTCAGGTTTAATTGCAGTGTTGGCACTTTGTGATAAGTAAGTGGGCTTTGGATTGCAGTCTGGCACCCTGTCTGTAAAAGGTTTGCCATCACTGAGCTAGGCTAAGTTTTAAAAGGAACTTGGAGTAAAGGAGGAATTATATATCAGAACAGGTGTCAAAGAGAACTGTGTAATTTACTTTCTGGAAGTCCTAAAATGTAGAATTAGTTATGATCCATCTGGAATGGTTTAACTTTTGAAAATAGGCAAGGGAAATGAACTCAGTGACCTGCCAAGATCTCTGCCAAGCTACAATGCTATGATTTTTACCACTGAATTTTTACCTTACCCCAAGCTGCCAACTATTTCAGAGTGCTGCACATTCTTAAATGGTTCTTTGCTCTGTGTGTTCAGCCCCTTCTCCCAGAGCCTCTTGAATGAATGGACATCAGGTTGTGGAGTTGGCCTGATAGGAAAGCGAAGCTGCAGAACCTCCTGTTCTCAGGGAGGTTTTGAGTGGAGGCTGCAGTGGCTTCAGTACATGCAGGCACTATAGCATCAGAGTCTCTATACAAGTGAGCCCTGCATGCTTGGGACAGGTCCTTGCTGCTGCTGCTGCTGCTTGGGTTTGCCAAGACCTGCATGGGTCTATCCCAAGAATTATCAAGATAAAAACACACCACCATGCCAGGCTATTCACACCCTCTCAGGACAAGGAATTAACAGGGAGGGCAAATGCAGACCATTTGAGCCCTCTCCAGTATTGACAACTCTTGAATTATAAAGCATACAACTTTGCCACCCAAAAGAAATTCAAAATTTCTACTTCATTAAGGATCATTAAGAGCCAGGCATGGTGCTGTAATATCAGCACCTGGGAGGCTGAGGCAGGAGGATTGTGCATTCAGTGCTAGCCTAGGCCACATATCAAGTGCAAGGCCAACCTAGACTAGCTGTATATTCAGACACTATCTCATAAAACCAAAACAAAACAAGTTGATATTTTTAAACAGGACACTGACCTGTTCTCCACTCTCCTACTCTTTGACATCTAGCTATGTATTAGCTTGGCTGAACTTGGAATGCATGCCAGTATTCTGCAGAGATAACTCAACAAAGATATATCTAATACAATGCAGTATTCGAGCATCACACATCTCAAACCTTAACTACCCCTAGTTCAACAAGATGCAGAATGAGACACACAGGCGCTCATTAAACCGTCACTTGAGGACTATGTATCTTCTATTTTTAAAACACTGACATATAATTTGGATATATGGTATTTTCATTTAATTTGGACTTCAAATAATAAATTATGAGGATTTAGAGATAGGAGTACAAATATTATCCATTGATAAATCTCTTGGCAGAAGTGCATTTTTTTTTCTTCTAGGTTCGTTTTAATCTTACTTGGAGTTTTAGACTTGAGAACTACCCTTACATCAGATATACTCACTTTTGGTTGGACAATGCTGAGGGTAACCAATTATACATTTGAGGGAAAGGTTGTAAATTCTTAAAAAAAGGAAACTAGGGCTTAGGGATAGCTGAGAAATAATAAACAGATGTCTGCAAACACTTAGAATTCAAAAATATGCTTTAGCTTTCCCTTTACTCTTACTTGTACAACTTCTTTTCAGGCTTCCTCATTTATGAAAACTATGGCAACACTAATCAACCAAACTATTCTTTCACATTCCCAAAGAAGATTCTACTAGGAGAATGGGAGAACAAGGTTGTCTGAAATAAAATAACTATTATGAACTGAAGTAGAAGTTGACTATTATGATGTGATCTGCCCTTAGATCAAATTTGATTTCTCTTAACTAAGATAATGTAACAGTTTTCAGAAATAAAACTTCTCTTGTGGGAGTATTTGTTGCATACAGTTGCTCTAGATTTTACCATGTGGCCAATAATATTTTGTGTTAATGAAAATGCTCTATATCTATTCTAATATGAAAGCTACTTACCACTGTGGTTCACTTGAAATGTGGCTAATGCAACTGAATTTTTAGTCTTATTTACTTTTAATTAAATTTAAGTACTCACATGTAGTTAGTAGTTAGGAGACAGGACACATCTAGAACTAAGGTTCCCAATCCTACTATCCAATGGAGTCACCAAGGAAGCCCAAACACAAGCATGTCTTACACTACTGAGACAAATCTCATTTGAATGGGAATTGATCTTTTAATGACTATGAATGATTCTTCTGATGTGCTGCTGAATTTGGTTTGCTAGTCTTTTGTTGAGAATTTTCAAATCCATATTCATCAGGGATATTGGTATTGGGATAATGCTGGCTTTGTAAAATGAGTTTGGAAACTATTTCTTCTTTGGCTTTTGGGAACAGTTTGAGAAGAATAAGTATTCTCTAAATGTTTTATAGAATTCAGCAGTGAAGGTTGGGCATGGTGGTGCACACCTGTAATCCCCGCACTTGGGAGGCTGAGGCAGGAGTATTGCTGTAAATTCAAGACCAGCCTGGGCTACATAGTGAGTTCCAGGTCAGTCTCAACTACATAAAAAAAAAAATCAGCAGTGAAGCTGTAAGGTCCTGGGCTTTTTTTCCATGAGAGACGTTTCATTACCAATTCAATCACCCTACTACTTGTTACTGGTTTATTTGTAATTCATATATATATATATTTTTTTCGCCCCCCCCCCTTCCTTTCAGACCCTCTCCTTGACTTTGATTTTTGTTATTGTTGTTTTTGTACTGGGGATCAAACTCAGGATCTCATGCTTGCCAGGCAGGCACTGTGCTGCTGAGCTACATCCCCAGCCTTGCCTTTGACTTTTGATAGTTTAATTATAATGTCTTGTATTGTTTGGATTGAATCTGACCTTCCCGTACCTGGATATTTATATCTTTTCCCAGATTTGGAAATTTTCAGTTATTTTATTTGATTTTTAGTTTTGGAACTGGGGATCGAACTCAGCACCTTGCACTTGCGAGGCAGGCAGCGGCACCACTGAGCTAAATCCTGGCCCTTCAGTTATTAACAAGAAATATAAGAATAAAACTTTCTTTTCAATGAACAAAAAGAAACTAGTAGTATGAATGAAGCAAATTAGCATGTATCTTAAAATATTTTTGAAAGAAAAGAGTAGTTAATTTGGGGAATTGTTTGAAGGTCTCCCTATTTCCTATGTAAGAACTTTCAATTTTGTGCTCTCTCTCTCTATATATATATAATATATATATTTATATATAATAAATATATAAATAATATATATATTTGAGTTTCTCATACCATGCAATATGTACACTTGTATGTCTGACTTATTTAACATTATGTTCTGAAGTTGCATCCATTTCCAATGAATGACTCAAGTTTATCCTTTTTTTCCCCCTTAGTACTGGGGATTAAACTCAGGACCCTGTGCTTGTGAGGCAGGTGTGGTGCCACTGAGATAAATCCCAGCCTAGATTTATATTTCTTTATGGCACAGTAGTATTCCATTGTGTATAAATACCACATTTATATATTCATTCATCTGTTGATTGACATATATTCTGTTTCCAAGATCTGGCTATTCAAAAAAATTGTGCTGCTATAAACATGGGTTTACATATAACCTTGTAATATGATGACTTTCACTCTTTTGAGAAGATACTTAGAAGAGAGATAGGTGGGTTAAGTGAAATTTCTATTTTTAGGGATTTCTTTTTTCTGAGACATGATCTCACTATGTAGTTCAGACTGGCTTTGCACTCACTATGTAGCCCAGGCTGCCCTCAAATTTGAGGTGATCCTCCTGCCTCAGCCTCTTGAGTGCTGGGATTACAGGAGTGTGCCACCATACTTGGCATATTTTTAGTTTTCTGAGGAATCTCCATACTGATTTCCATAGTAGTTGCACTAATTTACATTCTCACCAATGATGTAATAGAGTTCTTTCCCCCTACATCCTCACCAACATTTGATTTTTTTATGCTAGCCATTCTTTTTGGGGTAAGATGGATATCAATGTAGTTTTAATTAGTATTATCCTAATGGCCAGTGATGTTGAACATTTTTCCATGTATTTATTGGCAATTTGTAATTCTGCTGAGAAATACATTCATTTCAGTTGCCTATCTTTGGACTAAATCTTTTATGAGGGTCTATTTTTTGAATTTTTTATATATTTTGCATATTAGTCCTTTGTACAAGGAATAGCTGGCCGAATTTTTTCACATTCTGTAGGTTGTCTCTTAACTGTTGTTTTCTTTGCTGTGCTATGATCTCATTTATCATTTCCCAGTATTATTTCTTGTGCCATTGGAGTGCTGTTCAAATAGTCCTTGTTTATGCCTATGTCTTCAAAAGTTTTATCTATTCTATCTTCCAACAGATTGTTTCCGTTTCAACATTTTGATCTTTAATCTATTTTTATTTCAATTTAGTACATGAGATATATGGGTCTAGATTCAATATTGTGTATGTAGGTATCCAGTTTTCCTGGCACCATTTATTAAAGGGGCTATCGTCAGTGTATGCCTTTGGCTAATTTTTTGAAGATCAAATAGCTGACAGTGCCTGGGATTGATTTTGTTTCCTCTATTGTGTTCTATTGAACCACATGTCTTTTTTTCTGGTACTATGCTGTTTTAATCATAGTAGCTTTGTAGTATAACTTTAAGTCTGGGATTGTGATGCATCCTGCTTGATCTTGTTGTCCAGGAGTGCTTTTGCTGTTCTGGATCTCTTCTGATTCTATTTGAATTATTTTCTCTAGAGCTGTGAGAAATAGCATTGGTATTCTGACAGACTGCATTAAATCTACAGTTTTTTACTTTTGGAAATACAGTGATGCCTCAGTTGTCACATGGGTCCATGCTTGAACTTTTTACTACTAGAACAGCAAAGCTTGAAAAAAAAATCTGCTTGATGTTTGTAACTTTGCTCGAGTTGAATCGAAAATCCAACTTTAAAAAACCTGTACAGGCTGAAAGTGAGTCACTCATCATGGCCTGCCTGCTGCAGACACAAAGGCGACGCTGCAGTCTGTGCCACTCTTACCCAGACACCACATAGTGCTTGTGTTAGTGAGTTCAGACATTCGTCCCTGTGCTTTTTCTTCTGCGCTCTGAGTGAAATGTTGTAACCATGGCTCCAAAGAAAGTTAGTAATACTAGCAGTAAAGCTAAGAGAATTATGAGAACCATGAGTTAAAGAAAGAAACCACTGTGAAATTTGTTAAATTTGATTTTCCACAGAAAAATATGTTCAGTTCTTAAATTTTTCAGTGTTCAAACATGAATTTGAAACAAATTGAGTTTGACAACCGAGATATCACATGTTAATTATATTGGTTCTACCTATCAATGAACAAAGATATCTTTCCACTTTTTGATGTCTCCCTCAATTTCCTTTTTCAGGGTGACTGCAATTTTCATTTTCATTGTAACTGTCACTCAGAGGCCTTTCACTTCCTTGATTAGCTTAGTACCTATTTAATTTTTCTTGATGCTATTATGAATGGTATTATTTTCCTAATCCCTTTTTCAGTGATTATAGCTGTACAGGAACAATGATTTTTGTATGTTTCTTTAGTATCCTGATACATTGCTAAATTTGGTTATCTATGCAAGAAGCCTTTTGGTGGAATTTTTTGGATCTTCAATGTACAGGATCATGTCATCTGCAAATAATACTTTGACTTTGTCCTTTCCTATACATATCCTTTTTATTTGTTTCTCTTGACTGATGCCTAGGGCTAATGTTTCAAGGACCATGTTGAATAGGAATGGTGACAGTGGACATCCTTGTCTCACTCTTGATTTTAGAGAGAAAGCTTCAGTTGTATCTCTGTTTAATATGTTGGGAGTAGTCATAAATGGCTTTTACCATACTGAGATAAGATTCTTTAAAACTTATTTTCTTTAGGGTTTTTATCATGAATGGGTGTTGGATTTTGTCAAAGGCTTTTTCTACATCAATTGAGATAATCATGTGATTTTTTTCTTTGCTTCTGTTTATATGATGGATCACACATATTGATTTGCCTGTGTTGAACCATCATTCCATTCCTGGGATGAAGCATACTTGGTTATGGTTTGTAATCTTTTTGATGATTTATTGCATTCTGTTTGCCAGTATCTTGTTGAAGATTTTTGCATCTACATTCATTAGAGAGATTGGCCTGTACATCCCTTTCTAGGTTGGATCCTTGAGGAGTACTGGCATTAGATTAGATCTTTTCTGAAGATTCAGCAGTGAATCCATCAGGCCTTGCACTTTTTGTAGTTGGTTTTATAGTTTCAATTACTGTTTCAATTTCATTGCGCCTGTTATTGGATTAGTCGAGATTTTCAAGTCTTCTTGGCTCATTTTGGTAATTTACATGCATCTAGGAATCTTTCAATCTCTTCAGAGTTACAACTTTTTAGAATATAGGTTTGTGAAGTACTTGCTAATAATCTACATCTTACTGGTGCCCACTGTAATTTCACCCTTTTAATTTCTACATACATTGATTTGTGTTGTTTCTTTCCATCTTCTGATAGGTTAGCTAAGGGGTTGTCTATTTTATTTTTTCAAAGAAGCAGCTTTTTGATTCAGTGATTTTTTTAAAGTCTCCATTTCATTGATTTCTACTCTGATCTTAATAATTTCCTTCCTTGTACATACTTTGGGTTTGGATTGTTCATGTTTTTCTAGGACCTTGAGATGCATCATTAGGCTTTTTGGACTCATTTTGATTTTCTGATATGGGCATTCATAGCTATAAACTTCCCCCATAGAACCTATTTCATTGTGTCCCAAAAATTCTGATATGGTTTACTAGCATTACCATGTAATTGTAGAACTCTTTTACGTCTTCATTAATGCTGTGACCTATGGATTATTCAAAAGTATGTTGTCAAATTTCCATATGTGTGTATAATTTCTGTGGTTACTGACTTCTAGTTTCATTGTACTATGATCACAAAATGCATGGTAAAATTTGATTCTTTTGCAGTTATTTTAACATACTTTATTAAATGGTATGTGTTCCATTTTGGAGAAATTACTATGTGCTGTTGAAAAGAATGTGTATTCTGTTGTTGCTGGATGGAACACTATAGGTATCTACTAAGTCCATTTGTTCAAAGGTTTGGTTCAATTCTGAGTTTTTGTTGTTGTTGTTGACTTTTGTTTGGTTGGTCTATTTGTTGTAGTGGGGTACTGAGGTTCCCCACAATAAATGTATTGATTTTTGGAATTTTATTGCTAAACTTTTGAAATATATAATGATCACATTCATCATAGGGAATTTGTAACTGGGCATAATATATCTTCATTCTTTTTTTCCCCATTCACTTCCCTTCACTTCAATCTTTTTTCCCCTTCCTTTTACAAAAATTTGTTCCTAAAAAAATTGTTTTTATTGTTTACCTACCATTCTCTTTAATTTTTTAAATCCCAATTCCCTCTCTTCCCCCTCTCTCCCTTATCCCTTGTTTCCCTTCCCATTTGAACATTCTCCTCCTACTTCCCAGTATCTGTCATCCATTTTGGTCCTTATTTACCCTTGTGTTTCTCATAAAGAGTATGATTTTTAAACATGTGTGTCCAATTTATTTCACTTAAAATTATGTTCTCAAGGTTCATCCATTTAGCTAGAAATGTCTCAAGTTTATCTTTATGACAGTGTAGTAGTCTACTGTACATAAAAACTACATTTTTCAATGCATTCATTCATTACTGGGCACCTGGGCTTTCTCAAGATTTAGCTCTTATAAATTGTGTTGCTGTAAACATGGTGGTGCATGTATCACTGTAGTATGATGCTTTTAACTCTTTCAGGAAGATACCTAAGAGAGGACTAGCTGGGTTGAATGGAATCTCTAGTTTTAACTGAATCTCCATGCTGATTTCCATGAGGTTGCACCAGTCTACATTCCTACCAACAGTGGAGAAGGGTTCTTTTCCCTCCACAGGCCCATCAGCATTTGTTATTGGTTGATTTCTTTTTTTTTTTTGCCCCAGCACCTGGGGTCAAACTCAGGACCTTGCACTTGCTAGGCAGGTACTGGTATCACTAAGCTAAATCCCCAGCCCATGTTATTGGCTGATTTCTTGATGATAGCCATTCTTTTGGCAGTGAGGAATCTCAGTGTTCTTCTAATTTGCATTTCGCAAATGACCAGTGATGTTGAATATTTTTTAATGTATTTATTTGCTGTTTGTAACTCTTCATCTGAGAAATGTCTATTCATTTCAGAGGCCCATTTTTGGATTGGGTCTTAAAATTCATGACACCAGGGCTAGGGATTTAGCTCAGCGGTTCCACTGCCTGCCTTGCAAGTGCAAGGACCGGAGTTCAATCCCCGGTACAAAAAAAAAAAAAAAAAAAAAAAAAAAAAAAAAA
>NW_022900929.1:32458569-32513028 GCF_012274545.1 Fukomys damarensis | reverse complement strand
TTTTTTTTTTTGGTACTGGGGATCAAACTCAGGACCTTGCGCTTGTGAGGCAGGTGGCAGCACCGCTGAGCTAAAAACCCAGCCCTGTTGGTGGTTTCTTTTGCTGTGAAAAAGCTTTTTAATTTGATGTCATCCCAGTTGTTGATTCTTTGTGATATTTCCTGTGTTACTGAAGTTCTGTTCATAGTCTTTGCTTATATCTCTGTCTCCAAGACTTACCTATTCTGTCTACCAGCAGATTAGGTTTCTGCTTCAATATTTAGATCTTGGATTCATTTCAATTTTAGATTAGTGTATGGTGAGAGATATCGGTCTAAGTTTAATCTTTGGGATATGGAAAGCCAGTTTTCCCAGTACCATTTATTGAAGAGGTTTTCTTTTTTCCAGTGAAGGTGTTTGGATTGTTTGTCAAAGATAAGCTAGCTGAGAGTGTTTGGAGTGGTCTGCATTTCTGTATCTTCTACTCTTTTCCATTGTACCTTGAATCTGTTTTTTGTTATTGTTGCCAGTACCATGCTGTTTTTATCACAGTAACTTTGTTTTTTGGTACCGGGGATCGAACTCAGGACCTTGAGCTTATGAGGTGGATGTGGTGCCACTGAGCTAAATCCCCGGCCCTATCACAGTAACTTTGTAGTACAATTTCAAGTCATGGATTGTAATACCCCCTGCCTTACCTTTGTTGCCCAGAATTGCTTTTGCTACCCTAGGTCCCTTCTGGTTTCAAATAAGTTTTAGGATTGTTTTCTCTAGTCCTGTGAGGTATGGTATTAGTATTTTGATTGGGACTGCATTAAATGTACATAACAGTTTTCGAAGTATTGCCATTTTTATTGTATTGGTTCTGCCTACCCAAGAACAAGGGATATCTTTCCATTTTCTGATATCCTCTTCCATCTCCTTCTTTAGAGTAATGTTTTCAATGTAAAGGTCTTCTATGTTCTTCATCAGATTGATTTCTAGGTGTTTCATTTTTTGGATGCTAGTATGAAAGGTATTGTTTCCCTAATCTCTCTCTCAGAGTTTATTTGTGTACAAAAATGCTATTAATTTTTGAGCGTATGACTTTGTATCCTGCTATGTTACTGAATGTGGTCATTAAATCTAGAAGTTTTGGGGGTCTTTGATGTACAGTATCATGTCATCTGCAAATAATGATAATTCAATTTCTTCCTTTTCTATCCTTATTCCTTTTCTTTCTTTCGTCTAATCAATCTGGGTAATATATCCAGAACTATAAGAGTAAGAGTGATTATAGTGGACATCCTTGTATTGTTACTGATTTTATGGTGAAAGCTTTCAGTTTTTTTCATTTATTATGTTAGCTGTTGTTTTTGTCATCAGTGGCTTTTATCAGATTGAGATAAAGACAATTCAAATTTTTTGAAGGGTTTTTATCAAGAATGGGTGTTGTACTTTGTCAAATGCTTTTTCTGTGTCTAGTGAGATGATCATATGGTTTTTGTCCTTGGTGCTGTTAATGTAGTGCAGTATTACTTTTTTTTTTTTTTTTTTTTTTTGGTAGCAGGGGTCGAACTCAGGTCCTTGCACTTTAGGGGCAGGTGGCGGCACCACTGAGCCAAATCCAGTGCAGTATTACATTTACTGACTGGGGTATGATGAACCATCCCTGTATTCCTGGGATGAATCCTATTTGGTCATGGTGTATAACCTTCTTGATGATTTGCTGCATTTGTTTGCCAGTATCTTATTCAGGATTTTTGCATCTATGTTCATGAAAGAGATTGGCCTTGTAGTTCTCTTTTGGTTAGATCTTTCTCTGGCTTTGCAATCAGGGTAGTGCTTGCTTCCAGAAATGACTTTGGGAGTATTATTTCCTTTTCAATTTCATTAAAGAGTTTGAAGAGTAGTAGGATTAGATCTTCTCTAATTTTTTTTTTTAAGAATTCAGCAGTGAATTCATCAGGACCTGGGCTTTTCTTCCTTGGTAGTTTTAAAATTACTTCAATTTCATTGACTGATACTGGGATATTTGTAGTTTTTATATCTTTCTGATTCAGCTTTGGTAATTCATATATACCTAGGAATCTGCCCATTTCTTTTGCATTTTCTATGTTATGAGAGTACAGGTTCTTGAAGTAGGTATTGATCTTCTGGGGTTTCTACAGGATCATTTGTGATTTTACTATTTTCATTCTTAATTGTATGGATTTTAGTCTTTTTTTATATGGTTAGCTTTAATAATTTCAATGTGGGGTCAATATGAAAATCTCTGAAGTAGAATGTACAGACATGAGTAAGAACTGCTTTCGAATACTCTGAACATGATGAGTAGAAAGCAAATAAGAGGGTGACTTTCAGCTTTCAGGGGGAGAGACATAGAGACACACCTTACCAAGAATGCAGCTATAATGTGAGGGAGAAAGACCCCTGTGAGGACAAAGGCCTGGAGCGTAATCTCAAGCTTTATCGGGCTCTCATCATTCTTCAACTGCTGTTTTGCAGATCTTTGCTCTAAGCTTCTAAAGCCAGCCTTCCTTATTGTCACATTTTTGCTCACTCTTTCCCCCAATCACACCCAGAGTCTACAAGTGGGCTTTCTCCAGAAAAACCATTTCTGGTTTTAGGGAAGGAAAATGTATCAAACTTAAAGAAACCTCCTACTCTGCAGTAAGGTTGTAAAGGATATACTGCTGCCAACATCATCTTTGTGGCTTACCACATTCCCTTCATGGTGTCTTCTGGCAATGACCTAGGTAGCCAGAACTGTTGATAGAACCCAGTCTTTTTCCATACAAGAAACTGTCTCCTTGCCTATTGTTTCCTGTCTCCTGAGCTTTCTTGATGTCGTTCTGCTGTCAAAGAGAGTGACTTTTATTTCTAGGCTTGATTTCTATTGCTAAGTGTTTATATTGTTGAAGTCTAACAGTGACAGTTTCCTTCCTACAATCTCTAAGATGCTTACCAGGGATAGAAATCTCTGGCCAGCCACTGTTAGTTGCCAGAGCCAAAAGAGTGCCCCTTGTTTTCTGTGTCGTGCTCATGCCTTACTGTCTGCAGTGTGAAGGGCCCTGTGGTTTGCATATTTGTATTTAATTTGAGTGAGTAGAGATTCTTAACAGTTAGAATATAGATTCCCTTTCCCAAGTAGTGTAGTTGCTGTTGATGCCAACAAAACATTCCCTCCATCTCTACTATTTATACACCAACCAGAACAATCCTCTACAGAACATGAAACAGTTAGGGTTAGGGTCAGTCCATACAATTTCTGTTGTTTCCAAATAAACACAACCAAAGCAATAAAAAGATACATTTCTAAAGGCTAATGACATTGAGACCCCTCTTCTAGTTCTATAGGTTTTAAAAATTATTTAATCTCCTGTCTCTTGTGTGAAAGTTTTTCCTACATGACACTAGAAAGACTGTTGGATTGTGTGATCAGTCAAACTATATTTCTTCAGCTGGTCAGTGTGGAACTCAGGTACTGTCTACCCCAATTCTTCGGGGAAACAAAAAGGTAAGAGTTATTAGTTACTGGTTGGTTAGAGACTGGTGTTTCCTGGAAGATGAGCAGAGAAATAATTTCCAGGGCACAGTGAAGGGAGCAATGGACAAATGGAGTTCTCTGATGGGAAATCTCTGTGCATGTGAACAATGGCTCTATTTCTTGTTTCCTGTCAAATGTAAGAGCCAACATTACACGTTACCTTTGACATTAGTTTCAAACAAGCAGATTGATCAGAGGCAATGCATATATGATCCAACACTACCCGGGAAAAGGAATCTATCATTCAAACTGTTAGTCTCTAGCTCAATCAAATTAAGTGCAAATATGCGAACTACAGTACCTTTCACACTGCAGACAGTAAGGCATGAGCACTACACAGAAAACAAAGGGTGCGCTTTTAGCTCTAATAACGGTTGGCCAGAGGTTTCTATCTATCCCAGGCAGACCCACTATTTTCCACAAGGAAACTAATGAGATGAGCTAGTGAGATAAAGCTAATTTCACACCAAGAAATTTGGCTGTGATCTGAATGGAAAACTGTTTGAATCCTAATGTTTTGCCCTGCTGTGAGACAGCAGACCTTCCTCTACCCAGTTGTTATCTGTCCTGTGAGATGACTTCACTTTCTAGAACACAGGGTCTGTGGCAACAGCCTTACTGGCAAACGGACTCCAAAACTTCTGGAAAAATTAAGGAGTCATCAAATACTGAAGACAAGCAACATATATAAGATAACTGCATCCCTTAACTATTTTTCACATGCTTCTTTTAAATAAATCCCAAGTTTTTCATCACAAATTCTTGGACAGGTGACGAAAAGTAAAGTCAAGAACATGCTTGAGGGAGATATAAATGAAGAACTCAACACTGGATTTATCTAGGGCTTAATCCTTGGTTCTATTCTGCCTAAATTCAAGCCTTTATGCCAACTCTCACAGCATTAAATACCATTTAAAAAATGTAGACCTGAGATTGGATTGCTTCAGCCCAAACCTTTATTCTAAACTCATTGTTACTAGAGGTAATGGGTGTTCCTTTCAGGCCTTCTCAGTGATGGAGGTAAGAAAATATGCTTGAGAATGTGTATGTGTATCGATTTCTTTTTTTTTCCAATTTCTATACATATATATTAACCGTGACATCAGTGATATTGCAACTCACGTTTTACAGATACGGAAACCGAAATCTTTAATTTGCATCCTTTAATTTCCCCCTTTCTAAACCTGTCAAAACATCTACATCCCACTGTCTTCACTAATATGCTGAAGCCTAGAATACACCCAGTGTAGTTTAAAAGTCACACGACAGTAGAAGACAGAACTCTTGCTCTTTTGTTCCAAAAGAGGCTCCACCTATGGCCTTTTCCTTTTCAATTCACAGCAACTCCACATACTTGCTTAGGTCAAAAACCCAGGAATCTTCCTTGAATTCTCTCTTTCTCTCTTAACCCCTCCCACCTCTTACCACCTTCTTCCCACTCTCTCTTTTTCCACACTTCATCTGTTAAGAAATCCTATTGACCCCTAAATTCCTTCTAAACAGCCGAATTTCTGGAAATACTCTTTCACTATGGAGACTGGATTATGTTTTGTTGCTGGAACTTAGTCAAACAAAAACCAATTCTTTTTTTCTCAATGTGGAAGAGAACTAACATGTAGTATTTAGAACAAAGAGCTAGATATAAAGAGACAGTGAAGAGTATGGTTTGGAGCTGCCCCAAATACTCACCAACTACATGACCTCATTCAAATTATCTATCCTCACTGCATTTCGGTTTCCATATCTGTAAAATGTGAGGTGCAGTATCACTGATGCCACAGACCTGTTGTGAGGGCCAAATGAACAGCACAGGTAAAGCACTTAGAGCAGTAGTGGCTGGCACATAATAATAGGTGCTCTACAAATGCGAGCCATTTAATACTTTTATAATTACCATTACAGATTTTCCCATCGTGTGAGAGAGTAAGTGTATCACTCAAAGCAGGAGAAAGCCAATAAATTGAACTGATACATTTTTATCTGACAGTTAAAAATTCAAGTTAATCAAAATATGCCTATTACATAAAGAAAATTTTAATTATATGTTTATTAAACTCTAACATGTTAACAAAAATCCCACTAGCTTTGTCTTCAAAGTATGTTCACAATCTGTATATTTCCTACCATTTCCATGACTACCAACTACCTAGTCTGTCCACCCCTGTTGTGGACACAGACTTGCCCCAGTTGGCCTCCCTGCCTCAACCCTTGTCCATCAGACCACTGTCAGCATAGCAGTCAAAACAGCCCTTGGGAACATGTGAGTCACTCCTCTGCTAAAACCCTGCAATGACTCACCATTTCACTCAAGAATAAAAGCCTCAGTCATTTAAATGGTCAAAAAGGGACTTACTTGATCAGGCCCTGTATAACTTTCTGCTATCACCTCCTATGGCTGCCCCAACATCCTACTCCTCTACTCCAGCCATACTAGCTTCCTTGCTCTGTCACACACTTTAGCCCCATTCCCATGTAAGCACTTTGTAATGGTTCTTCTGCTAAAACTTTTCCTTTACTTCTTATAAGTGCTCAATCTCACCTTTCACTCAGGCCCATTTGGACTGCTAATGCATGTAGTACTGGGTATTACAAGTTTCAACCTCAGCATTCCCTGTCCCCTGTGCTCTACTTTCCATTTCCTCCTTCTATAGTACTTGTCATTCAGTACAGCAAGACCCTGTCTCAAAAATCAAAACCATAGCCCAAAACTAAACAAAATAAAAACCTACCTAAATCTTGAGGATCTATGCTATATTTTTCTGGAACCTGAGTACATCACACAGAGCATAAAGGCAACTCATCATTAACAGCATATTGTAGACTTCAAAGAGATTTTTAAATTTTTACCATGCAATTTTTGCATCATGTTGACCCTGAAGAACCATTTGTATTTATAAGGAAAGGCTGGGAGGGCTGTGGCTGAAGACAGTTGGTCTTTGATACTTGCTGCATCTATTCTGCTGAAGGGTTCTTCTGCCATGGACATGTTGGCTATGAATTGCCAAAAATACTGCAAGTTGCCTTCTGTCCCCACTTAGCGAAAGACCAAGGTAATGAGAGAATACAGTGAGCTGCCTGGAAACAATTGGGGACTAGAAGATCTAGAAGGTCATGGCGATGATTAACCTTAGAGATGAGGCCTTTCAACAGTCCACTGCCTATATCAGACCCCTAAAACCAGATTCCTGACAAAAGAATGGACTAAGGCACAGAAATAAACAAGAAGGAAGTCAATCAAACAAAAATATTATGGGGACCATTTCTGGTTTTTGTTTTTGAGACAAGGTCTCACACATGTACCTTTTTATGCCTGGTAAGTTCATACTTCATTATTCAACATTTAAGACAATACTTCGGCGGATACCTTTATGTGTTAGAAGACAGTGCAAGGCATAGTGGGGATAGATACTAAGGTAAACAGGATGGAAGTGATCTCTAGGGTTAGAGATAAAACATAGACACCAATAATTGCAATGCAAATGAAAATGAGAGCATATACAGATGTGCTTAAAAGAGAGGGAGCATTTGCCTAGTGGCAATGGTTTTGTTGGCTGTGTGTGGTAGGTAGATCAAGGAAAGAAGGAAAGAAGGCGGGGATTTTGGGTGCTCACTGTAGGAGCCTTCTTTTGTCCTCCCTTTTTTCCTTACTAACCCCCCTCCCCATCTATCAAACTCAGGACCTGCACTTACACAGAAGGCGGCGGAACGACTGAACTAAAGCCCCAGTCCATTACTAACACTTTATGTCTTTAAAAGTTTTGAGTGGAGAACTGAAGATTAGAACTGTTCTCTGGAGACAACAATCTGGTAGCAGTGAAATCTGTGGTAATGAAAATTGAGAGCCGAGATATTTGGTACATAAATCAAGTGTAGGAAACTACTGACCATTCTGGGGTCAACAGGAAGGATGAGTCAAAGGTCATGTGGTGGAGTACATTGATGTCATTCAAGAATAGTGTCCCCAGGGGAGAAACATAAGGAAGTTTGACAGAACCTATGATGTGTGGTTCAGGGCACATGAAATTGGTTGAGAAGCTCTATGACAGGCTGTTGGAAATGTGGGACTGAAGCCCTTGGGGACAGGTTTGGATTGTCAAAGCTGTGGTTGTGAGAGTATTCTGCATACTAAGGAGAGCTAACACTATGAAAATGGATGACATTTTCAAATGGGAGAGTAAGGAGAAAAAGGAAGGTCAGGGCAGAACCTCAGGAGATCCTTGCATTTAGGACCAAAAAAAAAAAAAAAAAAAAAAAAAAAAAAAAAAAAAAAAAAAAAAAAAAAAAAAAAAAAAAAAAAAAAAAAAAAAAAAAAAAAGCATCAGACAGTATCAAAGAAGGCACAGTCAAAGCAATAATCTGAGAATCAGCAGATGGTGACCAAATGAAGAAAGAGCTCAAAAGGGAGCAGGATGTCACAATAGGAGGTGCTACACAGAGGTCAAAGAACGTGGACCTTGAGGAAATGCCAGTAGTACCTCGAGGCAGTTTCACTAGACTTCTCATAGGAGGAACAGAAATCAGGTTTAAAGTGCATGAGTTAAAAGGGAGGAAAATAGGTCAGTCAGCTCATGTTTGTGGGCATCTGTCTGTCTTTCCTGCTTGCTTCCTGTTTTCCCTCCTGGAATCACTATTATCCACTTTCACCACCTTGTACAAGTTTATAAAGACACTTCATTTTAAAGATTGAATAAATAGGTACTGACAAATATTGATAAAAGCAATGAGCAAATTCCCCTAAGGAACTCCAGGCTCCTAAAGTGGTTATTGCTTGTCCAAATTTTGTTCCACAGGTAAAAATATACAAATACAGTGAAATGCAGTGGTTAACTTTCATGGACTGTGAAGTCAGATAGACCCCCTTTCCCTCTACCATTTACTAGTTATTTCTATGAGTGTCAAACTGCAAAAGGGCTACAATAATAGTTACCATTTCACAGAGCTGCTGTGAGGACAAAATGGGGTAATATACAGGATGTCCAGTATTCATATATTAAAGGCTCAATAAAATGTATCTTTCTTTTTTATTATGCCAGGAATATTGCTGTCAAGTATTATTTTAAAAAATATTTACTACTGATAGCAAAAATAGGAATACAAAAGCATCATTTGGAATATGTGGCCTCATAGCAGTTTACAATCTCATCAGAATCAAGACTGATATAGAAGTAATGAAAGAATAACGCCTGCTGAGTGCTAGGTGGTGTGGTAACATCTCCAAGTGCAATGGGACTGGAAAGAGGTAGACATCATTGGAGACTCAAAGTAGGGATGATGTTAAAACATTTTTAATATAACATAGTCAAGGAGGAAAAGAAAGAAGGTACTCCGAGGATGGGTGAGACTACAGCACAGAAATGCCTGCTAAGTACTGAGGTCACTTAGGAAACCAGCTTATTTTTGTTTTTCTTTTTTAAGACAGTCTCTTTAATGCAATTCAGACTGATCTTGAACTCACTATGTAGCCCAGGCTGGCCCTGAACTCACAGCGATCCTCCTGCTTCAGCCTCCCGAGTGCTGGGATTATAAGTGTGCACCACCTCACCCAGTGAAACCAGTTTAGTCTTACAAAATTTTTACTTTTACAGTACATGTTTGTAGTACATAATGAAGTGGAGGATAAGTAATGGAGAATAATTGGCTATGTAGTCTGTGGTCCCCTGTTAAGTCTGATAAGGCAGCAGCTCTCAGTGTTGGATGGAGCCTGGAATGTTTGTCAGAAAGTCCACATGAGATTCTCAAGAGGGGTAAGCAGCAGACTCTGCAGGTAAGAATTACACAAGTAGGTCAGTCAGAGAGGCTCGATCCTTCAAGGATGAGAACAGAGGGACTAGGAGGGCAGATCAGTTTCATATGGCATAGTCAGGGAGGCCGCCCAAAGTCTGATGCTCATGCAGGATTCCAGAAGTTCAACTAAGTTACTGACTGCCAGCCAGGATGGAAAGCAGAAGACTCATTCCAGACTGCACCTGCTCCTAATGAACTACTGGGCCTGGATCTTGAGCCTAGCAACACAGGAGGCTGAAGCAGAAGCAGGTCGGGTGGAGGTCTGTGACATATCAAAAATGTGTATTGGCTGGGGATTGAGCGCCTGCCTCACAAGCGCAAGGTCCTGAATTCATTCTCTGGTACCTACCTCCACCAAAAAAAGGAATAGATATGTGCACCAGTAGACAAATGGCACTTCCAGTCTTCCTAAACACTGCAGATGGCAGCATTCTTTTGACACTCCTACCCTTTGCGAAACTACACACCGTAATTAGATTTAGTGAGAAACCTTTTTAGAATTCAGATGTATTTAGTCATTTCATGTCTGCAGCAGAATACAGCATTAAATGATAAAGTTTCCCTATCAAATTAAGGCTAACCATTCTATTCATAGATGAAGGAGAAACACATTCTGATATCCCTCTTTCAAAACTGGTGGCCAACTCCACAAATATCTGCAATGAAGAGATGGTATATTAACAAGTGTGGGGAATAGGGAATTACAGAATATGCCTACTAATTTTTTTTGCTGACCTGAATTAATAAAATGTATACTTGCAGCATATATAAGTATAATCTGAATTTTATATAATAATCTTTTGGGTTTGGCTAAAACACTATTGGTTACTGGCAAGTTATTATAGTCTTAAAAAAGTTCATTCACTGGCTGGAGGGAGGTGTGGCTCAGTAGTAAACCTAGTGAGGCCTTAGGTTCAATCCCGAGCCCACAAAAAAAAGAAGTTAATTATTATAATAAAAGCAAATATTAACTTTTTAAGCTCAGTATTTTACAGCTTGCTTATCTAACTTTTAAACTTTTCTCAAATAGCTGGTCAAGAATGTCATTTTTAGGGTCTGGGTATAGTTCAGTGGTGAATTACTTGCCTACCATGCCCAAGGCCCTGGATTTGATCCCCTCAACTGGAAAACAAACAAATAATAATGTCATTACTGTCAATCTCTAAGTTATGATAAGCTACATTCCTAAATTTCACTGGGGACTGAGGTACAGGGAAATGCATGAATACTTTTTGTACATTTAATGTTAGGTTTTAAGGTCAACCCATGGACTGCATCCCTGGTGACAATTTGTATCCCTGGTGTCTGGTATTAATAATATTTTGTATGTGATGCTTTTAAAAAGCTGAATAAATGATTTAAGCAATCAACAAATATAGTACAGGCCCATGCTGTTCCGAAAGTAATGAAAACTGCCATACATAAAAGTGGTTTTGTTTTTAAAATATCTTCTGAGTTCTAGCTTGGCTGCCAGGAACAGTCTGTCCTATGGTTCATCCTTTAACTTTGTTGACTGAGAATTTCTTTCCCCGCTACAACAGTAATCTCAAAGTATGAGTGACTTAGCATTTTCTCACTTCCATCGGTCCTATCAAGAAGTCAGAGGGGTGAAAAAGGGATGAGAAGGAAGAGTTTGGGGATACCTTGAACAACAACTCCAGATCGTCCAGTCATCCACATTCACATCAGCCTGATGGAGTAAGAAGAGGACAGATACTGAGGCAGGAAGAGGGCAAGGCAGCAGCTGTAAAATGGGAAAGCAGGGCCAGCACTGCAGACAGGCGTCTTCCTGTGCAAGTTTACCTACGGCTGCTCTTCCCTCAATGCAAAGCATGACAGCAGAGTGCAAGGACTCTCCCCACTTATTCGCTATGAAATGTCAGACCAGGTACTGTGTTCCAGTAGAATGGTGATCCTAAGAACACCTGCCATGAGGGTGGTGAGCAAGATTAAACAATGCAACAGTAGCTGGGACAGCCTAAGGGACATATAAGTGTTAACAAAACAAACAGCACAGACACATGATGCACATGATGACTTGTTTAAACCTTGAAAACAATAAGCTTTCCTAAAGACTACAGAACAAGAGGAAAAGAATATTTCCGGGGATTTAGCTCAGTGGTTCCAGCACCTGGTTTACAAGCACAGGAACCTAAGTTCAATCCCTGGTATCAAGGGAAAAAAAAAAAAAGAATATGATTATTAACTATTATAAAAACTATAGTACTATCTTCAATTATTATGTCTCCATCACTGTTTTCTCCTCAAAAAGAAAAACATTAAGCTAATTCTGTGGCAAAGCACCACCTAGGAATAGGAAGTCTCAAATGGCCCAATGAGAAACAATAAATCTTACAGAAAATATCTTAAGAATGTATTTTCTTCATAAAGAAGAATATAGCTGGGTGTGGTGGCACACCCTGTAATCTCAGCCCTCGGGAGGCTGAGGCAGGAGGATCGCTGTGAATTCAAGACCAGCCTGGGCTACATAGTGAGTTCCAGGTCAGTCTACATAGTGAGACCCTATCTCAAAAAAAACAAAACAAAACAAACAAAAAAAAACAACTAACAAACCAAAAACAAGAAAGAAAGAAAGAAAGAAAAAAGAATATAAAATACATGTTTTTGACAGCACTGCCCTAGGAAAATGGGTTCCATTAAAGAACATACACGGCCAGGGATTTAGCTCAGTGGTTCTGCCACCTGCCTCACAAGCACAAGGACCTGAGTTCGATCCCTGGTACCAAAAAAGAGAAAGCACACAGTATCTCATTTCACTAAATGAAATAAGGTCATTCTTTTTAATTTCAGAAATGGCTTTGCCCAGACAAATGACAAATGTCATTTGGATCTTTTGTATATAAATTGCAATAATTTTTCACACACATTTCAGGGCTGAACTGCCAAATCTATATGTTTCCTTTCATGCTTTGCCAGCACAAAGACATACTGGGGGAGGTGTTTGTTAAGTGGGGAGAGTTCTATCTCATTGAAGGACTATGCATTTACTGTGGTCTGCCTTTGCCCACTATTCAAGGATCAGGGCAGCTGTCATTTCCTCCTTTATTGCTGGATTGTTCTTTTAAGTAAATGAAAGATTGACTTATATGTGCATGAAGCGATTGTCTTGATAAGAATACAGAGGAAAATTCAGAATATGATATTCAAAGAACTAGGGAAGTGGCGGTATGGCTTGGTGGTAGTACCTAGCTTGTGTAAGGCCCTGGGTTCAGATCTAGGGAGTGCTGAGATGTGGAGGAGGCTCCAAACATTTTGGTTTCCCACTAGTTCCTGGGGTGCAAATAAGCATTGTTCTCTTTCCCCTAAAAGGCAAGCTGCTTATCAGCTATGCTAATGGGTTCTCTGGTCAGCTCATCCTCTACAGAGCTATCCAATTAAACAGCAACATCTGCAAACCCAGAGAAGTGACAAAAGGTGTTAGATTTGGTTTGAAAGTGGGAAACCACTAGAGGATACTCCCGAATGTTTAGATCAATAGAACCAAGCAATCCAGTAGGAATTTGTTATATTACTCTAGTTTTTTTGTGATACTGGAGATTGAATGCAGGGCCTCACACAGACTACACAAGCATTCCACCTCTGAGCGACATCCCCAGCCCCTGCTGAAGTATTTTACCAAGGAAACATCAGAATATATACAATGCAGATAATCTATTCATACATAAAATATAATGTATTTATTGTGACCTGACACAGGTCATATAGAAACAACATAATATTATGGACACCTCATAGGCTCTGGAGTCTGAAGACTCAGGTTCAAATATGGTTTCATTAGTTTATAAACTGGATAACAAAGGATGAGAGTAATGATGCCTTCTGTGCTTCATGGAATTTTTGAGATCAAATGAGTTCATGTACTGAAGATACTCTGTAAACTGTTAAGTCCTTCCACGTTATTTTTTTGAGTGTATGTGAAAAGGAGCAGGGGTTGGGAGGGCAGTACGAGGGATTGAACCCAGGGTCTTCTACTGAAATACATCCCCAACCCTTTCAAAAAGAAAATTGTTAAGACAGGGCCTCACTAAGTTGTTAAATTGCCCATGCTGGGCTTGAACTTGTACTATTTTGGCTTCAGCCTCCCAGAGTGCTGAGATGACAGGTATGTGCCACTACACTTCATGAAGGGCTTCCAGGTTTTCTTTTCAAAAATTATTATGATGATTATTATTTTAAGAAATGGGGTCTTTTTTTGGTACCGGGGATCGAAGGCATGGTGCCACTGAGCTAAATCCCTGAAATGGGGTCTTACTGGGTTGTCAACCTGGCTCTGAATATTATAGATTGATGAGGTAGGTAGAAGTATTATAGGCAGTCAGATAGGGATAGGTCCTCAAGAGGGCCAGGACAAAGGTGAAACACACCACAGCTGTACCAGAGACACACTGGCTGAAAACCAGGCTTCAAGATAAAGACAAGATGACCAGATCTAAATACTTCCTCAAAGAAAAAACACTGGGCCTAATGAAGACTAGATTTATATCAACCACCCCAGTAGGTGACCAGAGACTTCTGGAGCCACCATTTCCTAGGAGAATCTGTTCTTTCCATCCACACTTGTTACATAACTTGTTTCCCAATTGGACCACAATTACTTAAGTGACTGTACTTGTAGCCCTATTGGATGTTCATGGCTGTGGCCCATGTTGTACCCACATGGGTTTTACCCTATAAAACTCCTCATAAAGTGGGGTTCTGTGGGCTACGTACTTGGGGCCCCTCCTGTGCTCAGGAGCTTTCCTATCAATAAATATCTTCCTACTCTTAACCTCTGTTGTTCCTAGGACTCATCCTTCACTTTCTAGAGAACAAGAAAACAACTGTCATGGAGTTAACAGGCTGGGAGATATAATATTTCATATTTCATCTCTGGTATTATTTCCTAAAACATGAACTCTCAGGGTCAAGCAATCCTTCTGCCTTAGCCTCTTAAGTAGCTGGGACTATGGGGATGTACCACTACTCCCAGCTTCAGGTTCTATTTTTTATTATCTTGATTACACTTGATGACTACTTATTTAGCACATTCATCAGTATGACTCTTAAACAGAGTCCACTAATCAATCAATCGCACATCTACTGAGTACAGATTTTAGAAAAGTCATTGATCTAATAGCACAAAGCCCTAGGGAAGTTAACCATGGATTCCAAACCCTGCTGTGAGTTTCCTGTCTAGGAAAGCTAAATGTTTATCCATTTTTGTGTATAAGGAAAGGGAAGTGAGAAAGCAGAACCCTGCATATCTATATTAGCATTTAAATCAATGGTTTAACTGAGAATATTTTAGGCAGCAGGATTATTTAAGTTAATGTTTTCTACTTTAAGTATTTGTTCAAAGTGCAAGCTGGCATCAAAGTATTTAATATGGTTTAGATCAAGGGATTATACTCTGAGGCTGAATGGAAATAAACTTCAAAAGGCACTTCTGACAAAAGTTAATATAAATATAAAATATCATTTTTTGTCTCAAAGGAACAATTAAACAGTAAACATGAATCTGTTTCATGTCTCAGGATGTAGATATTAAGTGGGGGTAACTCCTTCAATAAAGCATGGAGTTCTTTTTCATGCCTATCTCCAAGAAGTGATGGAAACGATCTGATTAAGTCTGGGCATGCAAGTAATTAACTCACAGAATGGAAATATGATAGGAGAGCCCTTGAGTATAAAGGCTTGAAAGGAAAAAAATACTACTTTAGGGAACATTCATTCAAAATGTCCTGTCACTAACTTCTCAAACTATTTGCTAGTTTAATGTCAAATTCACAGGCATAAGTGAGTGGCTGCACTCTTAAGAATTCCAGTCTGACCTAAAAGGTAAGGCAGAGTATGGAGAGCTACAAGGGAGATCCCAGATATCCACACCCTGATCCTTTCCCTTTCCATCCTTCATTCTTACTGGTTAGAACGCTTGGCGCTGTATGTCCGGAGTCAGCACTGTCTCCTTGTCTTCCACATCTGGGTTTTACTGACAGAAGTTATTGCCAGGGAATTAATTTTTGGCATATTAAAGCAGACAACAGGGAGAGGGTGGTCAACAACCATTCCACATAGGTATTTGTAATGTATTTGTCATTGTATTTTTTCCTGACAGGCTGATTTCACCCAGTGTTTCAAGTTTTAGAGTTCATGTTCTTACTAGCACAACTAGTACACAGTGGTCATCTACTACAGATTTACTGATGATGATCTAACAACATCCAAGATGCCTGGAAAAGAAAATCTGCGGTATTTAAAAATATTCAAAGAAGGACTTTTTAAAAAAAATCCTTAGAAAGGCTAGTCAAAATATCTTTGGCTGCCTATGAGGAAAAAAATAACAAAATTCTTGGCATAGTGTATAAAAGCAAACATTTACCACTTCTATTCTTTAAATGTTTTATGTAAGTTACCATTATGAGCAGATCACATTTCCTTTGATTGCAAGGAAATCTATTTCTTTAGTAAATTTTTAGAGCAACCACATTGGACCAATCAGAGACTGCAAATGGTTACAGAAATAAAAATGAATGTTTTCTTTGGAAGAAACAAATTCTCTGAATAAAAATCCTTACCTCATTAAAGAGCCCTTAAACTAACATGTGAAAAAATACTTAATATAGGTGACCATGTCATGCCCCAAATCCATACTAAGAAGACCACCTTGCTTTTGTCTCAGACCGCCTGTCCCCAAAGGACCTTTGGCTTTACCGTCACTTTTGCTTCTCCCTCGCCCCATGCAGTAGCACTTTAAAGTATGCTGCCCTCATTTTACAGCTGAGAAATTGAGACACCGAGAAATGATGCATCTTCATTTGTTCAGCAAGCCAGGTACTTTTTTGGGTGCTAGATTTACAGAGATGAGTAAGAGCAAAGGATACTTCCTCAGTGCTACTCTCTAACAGCCAGCACTTACAGCCAGGCGCACTATAGAGGTAGGAGTTAATAGTCTCTCTTAAAAACAAAAGCGGAGCAAAAGCATTCTCGGTGGGAACGTCACTGATCTGTCAATGACACACATGATTTCTCTGCTAAATTTCAAATACAGCACCAGTACATTCTCATTTTTTTTGATGTGTTATTCACAATTTAATGGCTATATACAATGGATTAATAACATTTCCCCAAGGCTTTTTCAAGTATAAACAATCAACAAATCATAACACATGTCCTGATCTACAGTGTTTGCCAATTTCAGAGGTATAAATAGTCCTAATATGGCCAATTTTAAGCTACTGATATGAAATTACTGAAGGTGGAGGGGAAAAGGCACAGCAACATACAATGACATATTTCTGCTATTCAGATCTAATAGATGTAAATAACCTCAAGTGCAAAGGTAATAATAAAATAATTAGTTTTAATATTTGTTGAATATAAGTTGAACAAATATAATATAAATTAATGCAAGTTAATATAATTTGAAATAAATTTTGTGCTTTAAAACCAGTTTATAAAATGTGATTCATGGAATGGGAAAAATATTTGCAAATCACACATCTGATAACATAGCAATATCCAGAATATATAAATACCTATAACTCAATAATAATGACAATCCAATTTAAACAATGGGCAAAGGACTTGACTATCACATTTCTCCCAATAAGTTATTTTTAATTTTTAAAAATTTTTGGTACTGGGGAGCAAACTCAGGACGTTGCACTTGCCAGGCAGGTGCACTGTCACTCAGCTAAGTCCCTGGTCCTCTCCCCAGAAGTTATAAAAAAGGTCAGTAAGCACATGTAAAGATAACAAATATTACCAATCATTAGGCAAATGCAAGTGAAAGCCATAATAAGGTACCATCTCACACCAAACAGGATGGCTATTATCTAAATTAAAAAGAAAAAAGAGAATAACCAATGTTGGGAAGGATGTGGAGAAACGGGAACTCTAAGACATTGCCGTTGGAATATAAAATGGTATAGTGGTTATTGAAAACACTCTGGTGAGTCCTCAAAAACAGCAAAGATCCAGGGCACTGATGGAGAGGAAGGCAAGTATCAGACAGTGAGCTGTATGAAAGGATTAAAGGAGAACCAAGAAAACTTGGGGAGTTTGAAGAGTACACAACTGAAAAGTTGATAGAGCTAACACACAAATTGACCAATGTGGATATGAGAGAAACAAATAAAAAACTAGAAGAGCTCACCAAAAAATTCAAAATATGAATGACAAATTTACCAAAGATAGCAGATTCCATGGAAAGGTGCCAGACAAACAAGAGATAAAGAACTCTATGGACTATTTGTGCAGCAATGTGAGGTGGGAATGTAAGTACAACTGTTGCAGAAATTAGTATAGAGATTCCTCAAAACGCTAGAGAAATTCCATTTGACCCAGATATTGCCTTACTAGTTATTACCCAAAAGAGTTAAAAGATATCATATTAAAGTAATATATACATATCAATTTTATAGTGCCCAAATCGTAATAGCTAAATCTTGAAAGTGACCTGTGTGTCAATCAATGGACAAATAGATAAAGAAAATGTGGTATTTATATGTAATGGAGTATGACTGTACTCTGATATAAAGAAAGATAAATTTGAGTTATTTGTAGGAAAATGGGTGCACCTTGAAACCCTAATGTTAAGTGAAATAAATCAGACACTCAAGCTTAAATACCACATGGTTTCTCTCACGCAATAAATGAATAAACAAAGAGGAAAATAAAAGATAGGTAAAAAGAAACAGGGAGATCTTCTGCAAATGGGAAGGGGATCAGAAGAGGGAAAGACAGAGGAAAAGGGAGGAAGGAAAAGAGGATTCAAGGAAGAGTTAAGATGTGCCATGCACATGGACCAAATACCACAACGAAAGTAGTCATGTACGCAAACACAGACTAATAAATTAAAAATAAAGAATTATCATATGATAGAGCAATTCCAATTCTAGATACATACTCAAAAGGATTGAAAACAGGGACTGAAACAAACAACTGTGCACTCATGTTCATAGCAGCCTTACTCACAATAAACTAAAGGCGGAGACAAGCCAAACGTCCATCGATGAAAGGAGAACCAAACTGTGGTACATCCATACAATGCAGCAATTTTCGTTTTAACTAGGAATGAAATTCTGATACATGCTATAAGGAGAGGAACCCGAAAAACACTATACTAAGTGAAATATGCCAGACACAAAAGGACAAACATGGCACGGTTCCATTTACATGCGATACCAGTTCTCTTAAGTGGTCTATGTTTTCTACTATAGACAAGTAACAATCATATTAGTGCAGTGATGGCAAACCTTTCAGAAAGACCATTGTCAACTGCAACTCCAAACCCACTTATGGCAAGGTGCCAATACTGCAATTAAACCTGAATATGAAGTTTTAGTTTTAAAGAAACAACTCATTACATTAACATCTTTTGTCTTAAAAGAAAAGCACCATAACATACATGCCATAAGTTCACAACCACTGGAATAGTGTTCCCCAGTTCTGGGTCTTATGTGTTTGTGATAGAATAGTTTCAAGGGATTAGAAAATGATCTTGGAGGTTACACTTCATGAAGATGGTGAATTTACACTTCATGAAGATGGTGAATCTGAAAAGAAAGTGGGGGGGGGCAAATTACAGAGAAGAAATGTGGGGGACAGAGTGAGAGGATGTCAGAGGTCCAGGAATCACCTGTTCGGTCTGTAGACATGCAGAAATGGCAGTAGGGCATAAAAGCCCCTATATTTGAGCCTCATCAATTCTGTACAGTCCTAGGTTAAGATGACGGTCCTCTAAGAGATGTTCCTGCCTTATAAGTGTAGTTACCCGCTAGACAACAGATATCTAAGGGCATCCTCATCCACAAATCTCCCGGGGTCCCCAGTACCTCTCCTTGGAGGTTGTCACAGGAATCTGCAAATGAGGTAGTAACAGTGACAACCTGACAAAGGTGTCCTGAGCTACGAAGCTGAGAAACCATTTCACTCAGGGAAGATGGCATGTGCAAAGGCTCAGTGGGAGGACAACAAAGCCAACATCATGAACAGAACAGAGCTGTGCCAGAGTGGAGGAGGCAACAGGCCAACCACTGCAAAGCACTTTGAGCTTTGTGAGAAGAAACCTGATTCCTTAGGAGAAAGACACTGTTACAGTACATCTTTTCATTTATATCTTTTTCAGAAATAAGCTCCTCTCTCATTTTTTAACATCTAGATTTAAAAAACTATACTACTATACATTTATTTCTTCTTTTTTGTGGTACTGGGGATTGAGCCCAGGGCTTCACACATGCTAGGCAAGCACTCTTCTTTTATTTTATTTTAAAATGTGGTCTGGTACAGTTGCCCAGGCTGATCTTGATCTTGTGATCCTCCTGCCTCAGCTTCCCAAGTACCTTGAATTATAGCCATGTACCACTCTATCTGTTTGTAGAATGAATTTTTAAAGCATCTTTTAAAGTAAGTTTAAGGTTCTCACACATTCCCATCAGATAATCTAAAAATGAAATTATAAGGTGAATTTGCAAACAGGGAAGTCTTTAAGAATATAAAACTTACAGTATTTATATTTCACTTTCTATTATTAAAATGGACACTTGAGAATGTAAGTAATTAAGTTATTATAAGTTATGAGCATTAATGCATCCAAGACACAAAGATAATACAATACTGTATTCAGTAGTTTTCTAAGAATCAGCACAACATAAAGAAAGCAGATGCACTCAGCCTCCCCGAGCCTCGTTTCCCCTTTTCACTCTTCCGACAACAGCAGCCTTGCCAGGTGGCTGAGGTGGGGAGGGTATGAAGAGTCTACGCACCTAGGAAGAGGTGAGCACTCGGCACGCTGTAGCTGCTAAACAGGTATACACATGCTTTAATTAAACAAACATGCATTCAGTGTTACAATACACAACACATGTTTAGAAGCTAGGTTTTCTGTTTCATTTTTTGTTTTACATCATTAAATATTTCGATCACTGAGAAAAGTACAGAAAATAAATAACAGATGCCTGATCATTAGTTTTAATCCTGTATGGTTTCCCTCTGTATAAACATGTCACCATTTATTCACTCCTCACATCACACTGATACTGAAAATATCTCCTGGAGAATTTCCCTGGAATACATGTGGAGAGGTGGAATTGTCGGGTCACAGAGTGTGACATCTTCACATCACTGGAACGCACTCCAGAGTGGAGCCTATGCTCAGCAGTGGAGAAAGATCCTTAACTTGCCAAAACTACCCATCAGGCATTTGAGTATTTCCCATCACCATGGGATATTTTAGTAATTGCTAGGGTTATCATTTTATGTTTTTGCATACTACAGTTAAAGGGTAACTTCAGCAAACTCCCTGTTCATGCCTTTTGTGTATTTTTTTTTAAATGAGGAATTTTGTCCTTATTGATTTACAGGATTTAAAAATATCTGGGCCAAAAGTGGCAGTGCACACCTCTAATCCTAGCATTCTGGGGAGCCAAGGCACGAGGACTACAAATTTGAGCCCCACCAGGGCTACTTAGCAATTTAGCATGACTTTGCGTCAAAATAAAAAATAAAAAGGGTCTGGAGACATAGGTCAGTGGAAAGGTCCTGGGTTAAATCCTTTGCACAGGGAAAAAAAAAATCTGGCTCTCAAATCTTTGCCAATTACATGCACTACACATGTCTTCTCAAAATCTATTATTTGTTTTTCTAAGTTTGTTTATGATGAATACTACTTCCTTCATCCATAAAATGGAAATATCTATTTCATATGATAAATAATATATTTACCAGCTCCTGGCCAGGAATAATACATAGATAAGCCATTCAGTAAATACGAGTTTCCTCAATTTGCCCTTAACCCATATCCTTAAGAAAATAATAATTGAATAATGGAATAATGGATGGAAGTTCAGGTTCTGAAGTTTACCAGGCTTTTTTGTTTTGTTTTGTTTTTGGTACTGGGGATCAAACTCAGGACCTTGCACTTGTGAGGTAAGCACAGTGCCACTGAGATCTATCCCCAGCCCCCAGGTTTGGTTTTGAATCCCACTTTATCACATTCATCTGCATGACCATGGCCCAACTTGGCTTCACACTTTTTTGGTTTTAATTTTCTAATTTGTAGAAGTGAGCTAAGAATATTTAATTCACAGTGGTAAAATGTCCTACATTTGTAATTAGTTGCTGTCACTATCATCATCATCAGGGGAGAAACACATATAAGTAATCATAACACAGAGCAAAATATCATAAAACCCCTATGAGAAATGTAATAATTCAATGCTATTAGAATGCAGAGATAGGAGAGGGAATTACTAGAGAGTGGACAAAGCTTCATAGAGAAAATGCCATTTCAATGGACCTCAGAAGAAGTTAGAAAGGAAGAAGAGCTGCCAGCACACAAAATAAAAACAGAGCATATAGGGATGCGTATACAATCTATCTATTCAAAATATTGGGACAAATGAATGAATCATTTCAGATGAGATCATCTCATCCCAATCAGAAAGAAAAACAACTGCTTCTCAGCCTTTTGGCTAAGATCAAGTGAAGAAAGAACAACCAATGCTGGTGAGGATAATGTATCAGTCAGTGCTCCCTAGCGAAAGGGATTTAATTGGAAGATATATAAATATATAAGAATTTACAAGAGTGGCTTCCAGTGGCTGCCCACAGAGTGGAGTGTGGGAAATGCAAAAGGTCTGTCTGTGCACTGGAGATCCGAAGGATCTAGTTGAAGGCCTGGAGCTCAATGCAGTGTCCCATGCGCATTGGCAGCAGGAGGCTAAAGGGTCTGTGTTAGAAGGATGAAGAGTCCATGCTGGCGGCTGAAGAGTCTAAGCCAGAAGTCAATATGAAGGTGAAGACTGGAGCTCCTCTGAAGAAACAGAAGCAAGCCTTCTTTCTTCATTGCCCTTTTATTCCATTCAGGTGCCAATCCTATTGCTTGCTGTCACTCACATCCACTAAATCCCAGTAAATCTTCACTAAATCCCTTCAGCTACACCTAGGACTATGCTGGTCCAATTTAATTGGGTGATTCTTACTCAAATTGATACAGTTAACTATCACAGATAAAGAGACAAAGGTACCCATACAATGTTGATGGGAATGTAAATTAGTACAGCCATCATGGAGAACAGTGTGGAGTTTCCTCAAAAAAACTAAACTGGATGCCACGTGTGGTGGTGCACATCTGTAATCTCAGCATTTAGGAGGCTGAGGCAGGAGGATCTCCATGAATTTGAGATGAGCCTGGGTTATACAGTGTGAGTTCAAAGCCAGTTAGGTGAAACCCTATCTCAAAAACCAAAACAAACAAAAACCCAAAACAACAACAAAACAAATCAATAAACAAAAAAACTAAAATTAAGTCTGCCATACAATCCTGCTGTTCCACATTTTGGTATACCCAAAGGGTATTCAAGATAACAGTTCAGATATAGAATCAAACAAGGTGTCCATAAACAGACAAGTTGATAAAGAAAACCTAGTACTTACACACAATGGAATATTATTTAGCTACAAAGAATGAAATCCTGTTACCTGTGGCAAAAACAGATAGAAGTGGAAGATATTTTATTAAATGCAATAAACCAGACATGAAGACAAATACTGCATATTCTCATTCATATGTGGAAGCTACAAAAGTTTAGGTCAAAGAATGGAATAGAACAGTGATTATTAGATACTAGGAAGGGAAGTGAGTAGAGTGGATAGAAGAAGGTTGGATGATGGGGACCGAAATACAGATGGGAGGAAGAAGTTCCAGTGTTTTGTAGGGTAAATGTGATTTGCAATAACCTCTTACATATTTTATAAAACAAAGAATAGAAGAGAGGAGTTTGAAAGCTCCAAATACAAGGAAGTAAGGAGATACAAATGCGAATTATCTTGATTTGATAATTACACACTGTATATACTAAATTATCACTGAGTATCCAATAAATACATACAATTACTATCAATTAAAAATTTAAAAATCATGCAGACACACACACACACACACACACACACACACGCAGATACAGATGCCCAATGAGTGACAGGAGAAGGGTCTGTTACTCTGGAGGGCTAGGCTTAATGGCTGCTTTATTTTATACCTTTCTGGGAACCAGCAAAGTATGACTTTCTTTGTTAAAAAGGCTTGGTTTGAAAATCTGACCCAGAAAATCCATATCTTTTCCCGTTCACCCTACTTACATGGGCCCTGGTAATGGTGGCCAGCCTAATTCATCCATTTTTTTCTTTTTTGAAACAAGTAAATTTCATTTGGTATGTTCTGTCTTAAACAAAAAGAATTTAACTTATTAACTACTTTTGTCATATCTACTCTGTAAAACAGTATTTGTATTACAATATATGAGGGTTCATGATCAATTACTTAAAACTAATAAGGCCTCATGGTTTTTATTTTTTTATTTTTGGTACCGGGGATCAAACTTGGATCCTTGCGCTTGTGAGTCAGGCGCAGCGCCACTGAGCTACATCCCCTGCCCCAGGCCAGTCATTTATGACATGACCCCAAGGGACTGTTTGAATTACTGGGTGAACTTAAACTTAAAAAATTTTATTAAGGGCTGGGGATGTAGCTTAGTGGCGCCATGCCTGTCTGGCAAGTGCAAGGTCCTGAGTTCAATCCCTGGTACCCAAAATTAAAAAAAAAAACAAACATTTTTTTTTTTTACTAGTACATGTTTCATGTTTGCAATACATAATGATTACATTAATCATGGGGAGTTAATCATCATTAATCACACTGCATCTTAATTCTTTTTTCATCCTCTTTCTCTCTCCTCCCAGGTGTCTATCTCTCCTGTTGATCAGGATGAAGGCCACTAAAATACTAATAAAATGTAGGAGCTACATTTTCTTTGAGGAAGGCTTAAAGAAATAGGCTAAGCCATTCTTATATACTACTCTACCTAATGGTGTTTGTATCAGTGAGTTTCTAGTAAATATTCATTGAACAAAGGAATGAACAACAGGCTACAGTGAAGGGAAACTGATCAACTGGCAAAGCTTCAATGGAAATACCAGGCAGAATGAGTTAAGAAGGAAATTTTAGCTTCTTTTTGGCATCAAGCCAACATAATCCCCACTTTATTTCCAAATTAAGCTTGTAACATTTACGAAATGGCTCCTACCACATTTAACTTATATTTGGTTCTCTGTTTGAAAGCCATCTAAATATTACTGTATCCTTTTGCTTCAGGAAAATAGCTCTTCAGTATTTCAGTCTCACAGTCATGACAGGAAACAGGTAGTGTTATAGAACTAGAGAGGATGATGTTTGACTATGACATTTGGGGCAACGTGACCTTACCCTACTCCACCATAACTTTAGTGTGATCCTTTGGGCATTATCTTGACTAGGATTAGTAAATGCAGTATCACAGGAGATGGGACAGACAGGGCACAGTAACTGATACACAAGGTTATGCAGTATCACAGCGGAGACAAAGGCTGAATGAACCACCATAACTTCCCCAAAAAGCAAACCAGCCGACCAATCCCCGAAAACCTCCGGTGCTTCTCACACATAGCAGTATACCAAGATCACTTGTGATGCTTTAAAACAACATAGAAGCTTGAAGAGTCCAATTCTGCAGGGCCAGGGAGGGGCCTGAGCAGTACTACCTTTAACAGGATCCATGGGTGGCTCTAGTAAAACACCAAAAAATATGCTCAGCACATACCGAATGAATTAATGAATTGATCCTCTGGATTAGAAAATTTTTTGTGATCTTTATTTATCCTGCAGCGTCTAATGTTTCTTGCAATTAATAAAGAAGGGAATGAATAAATCATGACTACTTTCCCTTGATAGCCTGATGCTCTTGAGACCAGGACAAGGGAAACAAGAAAACTGACAGTTGATATTTGCAGACTTCCTATAGGGTTACTGGCATCATTTTAGACAGACTAGCTAGGAATGAACATATGTAATCACCACAACACTGATTTTTAACAAATTGGGTAGAGTGGGCAGGCAAGGAAATTGGTGCTGTAATAAGAAAATCCAGAGTCAGGGTAAGAAAAAGGGCAGATAGAGAAAACCAACTTATTTACAAATCCAGATTTCACTTGCTAATGTTTCTTGCTTTTTGGGACAGGAGAGAGGGGCTCTGAGGATTAAACCCAGGGCTTTGTGCTCTACCACTAAGCTACACCCCACCCCTATTTTTTTAAATATTTACCTCTTTTTGAGCAGCTACAAAAGGTACAACTGAAAAAAACCTAATGTTACCGATAAGATTTATGGTATGATTCAGTTTTGCTTTACGGGAATGCAGAATGTGTTAATGACTCCAAAGCCCAGGATGAATGAGAAAAACACAGACTGACTCTATGAAATTTCTGGTTTCTCATAAGCTTCATCCTTAGGCTTTATGAAGCTAGGAAAAAGCAAGCACGTCTCACTTGCTGAGTATCTCTAACAAAACGCTTTAATCAAAGGTGACCCCACCTCTCAGCAGAGCTCAGTAGTATTGCAGATGCTGCTCACGAAGAGGAGGAGGAGAACAGCTCAGTGGATGAAAATCCAAGGGGGCTCTGAAGCTCTGCAGCAAGGACACTGGAGGTCGCATGGAAGGAGGTGGAGTGGAGCAAGAGTGCGAAGTCCGAGGTAGGCGGGCGAGAAAACAATGCTTGGAACTTAACACAGTGGACCCTCAAGTTACGACCGGCCTTACATACAAACAACTTGGGTTATGGCTGGAATTGTAGTTTTAACTTACGACCAAAGTCTTGAGTAACAACCCAAGACCCAAATGCCGGCTGCTTGTGCTTCCAGATGGTCTCAGGGAGAGATTTAACCCTCAAAGAGCTCTGGAAGTAACACGACGGTATTCTCTCCTGTGTGGGATTGATTGAGAAATCCTGGGCCAGTGTCTGTCTGAGGACGCTGAGATCTGCCTATGCACAGGAGAGAGACTTTGAAGGCTGTGGAGAGGAGCCTGGACCTTCACTGACCAACGTGAGTTACAACTGGCCCTGGAGAATGAATTGAGTTTGTAAGTTAAGGGTCCACTGTAGGAGGTCACTAAAGCAAGTTTTCCTAGTGAGATCAGGATAAAAAAAATCAAGAAGCGAGAAGGCCTGAAGAGATGCAGGAGAGCGTCAATCAGGCTGAGTCTCCTAATCAGAAGATCTGGCGGAGTGGTTAGGTACCCACAGGAGGCAGTCTCTAGACTCCTGTATGCTTGGGTGGAGCATGCCACACAGTCACCAACCTGGCTTGGCTAAAAGAAGCTATTATTCTAGGAGTAGTAAAATGCGAATTGTCTTTGAATTCTCTGAAAAGTGCAGGAATATAACATTCTCCTCAGTGCCCTCTTAAAATACAAAAAAAAAAAAAAAAAAAAAAAAAACCTGGCTATGATGGTAACTCTGTCATTTCCCTATGAAAATATAATAACAAAATTAATAAAGTTTTTCTTAGTCTTTTCAGGTTGCTAAAACAAAATGTCATAACTTGGGTGACACAGAAACAACAAAAAATTTATTTCTCATGATTCTAAGGCTGGGAAGTCCCAAGATCAAGATGCCAGCAGGCACAGGAAGTGAATGAGGGCCTTATACCTGGTTTACACATGATGGCTTCTAGCTATGTCCTCATGTGGAAGAAAGGGAGGACTGTAGCCTTGTCGCCTTTTATAAACTCACAAGTCCTCAGCCTAATGGCTTCACTCTCAAGACCTAATCACCCCTTGAAAGTTCTATCTCTTACCACACAGGGGATTAGATTTCAGCATATGAATTTTAGGGAGCTATAAATATTCAGTCTATAAAAATATTACTGCTCTTTTGTCCTCTTTCATATAGTCCAGTTATCAGTGCCATGCCCATTTCCACTGTATTCCCCACTGATGGTCATCTGCTTTAAGATTACCTGGATAAAGGGCTGGGGATTTAGCTCAGCAGTTCTGCCACCTGCCTCGCAAGTTCAAGGGCCCAAGTTCGATCCCCGGTACCAAAAGAAAAAAAAATTATCTTGATATCACAAAAACATTAGAGAAACTTAAAACTTATACATCTTTGTTTTTTCATGAATGATTACACCATCCTCGCTATACAAATTACATGGCCAGATGCAAATGTTTCTTGACAAAGTCCTTTGGAAGTTATTTTAATACTCAAGCAGGTTAGAAATTAGATCACTGAAGCTTTTCAAATTGATGATAAGTCAAATTCTCTTTTAAGAAGAGTCTCAATAAATAAGGAACAGTTTTTATGCCAATTTATGTTTCTTTTTTTTTTGGTACTGGGGATTGAACTCAGGTCTTTGTGCTTACAAAGCAGGCGGCGGAACCACTGAGCTAAATCCCCAGCCCCAATTTCTGTTTCTTAATAGGGCACGTGAGCTGTATGCTCCACATTTTTTAGTACAGAAGCTTTTTTAAAATTTAAAAAATTTTATTCTTTCAAGTATTACTCCTCCACTACCACTTCCTAATATTGATTTTATGTGGTCCTTTTCTTTTCTTTTCGGTACCGGGAATAGAACTTGGGTCCTTGTGCTTGTAAAGCAGGTAGCAGAACCACTGAGCTAAATCCCTGGCCCGCCCTTTCCATTTTTTGCATTAAGTTCATTGGTACATTTTAGGTATAAAATACAGTTACATTCACTATTGGGAGCTTGTACATGATGTTTTTTGGTTCTTATTTTTTCCCATTCCCTCCCTTCAACCCCTCTACCCCTCCCTATTGACAAAGACTTTGTTTCCTTTTTTTTTTGAGTACAGAAGCTTTAATTGTGTGCATTCAGTGTAGAATTCCATTTATCTCATTATTTATTCACATTTCATAAGATATGGTCTCTTAGAGATCTATACCAGTCAACAATTCTAGTAGGTAAAAAATGATTTTACTACAACAAAAATGACAGTACTCTGAAAAAGGAAATGGAAGAGGTCATCAGAAAATGGAAAGCTATCCCCTGTTTCAGAATAGGCAGAAATAATATAATCAAAATGGCTGACTTCCAAAATTGATATACAGATTTAATGCAATCCCAGTCAAAATATCAATAGCATTCCTGACAGAACTTGAGAAAACAATCCTAAAATTCAAGAGACCCAAGGAGCAAAAGCAATCCTGGGTAAGGAGAGTAAAGCAGGAGGCATCAGAACCCTGTACTTAAGCTATATTACAAAGCTACAGTGGTAAAAACAGGATGGTACTGGCCCAAAACATACATGAGTATCACTGAAACAGAATAGAGGATTCAGAAAAAACCCCAACCAATTCAACTTTTGTAGTTCATTCTTGACAAAGGGGCCAAAAACACATATTGAGGAAACACAGCCTCTTTAATAAAGAGTGTTGGGAAAACTAGCTATTCACATGCAGAAGATTTAATCTAGACCCATGTCTCTCACCATATATTAAACTAAAATAAAGATGGATGAAGTAACTAATTGTTAAAACAGAAACACTTAACCTGCTGGAAGACAAAATAGGTTAAACTCTTTAGATCGTAGGCATAGGCAAGGACTTTTGAACAGAATCACGGTTGCACAGGAAATAGTACTGATAATCAACAAATGGAATAATATAAAGTTAAAAAGCTTCTAGGGCTGGGGATTTAGCTCAGCGATTCCATGGCCTGCCTTGCAAGCACAAGGACCTGAGTTAAAAAAAAAAAAAAAATGCTGCACAGCAAAACAAACAGGCAGCAGAGTGAAAAGACTACCTTCAAAATGTGGGAAAAAACTCTGCTAGCTATTCTTCAGATAAAGCACTAATATCTGGAATACTATAAAGAACTCAAAAAAATTTGACTCCCAAATAAAATTTCAATAAAAAAATGGCAACTGAAATGAATAGACACATCCTTTGAACAGAAGTACAAACAGCCAATAAATAAATGAAGAAATGCTCAACATTAATGGCTATTAGAGAAATGCAAATCAAACAACACTGAGATTCCACCTTACTCAAGAAAGAATGGCCATCAGGAAATCAAATAATAACAAATGCTGGCCAGGCTGTGAGGGGAAAAGGAACCCTTTACATTGTTGTCTGGAATGTAAACTAATACAACCACTATGAAAATCAGTATGGAGATTCTGAAGAAAATTAAAACTAGAAATTCCACTTGACTCAGTTATTCTTTTTCTAGGTATCACATTGCAGTGATACACGCATATCCATGTTTATAGCAGCACAATTTATAATAGCTAAATCTTGGAAATGGCCTACATGCCTATCAACAAATGAATGGATAAAGAAAATGTGGTATATTATGCATACACAATGGAGTATTACTGTGCCACAAGGGATAAACCTGAGTCATCTGTAGGAACATGGATGCACCTTAAGCCCATAATATTAAGTAAAATAAAACAGACACAAAAGCTTAACTATCACATGGTTTCTCTCATATGAGAAACCCAATGTATAAATAAAGAGCAAAATAAAAGATAGGTAATAAGAAGTCGGGAGACAGATTTTTCTCAAATGGGAAAGGGATCAAGAGATGGAGAGAATGGGAGGGAAAGGGATGAAGAAAGAAATGAACATGTGTTATATACATGTATCAAGTCCACACAAAGAATATAAACATTATGGACTGACAACATGCACTAATGAAACAGTAAATTTTAAAAAAGGTTTTAGTTTTAACTTAATTTCAAACATAGAAAGAGAAAGGACATTGGAAATCACAGGCATTGCAGTCAAACTTTTTGAACTCAAACTCTGACTCTGACACTAACTGGATTATTTTGCATAAATCATTAAAACTCTGTAAATCTCGTTTCTTCCATAAAATGGGTGCAAAGTGTTTGTCTCTGAAGATTTAGGAAAAGTAAGTCAGATCAGTTATGTTTGGAACCTTGTACAATGTCTGATATCTATTAAATGTTTAATGTAGTGATGAAGATTCATTCTTACCTTCTTCACTGATGTAGGTATAGATTTTCCCTTATTTGGGAAAATACATCAGGCCATAGACATAGCATATGGAATACTGGCAGTCAGAAAAGACTCCAGGAGTTTTCCTAATCATCTAGGATTCTGAAGTTTAGTTAGACTTTAAAGTTGACATAGTTAGCCCTTGTTTCCTGGCAATAGTCTGGGCATGAAAAAGATCTGTTTTGATCATCAAATGTCAATGGTGTTTAACTGCATCTTGCCTACCTGAAAAGTACAGTGATATAATTTACTACAATAGAATCTTAAAAGGTCACTGATCATACAGGGATGACTACTTTTCATTCAACCCTCTGTTTTCAGAAAGTAATTCATTTTGTTCAGGCCTCCTACTTAGAATTACTAATTGCTTACATACCTGGTTCATTACCCCAACCAAATAATGCCTGTGTATCACACTCTGAGGCCCACTGGGCAAATGCTCACATTCACAGGCTTCCACAGGCTGGTAAACTGGGTTCTGTTTGTCTCATTGGTCACCTGTTTCTGCATCAGTTACCTTCACACTAGGGGATTAGAAAAAGAAGGCAATGCACTTTTCATACTCTTGTGGGGTTGGGCCCATCTGTCTTAGGAAAACACTTCCCCCTGTATCATTTGGAGCAGGGAGATACAAGATCTGTCCAAGGTCCCTGCCCCAATTGCAGTGTTGAATTCTCAGTGACATTAGCTGCTTTAGCTCTTTCTCCAGGCTTTGGGACAGTCCAAAAGGAGAGGATGTAAGAAGCCTAGTCAAACAACTACTGAGGTGGTCTGTATCAGGCCCACCCGAGATCTTACTTAGCAGCCGGGTGATTGTAATCAGCAATCTATTTTCCCTCTTCCCAAGTTACAGAACTGAGCCTTGATCTTTCTCTTTCACACTTGGTGTGATCAAAATGTACAGTGAATGTTTATATACTTTAAAAAATTTATTACAGTAAAAGACACACTGCCATTATTTCCCTTTAAAGTACTCCATCTCACTTTGAATACACATATCCCACCAATCTTACCACTGTCTGAAGTAGTTTTAGAAGTCCTCTTTTGTGTCTTTATGAGGCATGATAAAAATATGGTCAATTCTGCTGCTGAGTGCCATCCAGTGGAAGGGCAGGCTAGTAAAATCACGGTGGGACCCTCATCTACCTCAGTTACCAGCTCTGACACTATAAAACTCCTGGCTCTCCTTTTACTGGCTATCAGAGGTGACTCTCCTTGGTTTAGCTAAATTATGATATAAGGTCCATAACTGGAAGACACTCTACAAAATTCTCAGTTTAAAAACATCTGTTGTTTTACCATGTCTTATAGACAAAAGGGCATAGGGACTCAAGTCCTTAAGAGTCACTGTGGAACTGAAACTACCTTGAAAAAAGCTGCACACTACTCAGGTTTGGTTGGAACTCAAACTCAGCACTCTTACACATCTGGAGCATTGTTCCATGTGTTATACTGGTCTTGTAAAGAAGAAACCCCTTAGGTTTGACCTGCGCTTGACTGGCTGTGAGCTAAGGGCACAGAACACTTGCTGAGAGCTACTTTGGCATCTGCTAGTATGTCTTTGGTTGAGTTCTTCTGGCATTTATTTGAAGGTATCTAAATGTGTGCTAGATCATAAAGAAGTTGATTTTCTTGTCCAAATAATGTCTGTTATGATTTGCCCACTAATTTTGTAGGGACAGCAGAAGTAACAGAAGTAGGAGACATTTCTGGATTTGTCAGTGATGTGCTATTATATGGATGTGTGTCTCGTTATAATTTGGTACCTATTTTTCTTTGCACCAACTGCCAATTGAATAGTACGGGTTCTGTTTTTAAAGATCTATAATGCTTTGTATTTTCTGTTTATTTATCATGAAAAGTTAACAGCCTCGTGCTATTCTAAGGCATCTTAAGAAGGTGAGGCGTGCCAGATATGTTTTATTTACCAGCTCAGAGGCTTTTATTCTGATTTAAAGCTAACTAAAAGAATGATTCTAAATACATTATATACACGTTCCTGACAAATCTTCTCCACAGTAAATATTTGTAAAGGCACTGCTCAGATAAACTAAATGAGAAATGTATGCTGACTTAAGCAAAGCCTCTAGCCAGAGAAAGTGCATCACATATCACAAACATTAAAGGCACAACGCCTAAGGAGCATTGCCTCTAACGTGGTCAGAGAGCACTTGCTAGTGGAATCAGAATACCACTAGAAATGCCTACTCCAAACTCTGTGGCTTCAGACCTAACAACCTCTAAGTTAGTGTCAGCGAAAGATAGGTCATTTCTCATAAGGCTGAATTGCTCTAAAGTTTTCATTGCATTTCTTTTTGCCTTCCCCAGAGATAAAGTCCATTACTTAGGCCTACTTGTTCCCATCAACATCTGTTCTACATCCTCCGATCTTTAAAGCCTTGTACCCATTAGTCTGTAGATTCTCTTGAATTTCTGTAGAAAAATCATAAATATGTATATCATCTGAGGCTAATGACATTTTCATTTCTTTGTAACCTTTGTATGTTGTGTGTTTTTTCCCCAGTACTGGAGATCAAATTCAGGACCTTGTGCTTGTGAGGCAGGAGCCGTGCCACTGAGCTAAATCCTTGGCCCTGTACATGTTTGTTTTGTTTCATGCACATGTTTCCAGGAAGAGGTTATCAGAAATGGTGCTGGTGGGCAGTTCTTATCTTCTTCCTGACTCTGATTAGCTGTTTTATTTCTGCCAGGCTACCCTGTCACTGAAAGGTTCTAGAAAACATCACTAATCACATTCTTATTGCTAAACTGAATGTATATATAGTATTCAATCTTTATTTTGCTTAAGGATTGAGAAGTACTATAGAGGGGTCTTAAATGTGTTTAAATGCTTAGCCCCCAATTTGGCAGTATTAGGAAATGGTAGAAACTACTCCCCCAAGGCCCCATTTTGCTCTCTCTTCCAGCATTTTATCCCATGACATATATCCACTACAATATGCTGCCTCAACACAGGCCCAAAGCAAGAGACAACCGATCACAGACTTCAATTTCTAAAACCATGAGCAATTATAAATCTTTTTTTCTTTGTAAATTAATTTTGTCAGGTATTTGTTACAATAATAAAAAGTCAACTAAAATAGGAAGTATTGGACATCACCACAATGTTAAAAAAAATCTTGGGCTGGGGATTTAGCTCAGTGGTTCTGTCACCTGCCTCGCAAGTGCAAAGTCCTGAGTTTGATCCACAGTAACCAAAAAAAAAATCTCACTCTCCCGTTGCTTTCCTAATACCACACACTCTATGTTTATCTACTTCACTGAACATTCTGTCTTATATTCCTTTGAGGACTGTACTTTCCCCAACTGCTCCTAAATAAAACTATGACATAAAATGCAACTCAAATGTGGAGATAAAAATAAAATGATTTCATTTTGGTTAGCACTAATTTGAGTTTCTTCCGAAGATTACACTCACTGGTTACTGGGGAGAAAAATAGCTAAATGTTTAATCCAGTGTAAAGTGTAGTCTTGCTCAGTAATTTACAAAATCCTGTTAGGTAGGGTTTCATCTATCCTGAGTTAGGTGTGTCCTGGAAGGCATCTGCTCCCCTCCAATATGACTACTAGTGGCATGACTGAATAACTAGTAAATTCCATCATTTGTCCTAGATATTCCCCAGTTCAACCTTGGACTTTTGGATGTGGAATTTATGGCAAGGACTTATTTTCTTGTCTGTGTTTTCTAACAAGAGAAATGGCTAATAAGTTATGACATTCACTTTCACTTCTGATCTAGATTTTACTCTGAACTATCCTTAAATGATTCATACCAAATGGTTAATCAATTCATATCAACCACAGTGAATCAATTAAAATAGCAAAAAGAGGGGAAAGTGAAATAAAAAGTTTACGGTCTAGGTATATGTTAGGATATATAGATACATGTACTCTTTAAGCCCAACATGGAAGACCAGATGATCTGTTAAGAACCATCAATGACAATAAAACTTGTAATAATGATAATTTGTTAGCAGAAGGTAATGTGGAAAGAGGAGAAATAAAATGCAGATAGGTCAGGAAGGACATTCAGAGTGAAAGGACAGGGCAGAAAGGAAAAACATAATACTTGTCACTGTCTTAGAAATATTTTTTTGCCAGGGATTTAGCTCAGTGGATCCGCTGCCCGCCTTGCAAGTGCAAGGACCTGAGTTCGATCCCCGGTACCAAAAAAAAAATTTTTTTTTATTAGTACATGTTTGTAGTACCCAACAATTACATTCATTGTGGGGAGTCAGTACATGTACACAACACATCTCAGTTCTTTTTAATCTCCCTTCTCCCACCACCCTCAACATTACTCTCTCACTTTGACATGTAAATATATGCTATTGTATCTTGAACAGGAGAACAACTGGCTTTGGTACCAGGTCAAAGCACTGTCACACCAATGGGAAACACAGTTGCTCCTTCAACTCAAGAGTAGGACTTGAGCAAGATTTGTTGTCACTTGCACTATGTCACAAAGAGTTTAATGGAGTTATTCTTTTGTTGTTGTTGTTGCCTACAACAGTGCAGTCACTTTGCTGCTATCATCATTCAGAGCACTGAGATGTTACATTAAACTTTACTTCAGCCATCAGCTTTGAAATAATCTTGATTATTTTAGAACCACCAACACTGAAATATGCATACACATCTGTCAAAGTTAAGTAGGTACTCAATGACATCAGAATAAATGAATGGATTTTTTCATTGAAGAAGGGAAGGAGGTGCCATAGTCTTCTTTTAAAATGTCCCTCAAAAGAAAAAAAGTTTGGCATCTTTAATTTAGTTCTGAATAGAGAACAAGTAGAAGTCATAAGAAAATAAAAAGGAGGAAATAAAAATAGCTACAAATGGCTAGCTAATAAGATCACATTATGAGTAGAAGTAGATAATTCACACATTCTGCAAAAAATAATTTTTAAGACAAATGATGAAAAGTGTATTATGACCTTGATTGCTAAAAGAACTTTTTCATACAGCACTTATTTTAATTTATGGTTTAAGGTTAATTCAGCATCTAGTTAGGAAAGCTATTTCAAGATAAATAGAAGAGTACAATGTGCTACAGACAAAAATACTGACTCAAGAGGATAATCTAAATTTAAATTTCCAATTTTCCTTCATAGAGCAGCTTTCCTGGTGTTTGCTACCTTACTCTGCCACACATTCTGTTGGCTCTGGAATTGAAATACAATATTGGGTTCATTATTTTTCCCAAAGCAGCAATGGTCACTGTAGTTTTTCTAAGTAGTTCTATGATTTAACATTTCTAGTGTTTATAAATTATTAAAAACAATACAGTACATAAATTTAATACATTTGGAAGTTATATTAAAGGGAACTAAGCTCAATTTTCCTGGATTCTAAAATATCAAGAACTAGGCCCCTCCCTCAACTCCAGCATGCAATCCTGCAGGAGGTGAGCCCATTCCACCCCAACAGGAGCAAGCAGGCCCTCTCTGGACAGAGAGCAACTTCCCTCAATGCAACAAGCAGGCCTACCACCACTCCATCTAGTGCAAACAAGTAAGCAAGCCAGGACATGCTCCCCCCTCTCCAGATCCCTCTCTGATGCAAGGATAAGACATTCCACCACTTTACTTTCCCTTGGCTCTGGGCAGCAGAGGCAAGGACTATCCAACCCTGATCCTGGACAAGGTCAATGCCAGGGGAGAGAAAATCCAGTGCTATGCTGTACACAAGAAAAACATTTAACCCAAAAATAAACTCACAGACTAAAAATCAAAGGACAGAAAACAACATTCTATGCAACAGCAACATGAAAAAAAAAAGCAAGTGCAGCTATCTTATATTGGACTTCAAGTTGAAACTGATCAAAAGAGGCAAAGAGAATAACTAAATATTGGTTAAGTGAATAACCCAAGAAGAAGAGATAACAGTTATTACCATATATTCACCAAGCAACAGTGCACCCAGCTTCATTAAAAAAAAAGTATTATTGGACATAAAAGAGCAGATATGCATAAATACAACTAGTGGGGGACTTTAATACTCCACAGTCATAAATAGATCAACTAGACAAAAAATCAACTTAGAAACTTTGAACAAATGAATTCAATAGATATCTACAGAGTGTTTCACCAAACATAAAATACATTCTTTTTGGTAGCATGTGGAACTTTCTCCAAAACAGACCACATAATAGCCAATAAAGCAAGCTTAAGTAAATGTAAAAGTAGTGCAATTATAACATGCATGCTATCTCATCATAGCGCATTGCAGTGAAATTTGAAATGAACAACAAAAGAAAACAGAAATTAATGCAAATGCTTGAAAACTAAACAATATAGTCTTAAAGAAACAATGACTTACAGAAGAGATCAAGGAAGAAATAAAATGGTTTCCAGAGCTAAAGGGTAATGCCAATACAACACACCAGAACTTATGGAACACAGCAAAAACATCCCAAGAGGGAATTTTATAGCTATGAAATACCCACATTAGAAAAACATCATTGAGAGATGCAGATGAAAACAACACTGAGATTCCATCTCATTACAGTAAGAATGGCTGCAATCAAGAAATCAACCAATAACAAATGCTGGTAACATTGTGGGGATATAGGAACCCTTCTTTATTGTTGGGGGGAGTACAGAATGGTGCAACCACTGTAGAAATCAATATGGAGATACCTCAAACAACTAGGATTAGAAGTCCCATTTGACCCAGCTATTCCTCTACTGGGTATCTTCCCAAAAGAATTTAAAAAATCATACCACAGCGATATATGCTCACCCATGTTTACAGCAGCAGTTTGTAATAGCTAAAATTTGGAAACAGCCCAATTGCCTATCAACTGGAGTCTGGATAAAGAAGATATGGTTTTTTCTTATAAAAATGGAGTACTACTCAGCCATAAAGAATGAGAAACTAGAGATATTTATAGCTAAGTGAATGCACATTAAGGCCATAATCGTAAGTGAAATTAATAAGTCACACATGTGTAAATACCAAATAGTTTATCTGGTATAAAAAACTAAAAGTATAAATAAGTATCAAAATGTATAATTGATATTGTGTAATAGGAAGAGAAGATCTAAAAGAGTAGAGGAAGTAGGAGGGGCAGGGGAAAGGTAAAAAGGGAAAAGAAAAAATATGTGAAAAGGAAAAACATAGAAACAATTCTTTGTAAACAGGGAAGGGTGGAGGGGGTAAAGGGAAGTCAGGGGTAAGGGGAAGAATAAGAACCAAGATAAGTCATGTAAAGGTACAAGATCCCGATGATGAATGTTAACTGTATTGCATACCTAAAAGTACCAATAAACAATAAAGATTAAAAAAAAAAAACCACAGAGTATGCCCAAATAAATAACCTAACAATGCACCTAAAGGTCCTAGAAAAACAAGAATGTTTTAAATCCAAAAGTAGTAAAAGGAAGATTATAAAGACGAGAAGAGAAATCAATGAAGTGGAGACCAAAAAACTACACACACACACACACACACACACACACACAAATCAATGAATCAAAGAGTTAGCTCTTCAAATGTACAAGCTGTGCCAAACCCTGTAGTAACCCCTATCAGCCAGAATCTCCTTATAGTTACTTCACGGCACCTTGTGTTGTCCACCTCCTAAACTGCTCAACGTAAGACCGAATCCTTGCTGGACTGCTCAGGGTGCCAAAACTTATCCCTTTCAGAACATGCCTGGTGCTATCCATCCAGCTGCTCCTAGACCACCATTTAGTACTAAGAGACCTGCTTCTTCACAAGTTCCACAAGTCATGTCAACACAGCATGTTACAAACACATCAACAGAGACAATGGGTCCACGTCCTGCAACTGCTGCAGCTGTTTCTGCTGTCTGCACCATTCCCCAGTATAACTGTGTTGTGAGAGTCTGCAGCCCTCAGCAGCACCTTAATGCATGGCCACAGGTTACCATGCAACAGCCTGCTGTTCAGGTACAAAGCCAGGAACCTCTGGCTGCTTCCATGTTAGCATCTGCCCCTCCTCAAGAGCAAAAGCAAATGTTAGGTGAACAGCTGTTTCCATTTTTCAAGCCATACTCCCTACTCTTGCTGGTAAAATCACTGGCATGTTGCTGCACATTGACAATTCAGAATTTCTTCATTCACTTGTCTCCAGAGTCTCTCCATTCTAAGGCTGATGAAGTTGTTGTACTACTACAAGGCCACCAAGCTAAAGAGGCTGCCAAGAAACCAGCTAACAGTGCCACTGATGTTCCGATTATTTAAATTGATCAGTGACCATGAAAAGAAATTCATACTGCACTAAAGAAAAATATCTAACTATGGAAAAACTTTACATATTATGAAAAAAAATAGCCAAATATAAAATTAAAAAGGAAAGGAAATTCTGAACCTTATGCACCAAGAAAATGCCAGGTCTAGCAAATAATGCTAGTCCTAGATTACTTGATTTAAAAACAAAAAACAAAAAAAACACCCCATAAACACAGTCAAATATAAAAACAATCTAATATTTTGTAGACCTTGGGAAAACAATTTTTAGAAAGTATAACATTTAAAGCATTTAAAAAAAATTTTGTAATTCTTTACTGTGGAATGGCTCAGGATGTCAGTTCTGTTTTAAGTAGCAGAATTGATAACTGAGCAAGGAAATGTAATTTGGATTATAAAATTCTTGCTTCAATGAAAATTCCTTAAACAGTGAAAACAATTTAAAAAACAAAACACAAAAATGAAAAAGGTGAAATCACAATGGACACTGCTGAAATCACAAAGATTATTAACAACTATTTTGCAAATAAATGTAAGACATCACATAAACAGAAGCAAGGACAAAAATCACACAATCATTTCAATAGGTGCATAAAACATTTTTGATAATATCCAGTATCAGGTGTTTTTTTTTTTTTTTTTTTTTTTTTTTTTTTTTTGGTACCAGGGATTGAACCCGGGTCCTTGTGCTTGAGAAGCAGGTGGTGAAACCACTGATCTAAATCCCCAGCCCTTCAGTATCATTTTTTTGATAAAAATACCGAAGAAAATAGGTATTGAAGCACCTTACCTCAACCTGATAAAAAGCATTCATTCAATCATCCATTTTTGGGTTTTTTTGAGACAGGGTCTCGCTATGCAGCCCAGGGTGGCCTTGAACTTGTGGCAGTCCTCCTGCCTCAGCCTCCTACGGGCTGTGATTACAGGCATGCACCACCACACCTGGCTCAGATATAAACCATTTATGCCACCATCATATTAAATGGGAAAAAACTGAAAACTTTCTCAGCAAAATCAGGAACAAGGAAAGGATGTTCACTATCACCACTTGTGCTCAACATAGTCCTTGAAACATTAGAAAGGGTAATGAGGCAAGAAAACTAAATAAAACGGTACATATAGAAAGGGAAGAAGTATCATTATTTGCAGATGCTATGATTCTCTATCTAACCCCCCCTAAACATCCACCAAAAGACTCTTAGAATTACTGACCAAATTCATGTAGTAGGATGCAAAATGAACATATGAAGCCCAATAACCTTCCTGTATATTAATAATGAACTCACTGAGAAAAAAATTAAGAAAAAAGTATCATTCACAGTATTATCAAGGAAAGTTAAATACTCAGAAATTTAACTAACTAGGGAAGAGAAAGACTTCTGCCACAAAAACTCAGAAAGAGGAAGTGGTAGAAGACATGAGAAAATGGAAAGCTATGCCCTGCTCCTGGATAGGCAGAATCAATATTGTCAAAATAGTCATACTTTCAAAATTGATATAAGGATTTAACACAATCCCAATAAAAATACCAATAGCATTCTTCACAGAACTAGAGAAAACAATACTAAAATTCATATGGAACCAGAATAGCAAAAGCAATCCTGGATAACAAGAGCAAATTGGGAAGAATCATAATACTAGACTTGAAGTTATATTACAAAGTTGCTGTAATAAAAACAGAATGTTGATAGTGCAAAAACAGACAGGAGCATCACTTCAACAGAACAGAGGATGCAGAAATAAACCCAAGCATATTCAACTCTTTGATCTTTTACACAGGAGCCAAAAACTTACCTTAGGAAAGTTAGCCTGTCTCATAAAAGGTGTTCAGAAACTGGCTATCCACCTGCAAAAGGTTTATCTAGACCCATGTCTCTTACCATGCACTAAACTAAAATAAACGTGGATCAAAGAATTAAATGTTAAAACAGAAACACTTAACCCCCCAGAAGACAAAACAGGCAAAACTCTTGAAATCATAGTTATAGACAAAGACTTTCTCAACAGAGCCCAAGCTGCACAGGAAGTAGTAATATCAACAAATGGGATAATATCAGATTAAAAAGCTTCTGCACAGCAAAAGAAATAGTCAACAGAGTGAAAAATAAACTTCTATACTGGGAAAAAATTTTGCCAGCTATTTTTCAGACAAGGGAGTAATATGCAGAATATATAAAGAACTCAAAAAGCTTTGACCCACCCCAATAAAAGACAATCAAAAACCAAGCAAGCAAAATGAATAGACACTTCACAGAAGAAGTACAAATGCTCAACAGATGCATGAAGAAACGCAGGTGAGGGAAAGGGGATGAAAAAAGGAATTAAGATTATGTTATGAGCTGGGCTTGGTAATCCTAGCACTTGGGTGGCTGGGGCAGAAGGATCATATTGTGTTTATGTCCAGTCTGGGCTACATAGTGAGACACTGTCTCAAAAACACCCCCCCCCAAAAAAAACCTAACAAAAAAGATGTTATGTACATGTACCAACTCCACCCATGGAATGTAAGCATTATGTACTACAAGCATGTCCTATTAAAAAACAACACCAAGAACTACAGCATCAACAAAGCCAGAGAAAAGGTTTTCCTAAAACATTTTCACACTCCTATCAGCTGGAACAATTCTTAGAGATATTTATTCATATTTTGATATAGATATCTAGAATGCCAGTACCATTTTTACTGGGAGGACATTCTTTTAGGAAACAGTACGTATAACTATCAAACAGTGAAAAAACTGTCTAAGCTTCAAATGGTCAATTAACAGACCATGCTAGTACCCTCCTACACCCTATGAAAACAATCCCACACACAAAAGAAAAACAATCATAGACTAGATATGGGTAATCTCTGTCCTTATTACTGTAACAAACACATGAGATAATGAATTTATCTCAGAGAAAAGACTTACTTGGCTCAGAGTTACAGAGGTTCCCGTCCATGATCTACTGGCCCTCTTGGTTATGAGCCTGTAAGGCAGTATGTCATGGTGGGAGTGCATGGCAGAACAAAGCTGTGCACCTCATGTCCAAAAATGAAAAAGGGAAAGAGGAAGAGATGAGGGCCCTATGCTCCCCTTTCAATGCATGCTTGTACTGACATGAGGACCTCCCAGTAGGCTCTTCCTCCTAAAATTTCCACCACTTGCTAGTAGTGCCAAATTGGAGGCCACACCTTTAACACATAGGCCTTTGGGCATTTGCAGATCCAAAATATGGCCATGTCCTTGGGCCTCTGGGAAGATTAACATGCTCTGTTTGTGGAGTGGTCCTTGTCCTACCATAAAGATCAACATGCTTCATTATACAGATGTTCATATACTATAAAATTCACCATGTAAATGTATGATTCAATGTTTTTTTGAAAAATATATTCACAAATTGCAAATATCACATTTTGTCCATCTTTAAAGAAATCCCACATGATTGCCAGCTAATTCCCAATTCCCCTAATGTTCCCCCTAACCCTACGAGCCTCTGGCAACTCTAATCTACTTTTGGTCTCCACAGAGCTGCCTATTCTGGGTAATTCTTACAAATGGAATTATGCAGTATGTTGTCCTTTGGCTCCTTTACTTACCATGATGTTTTCAAGGTCCATCCTTGTTGTATGTATCAATGCTTTCTTTTTAATGCCAGTTAATATCTATTATAGGGATATTTATCAATTGTTAACTGCCTTAGTCTGGAGCTATTCTAGTCTCCCTATAAGTGGTTTCTTTTCATCTTTAGCAGTGTGCAAAAAAAATGGAGGTAGTGATATATTTAGACTATTTCAGCTCATGTAAAAGAAGCTAAAAATACTAGAAACAAAAAAAATGTTGAAGAAGCTATATTGGAGGGGTATCTGATGAATTTTTTTCCTTGAATTTAGAAAAACTTTATATTTACCCCCAATGGGTTAAGTAAACTTAAAAAGCAAACAATTACATCCTAGATTGACTATTTCTCTTTAACTCTGAAATTTCAGAGTCTCATTTAACTCCTTTCATTCTTCATCTCATTAGTTTCTATAATTCAGCATTTTTATGAAAGCACCTTTTTAAAAAAATGTAGGTCAGTTTGAAAGATGTAGGAAAGTTGTGGAGATAGTATTCAGAATTGCCATGTATCTCATACCCAGTTTCTTCCCTTATTAGTATACTAGTATAATGCATTTGGGGCAATTAAAGACCGGTACAGATTACTGATGTAATATTTTTAAATAACATTCATACGTTATTCACATTTCCTTAGTTTTAACCTAATGTCCTTCTAAGATCTTATCTAAGATAGCACATAACATCTTTTTTTTTTTTTTTTGGTACCAGGGATCGAATTTGGGTCCTTGTGCTTTCGAGGCAAACAGCGGAACCACTGAGCCAAATCCCCGGCCCAAGCACATAACATCTTTAAGGTTGAATTTTAATGAAATTCTACCCAACAGTCTTATTAAAGATATACACTACATTTAAAATATACTGGAATTCATGTAACATTTAAACAGCTTATTTCATGAATTTGAGTTAATGTGTGTCAAATCATAGCCCTGAAACATTATGACTATATTCAACAAGCAAGCCCTTAATATGCATCACAAAGTATGAGCTGAATTATAATGGTCTATTTTCTGGTACCAAATTTAGAAAGGAATTGGGTTGTATTTCCTTTTAAGATTGTAGTGATAGAAACTAGATAAAATATGTCATTCCAAATGAAATATGTTTTATTTTCCTAACAGCACAAACTTTAGTTTGCCTTAATAACATTACAGACTATTAATTACCAGCCATCTCTCAGTGTTTGTAGTTTTTTCCAAACTACCACATTGAATTTTTCTTTAGTTGTTTTTTTTTTTCTTGGTTATGACTGATCTTTAGAGTTTCCTAGTTTTTATGATCACGGAGGAAGACAGTTTTGAGGAATATTGGTCAGGTATTCTGTAGAATGTCTCTCAGCTGGGATTTGTCTGCTGTTTCCCTCATAACTGGGCAGGGGTTACAGGTTTCAGAGAGGAAGACTACAGAGTAAACTGCCACAATCGTCACATCATGCCATGGCACGTACTGTAAATGTTACTTGATACTGATAATGTCAATCTCCATCACCTGATGAAGGCAGTGTTTATCAGGATTTTCCAGTGTAAGGTTACTTTTTTTGGCCCTTCACACACTGCAGAGTGTGGAAAGAAGCCAATGAAAGCAGCCCACACCTAGGAGTGTGGAGTTATATATTTTGCCTCCTTGAGGGTAAAGGAGTTACATAAATTATTCAGAGTTATTGTGAGTGAAAGAACTGTCTAGTCTCCCTATTATCATTTTCTGTCCTTCATTTATTAATTTAGTAAATGACTTATTCATGTAAGTATGGACTTGTGCATATTTTATACTTCAGGATATAAAACAGTATTACTTTATTTTACTGCTCAAATTCTAGCTTTGACCACTGAGAACTCTTTCAGCTCCAATGTCCCTTTAACATATCCTAGCACTGTATGTCTTTAGAGCTCTTAACTATATTATGATACTATGAGATGCTGTAGCTTAGACTGTATACGGTATTTCTTTCTCCAGTCCTAAACCCAGCCATTTCTTGGTCCCTTTTATAAGAGCTAAAGGACAGGTGTACTTGTTACTATGTGGTATGACTGCTTCTTTAGCTACTTCTTTGTACATAACTTTCTCCAATTCCCACAATCAAAATGATGTTCAAGTCACCGAGGAAGAACCCAGGAAGGATATTAGAGAGCAGCAAACCCTGATTTCTGGGAGACAGTGCTTTTAACATATCAGCTTCCATCTCAGCAAAAGACACTGGCACTGTTTCTTACGCAATGAACAATACTTATCTAGTGGGACACTAGACTGTGCCTCTATAGAACTGGACCAGAAAGGGTCTTAGAAAAAATATTGAATTATTTGTTCACTTATTCACATATATATTTCATGAGCCTATTCAGAAGCTTCATAGAAGAGCTAGAATTTTCTCTGGGCCCCAAACATTTGTGAATATCAATCAAATATGCTGCTGTATTCTGGAAGACTGATTAAACAACAGATCTCTTTAAAGAGGGCAATAAATATAAAAACTAAATTATCCATCTTTATTTAAAACAAGATACTTTTACTATGAGGTCAACACACTCTATGAGAAATAGAGCTAAAATTTCATTTATACAGAGCTCAGTCTCATGACAAATCCCTGGTTTCAAGTTCAGAAGCACCTTTTTCTTTAAAGTTCAGAGCCAGCCCCTAATCACCTAACTACAAAACACAGCTCAACAGAGCTAAAGAACTGCAGGCTGATCAGATGGCTGTTTGTAGAAAAAGCCTGCCACAGATTTGCTGACAGTATCTCTAAGCAGAAAGGGGAAGAGAAAGGACAAGGGAAAGACGGGAAGGTAAATGGAGAGAGCTGTCAAGACTGCCACAGAGACTGATGCAAAGGCAGAGACTGGAAATGGTGACAGGGCAGGCAGCAAGGATGCAAGTGGCAGACATCGGTACAGAAGAGACGCGGTTACAAATGAGGACGAAAAGGAACTCATGCTTCAGTCTGCCACCAATGAGTTACAGCTTATGAATAGCCCTTGACAGCAGGGGAGAGCACACTCTAGCAAACCCCCAGAAGCCTGCTAACCCAAGGGATTTAAGGGCCCAGTGGAGAAAGGGCTGTGACCGTACAGAACTACACAGGGACAAGCTTCATGCCCGGCACCATCTACACCCACAACAACCCCAAATACTTCCCAAACGTAAGCTGGATCAAGAAAAGATCAAACCAAGAAGAGCATTTTCTTTTTCTGTATATCACAGAATTTTAAAATTTAAATAGAAATATTTAGGAGCACAAATCATCAAACCCTCAACCAAATAGCACATTTATTTTTTTAGATTGCAAACAATCTGATGATCTAGGCCCATAGAAATTTCATTCCATAATGAAACAAGAGTACAACTAAAAGAAATGATAATTCTATGAGGATACTTTAAAAAGAGATCAGATCAGGAGCCACTGAATTACATGAAAGAAGAAAAGAAGAAAAGATCCCTGGAATCCCAATATTTCCTTCAAATGTGAATCTATGACTACTTGGATAAAGGGCCTGAACCCTGAAAAGAAACTGACAGGTCCTTATGAACAAGTATTTTATAACCCTTTAAAGCACAAGCTCAGTGAACAGGGAGGAACTGCTTCACCTTTCTCTCCCTCCACTTACCTACATATAATGTCTAGTATACAACATAAACATTCTATCCTGCCAGTTAGCACTTAACTTTCACTTGTGGTAGCTGGTGCTTTTGAGTAACTCAGAAGAGCATAGCAGTATTTGCCTGCAGTTTTCAGCTCTTGACAAAGACGTATCAATGAGAAACCCTATGTCCTTCCCATCTCTGTACTCCATGGGATTTACAGGTATGATTTTATCATTGTTTGCTTTTTTCTCAATTCCCATAACCTAGACATGCCAGATTCTCTTGATATCACAGTTATTAACTCTGACTCCCTGAGTCAAAATCCAGGGGTTACCCTTTTCTTTCCTTTTTTTGATAAAGTTAGCTAAAGGCTTATCAATTTTATTATTCTTTCAAAAAACCAACTCAATTCATTGATTTTTTTGTATTGTTTTCTTAGTTTCCATTGCATTGATTTTTGCTCTAATCCTTATAATTTTCTCTCCTATATGAGATTTCGGTTTTTTTTGCTCTTCTTTTTCTAGGAGTCTAAGATTCATCATTAGGTTGTTTATTTGAGCTTGCTCTGTTTATCTAGTGTGGGCATTCAATGCTATGAATTTTCTGCGTAGAACTGCTTTCATTGTGTCCCATAGATTCCTGTATGTTGTACTGGTATTATCAGTTGTAGAAACTGCCTAATCTCTTCTTTAATTTCCTCTGTGACCAATTGATTGTTCAGGAGAGTGTTGTTCAATTTCCATGTGTTTGCGAAGTGCCTAGGGTTTCTTATGCTGTTGATCTCTAGCTTGACTGTACTATGATCTGTTAATATACAAGGGATAACTTCGATTCCTTTGCATTTATTCAAGCCTATTCTATGAGCTAGTATGTGGTCTATCTTGGACAATGACCCATGTGCAGCCGAAAAGAATGTATATTCTGATTTGTGGGGTGGAACACTATATAGACGTCTATTAAGTCCATGCATTCAAAAGCTTGGTTCAGTTCTAGTATTTCGTTGTTGATTTTTTGCCTAGATGATTTATTTGTGATAGTGGGGTATTTAGATCCCCCTCTACAATTGTATTAGTGCTTATTTGGTTTTTCATGTTACTTAGTATTTGTTTTATATAGTTGGGGGCATTAATATTTGGTACACATATGTTTATGATTGTCATCTCTTCTTGAGTTGTTCCCTTTACAAGGATGTAGTGGCCTTCTTTGTCTCTTTTAATCAGTTTTGGTTTGAAATTTACTTTGTCTGCAAATAAGATTGCTACCCCTGCTTTTTTCTGGGCTCCTGTCGCATGCAGAATTGTTTTCTATCCTTTCACTTTCAGTCTATGGGTTTCTTTTTGCACTAGGTATGTTTCTTGTATACAACATATTGTTGAGTTTTGCTTCTTAATCCATTCTGTCAGTCTATTTCTCTAGATTGGTGAATTGAGGGCATTAACATTGATGGTTATAACTGATATGTACTGATTTATTATTGTCATGTTATTGTCCTTTTATTGACTCTTTTTGTTTTTTCCCCCCTCTGCTTTTAGTTTCTTGCCTTGCCTATTTGATTTGCTCTGGTGGCCTCATGGTGTTGTGACCTTCATTGTCTTTTACCAGGGTGTTGTTTAGAATTCCTTGTAGTGCTGGTTTGGTATTCATGAAGTTTCTCAGGTGTTCTTTGTCATGGAAGTATCTTATTTCCCCCTCCATTTTGAAAGAGAGTTTTGCAGGATACATCAGTCTAGGTTGGAGGTTGTTTTCTTTTAGGACTTGAAATACCTCACTCCAGGCTCTCCTTGACCTGAGGGTTTGTGTTGAAAAGTCTGCTGTGATGGGCTTTCCTTTGCATGTGATTTGTTTCTTTTCTCTTACTGCTTGTAGTATTTTGTTCTTCTGTTGGGTTTCTGGGATCTTGATTATTATATGTCTAGGTGTAGATTTCTTTTGATCATGGCTAGTTGAAGTCCTGTAAGCCTCACTTATCTGTATGTCAAATTCTTCCCTTCTGCTTGGGAAGTTTTCTCTCATTAATTCTGTGAACAGCTTTTTAAAATCATTTGTATTTTCTCCTGCTACTTCATGGATTCCTTTCAGTCTTATGTTATTCTTCTTTGCATCATCTAAGAGTTGTTTGATTGATTTCTCATGATCCCTTACTGTTTTTAAGAGACCTCTCTTTTCATAGTCACTGACTGCAGTCCTATCTTCTATATCTGAAATTCTATCTTCACATTCTTTTATCCTGCTGTGAAAACTTTCAATAGAGTTTTTAATCTCTGGATATCTGTTTCATGGATTCCATTTCTTTCCTGTGTTGGGAATTTATTGCTTCCATTTCTTTCTTATGCTGAGCCTTCATGGCTTCTATCATGGTCCTGAGATCATCTATTTTTTTGTCAGTTTCTGTTGTAGAGTCTCTAATCATTTTGCTTACCATCTCTATGGTTAACTGGGAAATTATTTCTGTTTTGAATTATTCTAGAGCCTGATTGATCTGTTTTGTTTCTTCCTGTGCTATGAGTTCGGGGTGTTCTGGTGGTTCACTGTCAGACTTTTCATTCTTATTTGCCCTACTGTTTGCCACTGGTGAAATGGAAGTCTATGTTTGTGTCTTACATAAGTGTTTTTTCATTTTTATTTTTTGGGGGTTGTCCTTGGTTTAATTCCTGGGTTATTACTTAAATCTCCCTGATATAGTTGCACTTTAGCTTTTGAGTCTCTAATGACTCATAGACATTCTCATTTTCAAATATCAGAGAAGACAACTCATTAAATCAGTCACAACCCTTTAGCTCAAATGATGCAATCAGCAACACAACAGTATCAAGTACAACTTACAAATTGACCATTTTTGGTAGTCATTAATCTATCACCTTTAAACCACATGAATTAAATTAAAATCAAGAAGCAGCCCAAAATATGTTTGCAGTGAATAAACTCAACATAGCATCTTTACCGTTTAGGACGGGGGCTTACACAAGAGTTAGGATGAGAGGAGTAGATAAGTAAAAGAATTGGATAAGGTTTCAAGTGAAGCCAGAGGACATAGGATGACCATATAATCTTTAGGAAACTGTTAAGTCAAAAGGGAAAGACAGAGTGCAAGAATAAGGACAAGAATATAACAATATAACAGTAATAGGGGCTCACTTTCTTTTGAAACTATTGACCCTTCAGTGAAGGAAAATAAGAGAAGAAAAGACCATAAAGAAAAAAGAAAAAAATGATACAAGAAGAAACCCGAGTTAGGGCAGGAACAGGAACAGAAAGGGAGATGAGGAATAATATGGGGGAGCAAGAGACTGAGTTGGAAAAAGAGGACAGAAAAAAGAAAGAATTTGTAAAGTGGAATAGGGAAAAGAAAGAAGAAAAATAATTTGATGGGCCTCTTTCAGACTATATCTCTGCTGTCATAATATACAATGCGCACATCTATATACAAAACTAAGTCCTTTGATCTCAGCTAGCCAATGGCAGACCCCCGAGATTCAGACTGATTTTGGGCTGCAAGGCCCAAACTGAGCTCCCTGACCTCCTGCAGAGTTGAACTCCGCAAAGTTCTACTACAGGTTCCCTCTGCCCTTTCTTTGAAGATCAAAGTCCAGAGCTCAGAAAAATGTCCTTTATAATCACCTGTGCCTCTGTGGAGTGGATCCAAGGACTGGCACAAATAGGAATTCAAGGATTGGCACAATCAGGAGGCCTGAGAGTAGGGGGGGTTACAAGAAGGTTTGCAGGGGCACCCATGTGGCAAGCTAGTACTCACTGATTGGCCCCAGGTAGGCTGGAGCAAGAAGGGGACATAGGCGACTGTCCCAGACCTCTGCCTTCCACCTTCCACTGGATGTTGGCCACCCAGAGGCTCAGTCTTTAAAAAAGGTGTGGGGTGGTCCCAGGTTCACCAAGATAAAAGAAGCAAAAGATGCCTACTCATTTTTATTATTCTAGCCCTTTTGCCAGATTATTGTTAGCTTTTGTACTTTGAATTATTTAGGAATCTGGCAGGTCATCCCAGCCTGTCACATCAGTATAGTTTACACATGCTGTTAGGGAGCTTCACAATGTGTGAAACTGAAGCAGTCTTTACTTTTCAAAATTTATTATCCATTGTATTTAATAAGCTGGGATGGATGTAGCAGTCTCTTTGCTTTGGACAATCTCTGCCATGGTCTTGTCTAATGATGAAATGCTTTCATATTTCCCATATGTTGTCAAATTTGTATGACCAGTAATCATTTTCTCATCACTTCTGGATATGAATAATTAATTTATTATTTGGTGACATCTGCGTAACTTAGCAAGATCCTGTTTCCAAATAAAAAGGGCAGGGGATGTAGCTCAGTGGTAGAGCACTTGTCTATAACATATGCAAGGATCGGGGATAGAGGGGCATTGTGAGTGTGTGTGTGGGAAACTGTTAAATATGAAATGTAAAGCAAACCACAACATAATTTTAAATGATTCACTAGCCAAATTAAAGCAGGTAAAATTAATTTCAATAATATATTTAATTTATAACATTCAAAATAATATAATATTGGCATGTACTTAACAAACATATAATAATCAATATAAGAAAGTTGTAAGAGCCAGGCATGGTGGTGCATGCCTGTAATCCCAGCGCTCAGGAGACTGAGGCAGGAGGATCTCTGTGAGTTCAAGACCAGCCTGGGCTACAAAGTTCCAGGTCAGTCTCAACTACATAGTGAGACCCTGTCTCAAAAAACAAAAAACAAACAAACAAACAAAAGTTGTAGGTTTCCATATTTTTTTTCTTATGAAAATCTCACAAGTCTGATGCATGCTTTACCCAAGCCCACTTCAATTCAGACTGGCCTCCTTTCAGGGCCCAACAACCATGTGTAGCGGTGGCCACTGTGTGGAACAGACAGCCTCAGCCTCACTCCTTCTAAGTACCAGCATTATCTGGGAACTTGTAAGAAATTCAGAATCTGGGGGCCAGCTTCAGACTTACAGATTTCAAAATCTGCATTTTAACAAGATTGCCAGGTGATTCACACAAACATTAAAATGTGAGAGACAATGGCTTGGAGCAGAGTTTCCTTGCATATGGGAGGTGCCAAGGTGCACTTAAATCATGATTCCTTCTTGGGGGTTGCAGCTGGACTGTCAGCCAAAGGTCCCATCATTTATCGCAGAATGTCACACAAAAATCCTTTTATATCTCTGTCTTGACAGAGGATTGGGGAAACCCAGCCCTTGCACACTGTAGGACAAGTCCAGGGTTGCCTACTAAAGGACAGACAGTGAGGGGCAAAGAATAGAAAGCAACCTTAACATCTTGCAATGGAAGGAAAGATAAACTGACCCAGTCATGCTTCAGAATGTAATGTTTGAACTGGACCTAACGATATCGATGTGGCTTGATATTGAAAACAATGTCAGTTTTTAAAAGTTTCTGAATATGAACACAGCCAATTATAATGTATGCATGATTAAAGATAAATAAAACCCTACACATTGTTTATGAATCAATTATAATATGTGCATACAACATGGAATGGATGTGAGCCAAGCTGAGATAGCTGTTGCCTTTGGGGAGGGACAGAATTGAGAAAAAGAACACTTTCAAAGTTATCACTGTCATTAAAAAATTTCCCTAGGGCTGGAAGTCTGGCTCAGTGGTAGATGCTTCTCCAGCATGCATGAGGCCCTGGTTTCAATCTCTAGCACTGGGAAAGAAAAAAAATTTTTCTAAAGCAAATATGACAAAAAATTTTACATTTGTTTGAGTGGTGCATAGGAGTGTGTTTTAATATTATTTTATCTGGGGAGTTTTTTTTCAAGAAAAATAAATTCATCTCAATAAATTCAGAAATAAATGCATATAAAATTTCAGACAAATCAGAGATATATGCAGTAAAAAGACTCTACTCCTTCCCTCAACTCTTGCTCTTTCCTAGTTAACATTTGTAAACGTAGTGTATATCATTTCAAACATTTCCTTTTTATTTCCAGATATATAAAGCCTATAAATTAATGGACCTTAAAAGACAGAATAGCGGACATTTTTGGAACTTCTTGCTTTTATGCTGACAGGTTGACATTTATGTTGACATTATTACTGACATTTTCCCCTGCCTAAACATATTGATCTAACTCATTCTTTTTAGTAGCTACATAGTATTCCATCGTGAAGCACCATCACAATGTATTTAAAACTAACACTAAAAAACTTGAGATCATTCTTACTTGAAAATAAGCAAGGATTCGTTAGAACTCTGTAAGCATTTTTCTCATCCAATAAATTTGATATTACCGTATAAGGAAAAGCTTAAAGATGTTCCTATTAGAGAGGAGTAAGGTTAGAACAAATAAAAGTAAAAAAAATTCTGAAATATCAGAAAGCACACATTACTTCCATTTCAAATCCAACTTTTAGGACAAGAAAAAACTATTTTGAATATCCAAATAACAAACTTCTTTTTCTGTCCTAGAATTTAAAGATCATTGAGTGATAAAAATTATGCAATGCCTGTACCCAGGATGCCCTAGAAATTATTTCTGAACTCCCACACCATTATCATTAACAGACAGCAGCTGTGGGCTCACAGCATCCTCAGTACACACACAATGAAACACAGATAGCATGTCCCTGCATGGACTCCGTGTTTGCAGCTGGGTTCTAATTAGTGCCACTGAGGACACACACTTTTTGAAGATGATGACGAAGTGATTTAGAGTCTTTTCTCAGCCACCTGTGTCATGTGTGGCTTTGAGCAAATAATTTAAGTCTCATTTTCTTCTTTGAAATATCTCACAAAGTTGTTGTAAGAATTTAAAGAAATGTGCTGTGTGTGGTGGTGCACTCCTGTAACCCTAGCGCTCGGGAGGCTGACACAGGAGGACTGCCATGAGCTTGAGGTCAGCCTGGGCTACACAGTGAGTTCAAGGCCAGCCTGAATTGCATAGTGAGACTTTGTCTCAAAAAAAAAAATTAAAAGAAATAATGTACAATACTTACATAGGTGCCTACTTCTTAGTAAGCAATAATAACTTGGGAAATTACCATTATTGTATTTTTGAGTAATTACTGTACTAAAGGGCCCTATTAGAACTAGAGTTTGCAAAAAATGGTGGCATTTACCAGTTTTTAAGATCTTGTAATTTAGAAATAAATTTGAACAGCCCAAAAGGAAAGATAAACCCATTTCAATAAATACAGAAATAAATTCATATTTATTTTCTACATAGCAGAAAACATTAGATACACAGTAAGATGCCTACTGAAAAACATGTGTAAGAGGAAAGAAAACAGGGAAGCAATCCAAAAATCCAGCAATGGGAGATGAAATAAACTGAGACCTTCATGATATGGAATATATTATCAACATGGCTAGATAGTAAAAACGTTATTTTTGTTTTTTTTTCATTAAGTTGACTGGTACATTTTAGGTATGCAACACGATCACATTCATCATTGGGAATTTGTACCTGTACATGATATATCTTGGTTCTTATTTTTTCCCATTCCCCTTTCCTCCCTTCAACCCCTCCACCTCTCCCTTTTACAAAACCTATTTCCATTTTTTCCTTTTCTCACTTTTTCTCTTTTCTTTCCTTTCCCACACATCCCCCTCAGCTCCCCTTCCCCTTTGAACATTTTCTTCCTATTTCACAATACCTATTGTACATTTTGGTCTTCATTTACACTTTCAGTTTCTCACAACACAGAGTTCGGTATTTACACATGTGTGGCCTATTTATTTCACTTAAGAGTATGGTTAAAAGTGCATCCATTTAGCTATAAATGTCTCTAGTTTTTCTTTATGGCCGAGTAGTACTCCATTTTATATTAAAAAAAAAAAGAAACCACATCTTTATCCAATCACCACTAGATGGGCATTTGGGCTGGAAAACAATTTTTTTTTTTTTTGGTATCAGGGACTGAATTCAGGACTTTATGCTTGCAAAGCAGGCGGCAGAACCACTGAGCTAATCACTGGCCCAACAGTGTTGTTTTTAAAACCTTCTCAGCCCTAAAAATTAATAAAACAATAATTACTTCTCAGTTGTCCAATCCAACAGCTAATATTTAATCAATTTATATTATTTGAATATCCAATAGTAACACTATGCATATTGTCATAAATAAAATCTAGTAGACAGCTTGACTTAATTTTTTTACATAAACATTCAAGATTGGGTTTATCCTTATGTATATTTTTGGCTATGATATTGATTTTTAAGACCTGCCCATCCATTAAGAGCAGCTTAAAAAGCTAACAGAGAGAGCATTCCTGCCTACCAACCAGCTGCCAATAGTAAGTAAGCTATAAGCTGACCCACATTTTGTAGGAAATATTTTTAAACTTTAAAGGTCAACTTCTGTGCAGTGCTTTATAGTTTACAAAATTCCTACAACTCACTAGTTTCTTTTTCCATAAATGGAAGATAAACTGGAGATAAACATGACATCTTTCACAGCAAATCTTGGACATTTATTCAGTTTGTCAGATAAGGTGACTTAACATCATGTAACTCAACCAGTTCCACATTTTTTAAACCCTTAGCTTCTGAGAGTCAAGAGTAAATTTGCTATGCACTAGTTTTCTAAGGCAAAATTGACACCCAGAGAAACAAGAGTTTTCAACTCCAGGTTTTTAGCACATACTGCTTTCTCTGCCTCACTTCACACTGTCTACCCATGTTTTCTGCCTTATCTTTCCAGATTTTTCTCCAAGGATTTGGGTGGCGAGGTTCTTGTTTGTAATTCAAATGAAATCAATTAAAAAATATTCAGGTTACAAGCTAATTCAAGAAATCATTAGTAGATCTCAAGCCCTGGTCTTTGCTGGACAGATTCCAAAGATGAATGAACTGCTAGTCCCTGCCTTCAGAGATCTTCTATATATTTTTCAAAAGCTAAAGTGTGTATGTATGTGTGTGTGTG
>NW_022900929.1:32370536-32458552 GCF_012274545.1 Fukomys damarensis | reverse complement strand
ATATATATATATATATTGACAAAACAATACAGGTCACACAGAAAAGTCTCCCATCGAAGTACTAACCAGGCCTGGCCCTGCTTGACTTCTGAGATCAGATGTAATCAGGCATGGTATGGCCGCAGACAGGGCCTACAGAATAGTAAGGGATACATGTGCTACAGATTTAAAAATTGGAGAGTGCCCCCTGGTGGAAGGGGAGGAGATGTTTAAAACAGACTTCAAAGCATTTATATTTTAGGTAGGATTTCTTTCTTTCTTTTTTTTTAATTGAGTTTATTGGTACTTTTTAAGTATACAGTACAGTTACATTTATCATTGGGATCTTGTACGTTTACATGACAGATCTTGGTTCTCATTTTTCCCCCATGCCCCTGCCCTCCCTTCACCTGCTGCCCCTTCCCTATTTACAAAGACTTTGTTTCCATTTTTTCCTTTTCTCATATTTTTTCTTTTCCCTTATTTCCTTTCTCCTACCCTTCCCACTTCCCCTACTCCTTTAGCCCCTTTCTTCCTATTTCCTATTTCACTTTGTCAGTTATACAATTTGGATCTTATTTACACTTTTAGTTTTGCACATGTGTAAATACTGAATCGTTTCTCTGGTGCGAAAAAAAAATTTTTTTTTTTTTTTTGGTACCAGGGATCTTGTGCTTATGAGGCAGGTGGCGGTACCACTGAGCTAAATCCCTGGCCCTTAGGTAGGATTTCTGTAGGGAGGGCAGAAGACAGGCAGGAATTCTGGGGAGCAGGCATTAAGCAACAAACTAGTCTGTGTTTGGAGGTGTTCAGGGAAGAGTTGCCCAGGTTGCTCAGATTTACAGAACACATTATAAAGAGCTTTGGCATCAAAAGGCTTTTTTGGGGGGAGTTAGCTCAGTGATGTCATACCTGCCTTGCAAGCGAAAGGTCCTGAATTTGATCCCCAGTACTGAAAAGAAAAAACAAACAAACAAACAAAAAAACAAAAAACAAGGCTTCAGAGGCAGGAGACTTAGGTGACAAGACTTCACCTTGGGAAGATTCATCTGATTAAACCTGTAAGATGAGCCACAGTGGGAGATTATGGACTTGAAGACCACTGAGGGTACCATTTAAGTGAAATCAAGCAGCTAATTTTAGATTAAAAGTAGACCAGGGAGCCGGATATTTAGCTCAGCGGCGCCATGCCTGCCTTACAAGCACAAGATCCTGATTTTGATCCCCAGTACCAAAAGAAGAAACACAACAAGCAAACAAACAAAAAAAAAATAGACCAGGGATGTTGGCACATACATGTCATCTCAGCTACTTGGGCGGCAGAGGCAGGAGGATCAAGAGACACAGGCAGGCCTAGACAACTTAGAAGGCCTTTCTCAAAATAAAGCAAAAAAAGTGGGGTGGCTGGAGATTTAGGTCAGCACTAGTGTGCTTGCCTAGTATGTGTGGAGCCCTGGGGTCCACTTCCAGCATGGGATGGCAGGTGGGGAGTTAAAGTAAAGGGAATGAGAAAAAGAGCTTGGTAGGTTTAAAGCAATATAATATTAGGCAATTCATAGATGGTATCTTTTTGCTACCTCCTCACTTTTACCAAGTTCCCTCAGGCATCTTCTGTAAGGGCCATGTCCTTATGACCCAATCACACCCTAAAGGCCTACCTCTTAATACTGTATCACTGGGAATTAAGTTTCTAATATATGACTTTGGGGAAAACACCAACATTCAGACTGTGTAGCAGACACTGTCAAGACAGTGAAAGTGCAACCTACAAAATGGAAGGAAATGTTTGCAAATCATATATCTGATAAAGGTCTAATATTCAGAATATACAAAGGATGCTTACAACTGAATGATTAAAGCACAACCCATTTAAGAATAGGCAAAATTTGGATATCTCTAAGAAATAGAATGGCCAATTAGTATATATAAACAATGTGGAACACCACTAATTACTATGGAAATGCAAATCAAAACAACAGTGCAGCATCACTTTGCATTCACAAGGATGGGTGTGATAAAAACACAAAAACAAATGCTACAGGTATGGATAAGTTGGAGCTCTTACAGAGTGCTGGTAAGAATATAAAATGAAAATCCATAATGGGAAACAGTTTACCAACTCTTCAAATAGTTAAGTGACATAGTACTATATAACCTAGCAATTAACTGAATTCCTGGCATGTGCCTATGAGAACAAAAGAGAATTTTACCTTGAGAAGATTCATCTGATGAAGTGTGTAAGATGAAACAAAGTGGGAGACTGTGGACTTGAAGGCCACTGAGCAGGTGACTGAAATCATTCAGATGAAGTTTGCCTGTGTGTGCATACAAAAACTAAAAGAAATGAAAACATGTATACAAAAACTTGTTCACAAATGCTTGTTAACAAAAAACTGGAAAGAACTTAAATGTCCACTAACTCATGAATGAGGTAATAAATGCAGGCTATATAATGGAAATTATACAGCCATAAAAATAACATTCTACATGCTCTAATACAGAAAATTATTTAAAACATTATGCTGTATGAAAGAATTTACACATGAAAGGCCACACATTGCACTTGTCCCAAACAGGCAGAGACAGGAAGTAGTTTGTGATATCCAGAAGCTTGGAGATTGGAAGAGTGGGGGATGAGAAGTAAGTGCTAATGTGCTTGAGATTCCTCTTTCGCAGGGGTGAAGATGCTCTAAAATGACAGACTGGTAATGATGTACAATGTTGTGAATATAGCAAAGGTACTGATTTGTGTACTTTAAACAGGTGGGTTTCATAACATGTGAATTAGATCTCTACAAAATACCCCTAGACAGCAGTAAGTTCATACAACTAGATTATTCAGAATAGAACTGTAACTTTCTCAAGCTACAATAAGTCACACAAGTCGGGTTGTGGGTGTTCCCATGAGCAGGGAATTGGCAGAGAGATACAGGAATGAGTTGCATACACTGAAGCATCTACAAAAGCTCAGCCTTTGCTAAACTTCACAATAAACAAACAATGCACTTAAAACATAGGCAAGAGACATGAACAGATATTTCACCAAGTGAATATACAAGTGGCACATAAGCACATGAAATGATGTCAAACATTGTCTCAGTCACTTTCCTGACACTGGGACACAATACCCACACCCAAAACTTAAAAGAGGAAAAGTTTATTTTGGCTCACAGTTTAGTCCATATTTGGCTGGCTAAAAAGCAAAAACCATAAAGCAGAGGAGCATAGTAGAGAAAAGCTGCTCACATTATACCGTGGGAAGCAGAGAGGAGGGAGGAGCCACAGAGGGAGATGCCCCCTTCCAGGTCACCCTGGTAATGCACCTCTTCCAGCCAGGCCCCACCCACTAACAGCACATTTAACTATAAACTCATCCCTGGATTAGTCCACTGGTAAGTACTGCGTTCCCATGATCCAACTACCTTCCAAAGCGTGGGTTTGGGGGGACATTCTAGATCTAAAAATTAACAAAGATTATTAGCCAATAGAGAATGCAAGTTAAAATCATAAAATGTTATCACACCTCTATCAGGACAACTAAAATACAAAATAGTGACATTACCACATGCTGGCAAGAATGCAGAGAAACTAGGTTACTCATACCTTATTGGCGGCAAGGTAAAGTGGCAGTCACTCTGGGGAAATGGTTTGATGGTTTCTTACATAACTAAACATGAACCTGCCATGTGACCTAGCCATTGCACTCCTGGACATTTATTCCAGAAAGATGAAAACCTATTCAGGTTTACAAAGAAAAAGAAACTTTACACAGATGTGTATAGCAACTTTTTCACAGTACCTGAAAACTAGAAATAAACAACGAAAAGAAACAGACTATTGCTATACTCAGTGACCTGGCTGAATCTCTGAGAACTTCGTTGAGTGAAAAAGAAAGTCCTTTCAGTGGACTATATATGAATGATTCATTCATGTGGCACTGTTAAAATGACAATATTATAGAAGTGGATAATAGATTAGTGATTTCCAGGTGTCAAGAATGGGAGGGTAAGACAGAGGGAGATATGTATGATGGGGCAACAGGAGGGATCTGTGTAGTGATGGGAATGTTCTGTATCATGCCTATATCCATGTTAGTCTCTTGGTTGTGACAGTGTACTGTGGTTTGAAAGACACTACTCTAGAGGGAAATGGGGTAAAAGAAAGTTTCTTTATATGATTTTGTATAATTGTATTTGAATCCCTAATTAGCTCAATATACAAACAGTATATAAGAATTTATTTTGATAGTTTATATCAAAATCAGTGATGTGGTGTTTACATCCATAATATGGGAATTATAGTAACTTCTAAAGTAAATTTGAAAAAAATACATGTAGAGGAGATTGTGGGAAACAAAGTTTCCTAATGGTATATGGTAGTTATTGTAATAACTTTTCTCATCTAAATGGCTCAAGAAGTGAAAATGGATAAGCATCTCCAGATTTCTTCCAAGGACTCTGATGGCATGTATGTGTAGAATGGCATAATTGTGGCACATGAAAGCCATAAAAAATCTAGACCCACTAACACATCCTAGACCTTCTAACTGAGAGACTCCTTTTTAAAAATGCTATCTCATGAAAAATGGAGCTAACATTTACTCAAGTCAAAGAACTGTAGTTAAGGGCCAGGTATAACAAAGAAGTTAGTAATTGGCTCTGGAGCCAGACTGTCTGGACTTGAATCCCATCCCACTAACTGTGTGACCCCAGGCAAGACAAGCAGTCCTGTGAGACTCAGCTTTCTCATGCATTAAATGAATTAAAGGGCCCCACACATAAACTTCACCCAACATAGTGCTTCCATAAGAACTCAGTCACAGGGAGAGCATCCCTTATCTGAAGTAGTTGGGCCCACAGGTATTCCACATTTCAGAATTTTTCAGGTTTTGGAATATATGCATAGATTTTACCACTTCAGCAATCTTAGTCTGAAAATCTGAAAACCAGAATACTCCAAAATCTCTAATATTTTGAACACTATGTCAAAACTCAAAAAATTCTGGATTCCAGAGCATTTCAGATTTCAAGTTTTCAGAGTAATGATTAGCAGTCTAAACAGGCTATGATAATTCATATAGTTCAAGATTATCTACAGACCATCTCAGCAACACTCCCAACTCCTACCCAGTATGTCTCTCTCTTATCATGTAATGCAGCACACATCTCCCTGAGCCTGTTTCTTCATTTTGGAAGTTAGGCCTTCAGAACAAATAATTTCCCCCCACAGGTAAGAACTATAGTTTTCCTTATATCTCTGTCTAGTCATTCATACTCACCCTCCTGTGGCAGTTTTGAGTCACCTCTTGGCTTTTGCTACCTTTCTCTAATTATATGTGTATGTCCTATTTGGTCAACATCCTTCTTAAAATTCAATTCTTAGAACAGAGCACAAAACTAAAGTTCTAGCAACAAGAGTCAAGTGTATGGTAAAACTCTTGAATATTTAAATAATTTTATGTAAGCATTTGGGGCCAATGCCTTAAGATCTTGCTCTATAAGTGAGCATATACATAACTAAAACCTCTGGGTTTTTTTTCCCCCAGAAAATGCTCTTTTCCCTCTTGTATATCCAAAGTTGAGGTTTGGAACCTACGTTTAGGATTTTATATTTATGCTTAACATCATTTTTTAGCTCTGTTCCATCCTTTCAGCTATGAAGCTATATTTGAATTTTGTGTCACACACTGTATTAACAAGGCACATTCAGTATATTTTTGATAATCAAGAAAAATTTAAATCTTTTAATATGTCACCAGATATATATGGTGCTAGTACGCAAAACCCACTTTACTGTTAGTGCTGGATTTTTAAATTTAATTTAATTTTTTTTGAGACAGGGTCTCACTATGTAATTGAGACTGAACTGAACTCACTAAGTAGTCCAGGATGGTATGGAACTCACAGCAATCCTCCAGCCTCAGCCTCAGCCTCCCGAGTGCTGGGAATACAGGTGTGCACCACCACACCCAGCTGTGCTGGATTTTTTTTTAAAGGACAAAACCCATAGGATCATCTGAATAGATGCAGTAAAAGCATTCGACAAAATTCAACACCCATTCATGATAAAAACCATGGAGAAAGTGGAATAGATGGTCTCTTATCTCAACTTGATAAAGGCTATCTATGAAAAGCTAACAGCCAACATCATACTAAATTGTCAAAAACTGAAAACTGCTATGCTAAAATCAGGAACAAGACAAGTATGTCCAATATCACCACTCCTGTTCAATATAGTTTTGGAAATTTTGGCCACAGAAATTAGACAAGATAAAGAAATAAAAACTATAAAGATAGGAAAGGAAGAAGTGAAACTGTCATTATTTGCTGACAATATGATACTCTATATAGAAGACCCAAGAAACTCCCCCAAAAGTCTTCTAGACTTAATTGGCAGATACAGTAGAGTAGCTGGATACAAGGTAAATATTCCAAAATCAATAGCCTTCTTGTACACAAATAACAGACTTGGGGAGAGTGAAATTAGGGAAATAATCCCTTTCACAATAGCATCCCAAAAAAATGAAAGATCTAGGAATCAATCTAACAAAGGAAACAAAAAGCCTATACATTGAGAAATACTACACTCTGAAAAAAGAGACTGAAGAGGATATAAGAAAATGGAAAGACACCCCCTGTTCCTGGGTAGGAAGAATCAATATAGTGAAAATGGCCATACTTCCAAAACTGTTACACAAATTCAATGCAATCCCTATTGAAATCCCAATAGAATATTGCACAGAACTAGAGAAAACTAAAAATTCATTTGGAATCAGAAGAGACCTAAAATAACAAAAGCAATTCTAGGCAACAGAGACATGGCAGGGGGTATCACAATCCCCAACTTGAAACTATACTACAAAGCCACTGTGATAAAAATAGCATGAGATTTGGCTCAGTAGTTCTGCCACTTGCCTCACAAGCGCAAGGGCAAGAGTTTGATACCCAGTACCAAAACAAACAAACAAAACAACAACAACAACAACAACAAAACAGCATGATACTGGAAAAAAAAACCACCAGACCTGAGTATCAGTGGAACAGATAAGAAGATGCAGAAATAACTCCTGACTTACTCAGCTACCTCATCTTTGACAAAGGAGCCAAGCACCCTCACTGGAGGGAAGATAGCCTCTAATAAATGGTGCTGGAAAACTGGATTTCAACTTGTCAAAGATTAAAACTAGACCCGTATCTTTCACCATGCACTAAACTAAAATCCAAGTGGATTAAATATATAAATATTCAATCAGAAACACAAAACTTGCTGGAAGACAAGTTAGGTAGAACTCTTGAAGATACCAACATAGAAAAAGACTTTATGAACAGATCTTCAGTAGCACAGGAACTAGCACAAAGAATCAACAATTGGGATCTCACCTTTTTAAAAAGCTTTTGCACTGCCAGAGAAATCACCAACGGAGCTAAGAGACAACACACAATGTGAGAAAAAATGTTAAAAGCTGTTCCTCAGACAAAGGTCTACCATGTAGAATATACAAAGAATTAAAAAAAAATCAGACCCTCCAAATATAAAGACCCAATTCAAAAATGGGCATCTGAAATGAACAGACATATCTCAAAGAAGTAAAAGCAGCAAATAAACATGTGGAAAAAATGTTCAACATCATTGGTCATTTGAAAGATGTAGATGAAAACAACACTGAGATTTCACCTTGCCGCAAAAAGAACAGCTGCTACAAGTAACAAATGCTGGCAAGGTTTTGGGGAGACAGGAACCCTTCTTCATTGTTGGGGGGAGTGCAGAATGGTGCAACCACTGTAGAAATCAATATGGAGATACCTCAAACAACTAGGATTAGAAGTTCCATTTGACCCAGCTATTCCTCTACTGGGTATCTTCCCAAAAGAATTACAAGAACCATACCACAGCAATATATGCTTACCCATGTTTACAGCAGCAGTTTGTAGCTAAAATTTGGAAACAGCCCAATTGCCCATCAACTGGAGACTGGATAAAGAAGATGTTTTTTTCTTATAAAAATGGAGTACTACTGCGCCATAAAGAATGAGAAACTAGAGATATTTATAGGTAAGTGAATGCACATTAAGGCCATACTTTTAAGTGAAATTAATAAGTCACATGTGTAAATACCAAATAGTTTCTCTGATTTGAAAAACTAAAAGTATAAGTAAGGATCAAAATGTATAATTAATATTGTGTAATAGGAAGAAAAGGTCTAAAAAAGTAGAGGAAATGGGAGGGGTAGGGGAAAGGTAAAAAGCAAAAGAAAAAATATGTGAAAAGGAAAAACATAGAAACAATGTTTTTGTAAACAGGAAAAGGTGGAGGGGGTGAAGGGAGGCCTGGGGAAGGGGGAAAAATAAGAACCAAGATAAGTCATGTAAAGGTACAAGATCCCAATGACGAATGTAGCTGTTTTATATATCTAAAATCTACCAATAAATGTAATAAAGATAATTTAAAAGAAAGAATTCTAATTGTACAAACAGAAAACATGCTTTGGCTATGTTCACTTTATCAGTTCTTTTTTAAAGATTCTAAAACCTATAATCCTAAGTGTGACATACAGCAGTCAAAGTAGAGTCAGGCATGACTTGCAGGTAATTGGGACTGCTTCTTGCCAACAACCCAATTTCACACTACCTGTAAAAATGTTTGCAACTTCTTGCTCCTTAGCATAACAGTGACTGAAGGCGTGAGGTATGACTTGCCATCTGAAGGTGAAAAAAAACTAAAGATTATTATGAAAATTTGCTATTTCAGATAAATTATTTTAAAAGCCTGGGCTATTTTTTGCCTTTGTAGGACCCCAGAATTTACTACAGTCTATTCACAGTGTCCTCCTAAAGTCCCTATGAAGGCTGTGCTCATGTTGGAAGAAATTCATTCTATTAATTGGGTTATGATTCTTGATGGTGGATACTGTTCTTTTCACAGATAAAATTGTCCCAAGCTTTTGCTAGGAAAAAAATTCTATATTTCTTAATTATATGTAAATTGTACTGCAATTAAAAAAATTTGTTTTTTTTTGTTTTTTGAGACAAGGTCTCACTATGTAGTTGAGACTGATCTGGAACTCACTATGTAACCCAGGCTGGTCTCGAACTCACAGCAATTCTCCTGCCTCAGCCTTCTGAGTGCTGGGATGCAATAAAATTTTTTAAAAGTTAACTTTTCAGGTAAATCTTAGTATTCTTCTCCTCACTGCATAATTTCTTTATTTTTTTCCTCTCCCACTGTTTCAATTTCCATTTCTTGATCCTTTCACCATCTCTGCATACAAAAACATATATGTAGAAAAGCAGACATAACATTCTGCCAAACACCTTGAAGTTTATCAGTAATATTTACAGTGGCAGAGTTGTTAGAATATTGTCCACAAATGCTGTAGTAAAGAGATTAACACTGATCTGAAGACTGGCTGCTAAATGAAAAGGGACTTGATACTAACTTTTGGAACATATTTTATTGATCATCTATTACCATCTGATACATTAATAATAGCAAAAATACAGAAGATCCTGGACATGAGACTGTTGGCTCACTTCATACCCTTGACCTTGCCTTCATGGCACAGATCCATCACTGGTTTTCACTGTAGGCCTCTCAAAGGCTAAACCCACCACCATCTGCATCCATCACTGTCTGAGGGCTGCCCCTTCTCTGGTCTCAACCTAAAGACACACACCCTCTCAAAGTCATCCCTTCTCTGCAACTTCTTTCCAGACAAAGAAAAGTCCTCTATGATTGCCCGACATGACATTTTTTGTTGTTTCTATATGAGAGGGTCTCGCTATGTAGTCTAGGTTGGCCTTGAACTCACTATGCAACCCAGGCTGGCCTTGAATAAGGCAGTGATCCTGCCTTAGCCTCTCAAATGTTGGGATTATAGGCGTGCACCACCATGCCTAGCAACATATGAAATTTTTGATTTTTTTTGGTACCAGGAATTCAACTCAGGACCTTGTGCTTCCCAGGCAGGCACAGTGCTGCTGAGCTACTTCCCTGGCCCCTACATGTGAAAATTTTTATTTTTTTTCCTGTACTGGGGATTGAAATCAGGACCCTGCACTTGTGAGCAGGTATGGTGTCACTGAGCTACATCTCTGGCTATATGAAAATTTTAAAAGCTAGTAGAATGTAGCAGTCTACAACAATGAAACATCAATAGGAACTGAGAGCTAGATGATAGGAAATAGTTAACCATATATATGTGTGTGTGTGTGTGTGTGTATAAATATATATACATGTTTATAAATATATACATGCATATGTATATAAATGTATATACATATATATATATATATTAGATGTAAAATAATGAAGTATTTGTTAAACTGGCATTATATCAATAAAACCTATCCTAATCAGCAGCCATCTATTCTTAAAAAAGAGCCAGAGACCTAAGGTCTCATTCTAGAACATCCTCTCCAACTCCTCTCCTACACAGCCATCGTAACTAGACTCTAGACTAGAAGACATAACTAGACTCTAGACTAGAAGATCGTACAAACAGAATTAGAATTCTTTCCCCCCATTAAGTTTATTGGTACATTTAAAGCAAACAATAGTTAAATTTATCATTGGGATCTTGTACCTTTACATGGTATGTCTTGGTTCTTGTTTTTTCCCCATGCCCCGGCCCTCCCTTCACCCACTTCATGCTTTCCTATTTACAAGGACTTTTTGTACAATTAGAATTCTTAAGAAAATATTAAACTTTAAAAAAATCCAGCATTAATAATAAAGAAGCAGTTTTTGTATGAAGTATCTTATATATCTAGTGAAATGCTAAAAGATTTAAATTTTTTCTACAATGGGAAATATAAGTAACATTGGTTTGGCTTTGCAAAAAAGTCATTAGCATGTTTCTCTAGAAAATGTATGATTTAGACAAGAATTAGTCTGAGTTAGTATGAATTAGTCAGACTCATAGAAGCCCCTCAAAAAACAATAATGTTGGAAGTTATTTTTATTTCAAAGAGCTTATTTGCTAACCTCAAGACAATGTCAGATTTTCTTAAGAGCTGAAATTATGGTTCCAATAAATCATGATTTTCCATATTAATCAGAATTTCTTACTGACTTTGGTCAATAAAAAGAGGAAATGAATTTTACATAATGCAGAATAGTAACTATTCAAAACATGGAAGCCATGGTAAAAAAAAAAAAAAAGAGAGATCTTTGGCAGGAGAAATATTGGAAATCACAGAACTCTATCACTAAATTATTCTTCCAGCTAATATGCACAGTAATATGTACAAGGTCTTAGGGTTACAGGAATATCATTGTGAAGGCGATGGCCATAATGAAATCAGAAGAAAGATCACTCTGATATCTTCCTGCTGCCATAAGAGGGTCTATTGGTTTGTTAATGGGGAGTCAGTTCATAGAAAAACTTTTAAGATGTCCTTACAAAGGGTATAATACAATACCTTCTGTCTGTTGTTCATAACGGTCAGCTTTTGTGCCATCGCCAGGCATTTCCTAGGCCTACATTTCAAAGGTCCACAGAGTACTGGGTCCCTCTGACCTACAGCTGAAACCAGGTCTGGGAGTTTAGGGTGAACAGCAGAAATCACAGTCTTTCTTTTCACAGGCCAACTCAGTACAAGTGACTCCTGTGAGGAAAGGAGAATTCTTTGGCTTTGAATACTAGAAAAGAGATATGTTTACCTCTTCATTCTGCATAGTAGATCTCTAAAATAATCATACAGCGCCTGGAGATTTCTATACATTGCTGGCTTGATACAGAGGCATCATAAGTAGATCCATCTTCTTGGCTCAGAGACCAATAATCTTAAAGTCTTAGATGAGAAATGAGGTTTTAGTCAAATAGATCTCAACTGCAAATTCTAAAGTAGTGTTAATTTTAATGGAAAATAAACATCATTTCCAAAAATATGCAGTTTAACCTGTAAATGGTTATAGTCCATTACAGATATTAAAAGATGTAAAAAACAAAAACAAAAAAGGAAGATGTAAGTTTTTTAAGCCTCTTATTTCCATCATAACAAAATGTTTCTCCTTTTGAGTCCTGCCTCAACCACTTTTATACATATAATAAAAAATTCCATTTTAAATAGTCAGATGATGAGATAAACACACAACATTGTCTCCTTATTTTAGATAGTACTTTTCTCTCACTTGGGTTGCAGAATATCAAGGGAAACACAGGTGCATGTATCCATGGAAGCACTGAATCACTTCCCAAGCATGCCCTCTATGTGACCCATTTCTTCTATAGAATTTCATATAGGAAAGAATGGTGCAATCTCAAAACAAAACAAAACGAATTAACAAACTACTCAAATTCAATTAGCCACTTCCCTGATGTGAGAGCAGGAGCTTGTGAAATCACTAGTCCTGACAGGCAGAAGGAAAAGACACAGAAAAATGAAAAGCTCTGTGAACAGATACAGAGGTTTCCTGGTCTCTGGGCTTAACATGTTTCCTCTTGTAGTCAGTCCCCTTTCAGACTCAGATGCCCAGAAATGTCAGATGGCCCACCACTGTCACCCCTGATCTCAGTTCACCCATCACACGTCCTCAGAAATGCCAGATTCATCTGCTTGGCAAACAAAGATTTGCTCTTGAATGTAGACTGCTGTAGGGAAACGTCATGTCTAAAATTGCAGTACTCTTGCCTGGAAGCATTCATGTCTTTTTCAGTTTTTATTTTTTTATTTGTGTATGTTTGCAGTGCATAATGATTACATGCATTGTGGGGAGATGGTATACCTACATAACAACCTCAATTCTTTTTCACCCTCTTTCCCTCCCCTCCCCCACCCTCCATCTCTTAGTCCTCCTTTCCTTTTTTAAAAAAATTTAACTTTATTGGTAAAGTTAGGTATACATTGTGATCACATTCATCATTGAGAATTTATACCTGTACATGATATATCTTAGTTCTTGTTTTTTCCTCTTTCCTTTTGCAAATGATCTATTTCCTATTATCTTTTTTTAGCTTTTTTTTTGGTTCTGGGCATTGAACTTGGGTCTTCGCGCTTGCAAGGCAGGTGGTAGAACCACTGAGCTAAATCCCTGGCCGGATTCCTATTATCTTTATTTTGCTGTTTATACTTGGATTTCTCATACAAGTGAGACCATGTGATATTTAAACTTATGTGTCTGATTTATTTCACTTCATATGATGGTATAAAGGTATATCCATTTTTCTACAAATGACTCATTTATCCTTTATGGCAAAGTAGTACTCCACTGTGTATAAATATCACATTTTAAAAATCTATTCATCTGTTGATGAACATATAGGTTGCTTCCAGGAATTTAGTTATTTTGAATAGCTTCATGTCTTTAATAACAAAACCTACATACTGATCTTTCAATGAATGTTTAAAAATCTTTTAAAATACATACTGGCATGAACTATTTCAATGCTTTTTGATTGGATCTTTTGTTGGTAGGGAATAAATAATTTATTAAACTGATAATTTAAATAATTTAAATTGAACTGAGCCTAAGCCGTAGGAAAAAATCTTCAAGTCTTTCTCCATCTGTTCTACCTAGATCTTAAATTTATAGATTTCCTCTAAATCCTAGCTAAACATTTTGGCTCATTTGCTAATAGAAGGTCACAGAGGTTTGCAGCTGAACTGTACCGCCTGTATTTCAGCCTCCATCCAATAAGTAGTGCAAGCCAGACCTTTCTTTTTTTTTTTTTTTTTTTTTTTTGGTCCATTCAGCTGCAGACTCTGCTACCTCCTGAGAATCCTGGCACAGAGTTTCACAGCCAAAAATAAGGCATGAGGTCAAGCAGTGCTCCCTGTGCGGGGAAGACATTCCCTTCCTTCCTTTTGGGACCACTTCAACTAACCCTGTGTTAGTTTAGCTGCTTTGCTTCATTTCTAAAATATTTCATTACACTCCATAGTCCTTCCCTTGATGCCCTAGATAATTAAGTTTACATAATTTCCTACTGATTAGTTTGAACAGCTTGCCCTGGATTTTCACTCCTTTAATTTCATGGCTTTTCTGAATGCTTAAAATCCTCAGCTATGAACTTGGGAAAATCTATACATTACCACAAAGTTTGCTGTTACACACACAAAAGACCAAACCAATTATTATGGTTCTTGAGATGATCCAGGACTGTCTACTCCAAGAAATGGAAGAGGCATGTAGCATGCTGGGAGATGTGTAGCAACAACACAGTACAATAAACACCAAGACAGCCCCGGTGGTTTTTCACACACAAAAATGAACTATGATCCATTTCTTTTTTAATAAATCATTTCACATTTACTGAAATCCTGTGAGAGTCTTTCTCTGTGCTTAGGTATTTAGAGGATTAATCAAAAGAATTATTAGCATGTATCTAAAAATTATTGTTCAAGCTGATTTATACCTGCTGCAAATAAAATTCTGAACTGATATTTTGTCTGCATTTTAGGGCCATAAATAGCTTATAGAGCAATTAAAATCCATTAATTTTGGCCATTTTGGTGGCTGATGTGAATTGCCACACAGCCAGTGAACATTTCTAATAATGAAAATAGTTGGAATTAACAGGTCAGCTGTGCCCCAATCTGGTCCATCTGCCTCATATAGACAGCACTAAAGACAATGGGAGGAAAGTGTACCCCAAATGCCAACACCAATCTCCCAAAGCCTTCTGGGATACAAGAAATGGCAATCAGCTTTGAAATTATCTTGAAATTTGCTCTTTTTTTTTCTCCATGAATTCTTTTTCTTTCATTTTCAAAAATGGCCATTCTTAAGATTACACAAATTTTTTTCTTATTCATTATAACTCTATAAAACAAAGTCTAGCGGGGTATGGTGGTACATGCCTGTAATCCCAGCAATCTGGGAAACTGAGGCAGGAAGATCTGTCTGAGCAACTTAGTGAGAAAAGAAAAAATTTAAAAAGGGGATGTAGCTTAGTGTAAAGGGTCCTTTCTGTCACGAGCTCACAGTGGAACAGAGAAGAAAAGTAAAGTTTCATGTTGGAGCAAATCTCTTCAAAATGCATACTAATCAAGATTAAGTTTGCAGTGGCAAAACCAAACTGGTGTGCTGTTTAAAGTACTCTAGGATGACTTTTCTGGTGCTGAAATACCTTCCCCTTATTTACTGGACTACACCATGTGGGCAAGGGTTCTGCTGTGTGACAATCATTCCTCTTCTCTGAATGGACCAAGTGTTTTTATCACTGATGACTTTGTCCATAATTGACAGCTAATTGTGCGCTGCTTTGTACAAATCTCACTCTAGTGTTGTTTTATTCCTGTTGAAAATTACTCTGCTTCATATGCCAAGAAACAGTATGAGATGGGTTTCTTTAAAATTTTTGAAAATCAATTTTCACATATAGTCTGGAGTTTTGTTTTTTTTTTTTAAGCCAGACATTTATAATCACTTTCAAAAAGCATAGCCTAAGGTCAGATTCTGAAGTGACAAGATGTCAAGCAAAGGAATACATACATTTTTCTCTTTTTTTTTTTTTATCTCATTGAGTGTATTGGTATATTTTAGGTATACAGTACAGTTCCATTCATCATTGGGATCTTGTACCTTTACATAATAGGTCTTGGTTCTCATTTTTTTCCCTTTGTCCCTGCCCTCCCTTCACCCCCCCTTCCCTATTTACAAACAGTTTATTTCCATTTTTTTTCATTTTCTCATATGTTTTTCTTTTCCCTTATTACCTTTCCGCTACCCTTCCCACTTCCCCTACACCTTTAGCCCTTTTCTTCCTATTTCACATTGTCAATTATATCATCAGGATCTTATGTACCATTATAGTTTTTCACATGAGAAACTATTTGGTATTCATACATGTATGACTTATTTATAGGAATACATACATTTCAATTTTTAAGCTTACAAGTAAGTATTGGTACTTGGAAAAAAAATTCATGGGCTTGGGAATGAATGATAAGCTATAGAACACTGGCTAATTGGCTAACTTATAAGGATAGCTTCTCCTCGGAATGAGCACAATTTCTATAGTGCTTTGCAGGTGTAATGAAGAAAGGAGAGATAAAGTTTGGCAATTAAGTTAGTGTTTTCCCAAGTGAATTCTGATTTCAACAATGGTAAGAGAGAAGTGTGATGCAATTATAAAACTAAATTTCATGGGATTTGTGGCTGGAGATAATTCTGCAAATGACTCATTGAAAGTGTTCAATCTATAACAGGCTTCTCAAAGGCTTTTTGATTATATGCTTTAAATGGCAGAATAAAATGCTCTTCCTTTAACTTTGGGTCTCAGTAGACATATATAAATACCACACTACAGTTCATGTGGTTACAAAACAATGAAAACAATTGGAAATATGCAAAATCCCTGTTTTTAAGATGCTCTGAAGAAGAGTAAGACATGCAGTTTCACAGAGAACACAGGCAAATCCACATGCTCACATGCTCACATTACACCCACTGCATCCACTTTAAGCCAGATAATAATCTCATATACTCCTCTTAAAATATTCAAAAACAGGGCTGAGCACGAAGCTCAGTGGTAAAGCGCTTGCCTACCATGCTCAAAGCCCCAGTTCGATTTCTAGCACCAAAACACAAAACAAAATGATCAAGACTGGACTTTATTTTCTCCTGCCAATCTTACATGGTTATCAATCACGTGATATTTTAATGCTGTGCACATAAATTTAGAGAACAGCAATGCAATGGCTCAGGCCTCCAAATGGCTAATATGTTCCTGGATAAGCCTGAGCTGAGCCCAAGATTCTTCCTCCCTCTGCTTTTATTCTTCCCCCTCTGCTTTTATTCCATTGCTCTTTAAAGTTTTACATTATTGAGGTGAGAAGTTTTGAATGTGTCACTGTTTAATGCATTTGTTGCTTGTGTTAAACACTCAAGACACTGAGATAAATGTAGACCTGGAATAAAACAAGACCCATGGGACAAAACTATGAAAATAATAGAATATTTAAAAACAATAATAAAGGCAGAGAGAGAAAAGAATATAATGACATGGAACACAGTGTAAAAGGCTGAGCTGTGTCAAACCAATGGTTCATTCGGTTCAAGGTCATCTAACAATGGTAGGAAGGTAAGCTCTGTGGCAAAGCATGTCATTCACACTTTTTGATCTTGTCCTCAAAGGTTAGAAAGTTATGTTAAACATACCTAGCATTCATTAAGTATACATTAAGGAACAACAACAAAAATACATTAAGGACCCAGTCATAACCTAGTCTTAGGTCTTCTTTCCATTCAGTAAGTTATTTTTATTTTCTCTTAATTTTTAAAATGAACAGTCCCTTTGCTTTGAAACAATTTGAATTCTAGTGCCAGTTTTGCCCCAACTATCTATCTGATCTTTGGCAATAGGAGTAACAGCTGTATCTGAGTGCCCCTATCTATATAATATGGAGCATAGACAAAACGATCAGTGAAATCCTTCACTGTTCTAAAATTTTATGTTATTTATTTGGTACTGGGGATCGAACTCAGTACCTGCACTTATGAGGCAGGTGGTTGAACCACTGAGCTAAATCCTTGGCACCTATGACTTTTTTTTTTATATCAGCGATTGAACTCAGGACCTTGCATTTGCAAGGCAGGCAGTGGCACCACTGAGCTAAATCCCCAGCTAAAATGTTATGATTTGACCATTAAATTTCAAGATGACAATGCATACATCTTTGCATTATACATATCCACTGTTCTGCAGTATGCAGTTCAATTTCTCTTTTTGTTTTCTCTAGATTTCATAAAATTAGTTTCTCATGGTCCCAAGATGCCTTAATCACTATTACAGAATTCCCCATGAGCAGCTACTTTACTCCTATTTGAGTACTATTATTGAAAGAGAGTTTTAAGAAAGCTCAAGGCAGCCCACTTCATTTTTAACTAGCACAGACTTTCAGAAATTCTTCTGATATGAATTATCCTTTAGCTTTCTTTTTTCTATTAAATTTTACACTTTAAATAGGTGAATATATGCTATGCATTATAGAGTGGACCCTGAAGTTACGACCGGCCTTACATATGAATACCTTAGGATATGGCCAGAATTTTAGTTTTAACTCACAGCCAAAGTCTTCAGTTACAACGCAAGCACTGCCACTTGTGTGATTGTAAACAAAGACTCAGGAACCAGAAAATCATATATAAGCATACATGAGCATCAGTCTGAGCCTAGATACAAGAGTTTGTGGATATAATTTCGGTCAGTGCTTTATATAATTGCTATGATATCTGCTATCAAAATGACCCCAAAAAACCTAGACAAGAAGCTAAGGAAGGAAAAAAAGTTTAAGAAGCAATGGAAAAGAAAAAGGAAATTGTGGAGAAGTACGAGAGTGCTGTTTGCATGACTGATCTCACTAATATGTACAGCGTGTTGAAATCTACCATCTCTACCATCTTACAGAGAAAAGATTTGTATAAGGAAGCTAGTGTTACTAAAGGTGCTATTCAAATTAGTAAGTCATGGTCAATAGTGTTAGATAAGATAGAAAGACCATCATTAGTGTGGATAAATGAAGGGCAGATAGATGGTAAATTATAACCTGAGTCTATAATTTGTGAAAAGGCAAGGGCTATAAATACAGATCTCATAAAGGATAATCCACAAAGGAGAGATAACAGTAAAACATTTTGTTTCAGTAAAGGACGGTTTCACAATTTTAAGGGACGAATAAGGGACGAATTGGGATTCATAGCATAACTAGGCATGGTGAAACAGCCAGTGCTGATAAAAGGGCTGCTAAAAATTGCAAACACCACTTCAAAATGATGACACAGAGAATGGCTTTTGCTCTCATCAAGTTTTCAACTGTTATGAAACTTGCCTTTTCTGGAATTCCAGGAGAACATACATTATCCAGGAAGAGAGGAAAATACCAGGCCACAAGCCCACGAAGGATAGGCTAACTTTACTGCTATGTTCCAATGTGAGTGGTGACCTCAAGATAAAGCTTCTCTTGATTTATCACTGAGACCCCTAGAGTGTTCAGAAAACAAAGTCATGAAGAATAGGCTAGGGGTGATGTGGAGATCTAACACAAAAGCCTAGAGAATAAGTACTTTTTCTTGAGTGGATCAGGGAGGCTTTCTGTCTGACTGTAAGAAATATCTACAGGACAAATGTTTACCACTCAAGGCTCTTCTCATCACAGACAATACTCTTTCTCACCCATGAGATTTGGAAGAAGAATTGGCTGGAGAATTTGCATGGCTCTCAGTCCAGTTCCTCCCACCTAATACAACTTCTCTACTGAAGTCTATATGAACTGTAGCAGGTTGAAGAAGGAACTGTTCCTGATGTGCTTCCAGATGGTCTCAGATACAGATTTAAGCCTTAAAGAGTTCTGGAAGGAACATTACAATATCCTTTTCTTCATGGGGTTAGTTGATAAATCCTAGGTCAATGTCTCTCTAAGGACACTGAGATCTGTCTGAAAGAAAGTGTGGCCTAAAACTATGCAGGAGAGAGGCTCTGAAGGCTGTGTAGAGGAGTCTGAGCCTTTAATTGATCCTGTGGTTGATGACACTGTCACTATTGCAGAGTACATAGGCTCACAGGTAGACAGTGGTGATGTTGAGGAACGGTGGAGGAACACTCAGAGGAACTGTCTGCCAAGGAACTTCAGCAACTCTGGCTGAGAAACAGAGAATAGCAGCTGGGGAGCTTTCTGATGAGGAGGGGGAGTATCAACAATCAATGCAGCAAAGTTCTTCTGAAATAAAGAAAATCCTGAAAAAATGGACAGAGCTACTGTTATTGAAGGAATTGGCAAGTGACAGAGAGGCAGCAGAATGGAAGTAAAATAAAAAAGCTTACTCCATGCATGGGGATGATCACACCTAATGGTGGTGCCCTGATCAACTCCCCCATTGGGTCACAACTCCTTCTTTTATAGGGTTTTACAGCCTTTATCTTATTCAGTTGGTTACATTGCATTTTCACAGTTCACATTGCTGATACCCAAACATAGTGGAGAGGCTGAATTTCAATGCCATTCTTTGTTGGAGGAAGTTACCTTTAAGATTTATTTATTCTAGCCAAGGGGAAGGGACATGTTTGGTCAACAATGCTAACATTTCATTTACAAAACTTTTAAAGACTAGATGCCTCCAGTGCCCTTAATTCTGAACTAAACAGAGCAAAGGGCAAAGTTATTTTACACTGTGACATTTCCTAGGTTTTAGTTATTAAAGTTTTCCCTATCACTACAAGCATTTGTAGAGAAGACCCATCCAACAGAGATAAAGCCTATTGTTGCATTCACTTGATTAATGACAGTGTCATGTCAAGGTACAGAACAATGTTAAAGAAAAGACAGAAACAGACAACCTTTGATCAGTTCCTGGTTCTGAAAAGGTGGAGACCTAGTGAGGAGGTCCTAGTGGGTTACAGAGTCTCCCAAGAGAAAGGACACCAGAGATCTAGATTCCTGATATTCTTATTCAAGGGTACTCTACTTCCAAAGAATAACCATCTTCCATTTCATCCTCCCCTCCTCCAAGCCAAGGATATCAACTTGAATGTAAGTACAGTTTGAAATTGTTTCTGGTAAAGGAGGAACACTTTATAACTTTTTAGTGAATACACTAGGAAAACTACTGATGTTTCTGGTAAATTATGTATATTTTCAAATCTTTCTATTATGAAAAGTTTAGTTAAGGGTACTTTGGGAGGATTGGAATGCATTATGGGTATTGCCATTATTTCCGAGTCACAAAATTCAGAGGGCATCATTCCCATGAGGAATTATACTTATAATTCTGCTAAAAGATTTTAACTACAATCCACAATCTGGGCAAACAGCATGTGTAAGCCACACCCAGGGATCAGGATGTGAAGATGCTTATGATCTCCTTACAGAGGGATTTACCCATGGAAATCTAATATGGCCACTAGGAAACATGTCCATTTGCAGCAACTTCAGGAAGCTAGCACTTATATAGATTCTTATTTTAAAACTACAGCAATTATTTGTTGTGAATTTTTAAAGGTGACCAAATGTTATAAATAAACATTCCAATTTAAAGAATATTCATTAGCTGGGCATGGTGGTGCACACCTGTAATCTCAGCACTCAGGAAGCTGAGGTAGGAGGATCGCTGTGAGTTCAAGACCAGCCTGGGCTACACAGTGAGTTCCAGGTCAGTCTCAACTACATAGTGAGACCCTGTCTCAAAAAAAACAAACAAACAAAAAAATTAAATAAATAAAGAATATTCATTAAACAGATATTATATAAACCACTATATGGCTGAGCCTAGATGTATAAAGATGAATTAAATCCACTTCTCGCCCCAGAGGAGTCCTATATAACAGCGAAGGGTAAAGATAGGAGATATATGAAGAGAAATAGGAGCTAAGACAAGAAATATTATGAAGAGAGACTATATTTCTGGCACTACAGTGGAACAAATAATTAAAAATCCTCCTTTGACAAAATAAAATGCAGAAAACATTCAGAATAAAATATATCAAGCATCCTTTTAAACACAAAGCTAAGTGTTCAAGAAAACAGGAAAATTTCTCAAGGGCCAAAATAGAAAGCTTAAGCAAAAAACAGAAGATTGAACAAGTGGTCTGAAATTAACTCTGTGGATAGTGGAGGTACAGACCTGGTCTTTATAATGTGCCTCAAAGGTCAAGAGAAACCAAAAAAATGGTCTCAAATCAAGTTAAGGAGTTTGGCCTTTTGCTATAGACAGAGCTTTACAGCAGGATATAAAATAGGAAAGTAACATGACTTACATACATTTTAGAAGTACTAGTCTGGTACCAGTATAGTTATTGGATTAGAGGGAGCCCTGAAATCTTATGTGTTCAGAAATGGGGTATTTGGAAGGTAATTGCATCATGGAGACACTGTGTCCTCACTGACGGATACTTAACCAAATAGGTGGTTAGAAGGTGAAGCCTAACTGAAGGAGCTGAGTCACTGTCAGTGTGCCTTTGGGTCTCTCTCTACCTCTCCTCTCTCCCTCCCCCCTCATAGACTCTCACAGAGTAAACATTACAAAATCCTGAACTAAAACAAACCTCTCCTCCTTTAAATTGAGGGTCTTATGTATACTGTCCCAGTGACATACAGTTAGTAATTATAACAATTATGTATACGATAGCCAGATACATATATATTTTTCCCTTCACCAGAGGGAAGGATTTATTGGGGGAAAGAGCTACTGGGCTACCTCAAACAGTGGCGAGGGGGGGGGTAACTTGGGTGAGGTTTATATGGTGCAGTGCAGTGGAGAAAGTATCATGACAGTTGAGCAACGGGAAGCCAGGTGATTATAAGGAGAGGATCACATGGGTAGCAGGGTTCAGCAACAAGTTAGGTTTTGCTTCTCCAGAGTGAGTAGGTTTCACTTTTCTGTGGTGGCTCATTTCCATAGCGGGAACCATTTTAGGAATGGGAGCCAATTTAGAATATAGGACTGTTGGGGGCCATTTTGTCTGGTAGAGAACTCCATCATTCCAGACTCTTGTTATTATGGAATAGGGGCCAAGGTCTCTTTTTCTGTCACTGTTTCCTGCTGGCAAAGGGGCACTGTGTGGGGGCTTTAGATGGCTGAGGTGTGGTTTTAGTAGGTGAAGTAGCAAGGGGCTGGTACCTGGCCATGACAAGTTTGCTGACCCTCTGGTTGGTGTAGGCCCAGATGTGCTCCTGTAAGAAATTTTGAAAACAGTGAAATAGACAGGGTCCAAAAAGCAGGATTATGCAGAAGATAGTGAGAAGTCCTAGGAGAAGAAGAAATCATGGAAGCCATTCATCAAAGTATCCTGGTAGAGACTGTAGTCTGTCTAGGTCTCATCTACATTTTTCTATGCACTCCCTGAATTCCTTTACCTTGTTTCTAACAATATCAGATTAGTTTACAAAGTAGGAAGTATGTTCCCCCTCTTTCTGCTGTTATTATGTCCAGGGCCCATCTATTCTAGAATACCATGCCTGCCAGTGAATTGATTTGGGACTGCAGAGTGACTAGAGTCAGCTACCTTTTCCATATCTTCTTCTAAATGAAATGTGTTGATGTTGAGATTCCTGCAACCCCTGTGCCTATTCCTGCCAGAACTCTAGCTCTCATTGGGAAAGGGAGTACTGGAAAGGCATGCTTGTTAAGATGGTGGATATTAGTTTAAAAAAAATGTCTAGCACATTTGTTGGTGATACTATCTGTATGATCACTTTGAATCCTACAGTCTATAGGCAAGAATAAACAAGATTTTTAAAGAAATCAGAGCATGAAAAATCTAAGCATGAGCACACTAGAATGGAAGGGGAGAACAGGGAGAAAGTGACACTTAAGATACTGAAATAGTGAGTGATTGTTACCTGTTGGCTCTTAAGATTCTTTCATTGATAAAGGTTATCTGTAAGTCTGATACTTTGTCATACGTCTCTAGTTTTAGCTGTAAGAAGAGACATTTTGAAGAGAAAATCTCACTAAGAAATTTAAAACTCTAGCTGACCTCTTAAGGATTTTACCATAGTTTTTCCTAATGATCCATAATCATGGTCAGCTACTGGTAGAGCTAGAAACTGCTAGAAGGGGTCAGTGACTGGAACCCCCTTTTATACCTAGCTTTATTACTATGACATTATTTTATACCTCTTTTGGTTATTCTTTTCTGCTGGATGTTTAAGACCAAGTTAAAGTGAGACCTGTGTCAATCAATATGAACATCTTGCTATTCATCAAGGTCAGTTAAGTCTTTTCAGGCATTATTTTGGAACCATGCATAGAGCCTCTCAGCTCCTCCATCAGTGTCAGATGTCAGGATGTTGCTTGACCATGTTAGTTCCAGTGAAAACATGGGAAATTTTTGCCTTTGTGACCCTCCTTTGGCACACAGTACATTTGTCCTCTGGTGTCCACCAATCTCCCTGCTCAGAAGGTTGGGTGACTTACCAAAGATGTAGGATCCTGTAGAAAAGATTCCCTCATGTCCTGGATTCTTTGTTGACCTTAAGGGGCTAAAGCCAAAATATTGGCAGTCCTCTTAGCCCAGTTACTTTTTTAGTTTTGGTCTCCAAGCTTTAGTTGTTCAATACCCAGAAGAGAAGATCAGTGACATCAGTAGTGCAGTAGGAGCACTGAGGTTAACTATTATAATTTTAACTGGGTAGAAAACATTTTGGAATCTAAAATATAGTTAGAAGACTATTATTTTTATCAATCATGGTTGTTCTAGTAGTTGATTTCCTATAGAATATTAACAGAAAAATACTTTGAAACAGGAGCCACACATAATAATAATAATAATACTTTAGCATGACAATCATGAAATTATCTTTGTAACAAATTTAGATTTGTATCTTAGTATAAAATAGCCATTGTTAAATGCACTCACTCCCCCACAAAATCCATAAAAAACTCTTACACAAATTGTTATCTTTTTTTGGTACTGGGGATTAAACTCAGGACCTTGTTCTTATGAGGCAGGTGTGGTGCCACTGAGCTAAATCCCCACCCCCAATTGTTATCTTTTTTGTTTGTTTTGGTACTGGGGATTGAAATTGGGACCTTGCGCTTGCAAGGCAGGCATCAGAACCACTGAGCTAAATCCCCAGCCCCTCCAAATTGTTATCTTTTGATAGGTTACCATCTAAAGAAAAAATGTATCAGCCTATAAAGCACCTGTCATCATAAGTAGCTGAAGCATAAGAGAAGGACAAATACCTAAATCAAAAGGTCTATAAACAATATATTAGAAATCCCGTTCAGTGAGAAAGCATGAAAACATTTTGTACACCAGAAAAATAGCAATAATAATTACTACAATTGTATCAAACTTTATATCCTATAATATAGGTTGGTACCAAAGGCATCTTTTTAAATAACACCTTGTTTTTCCACTGAAAATTTTGTGTTTTGAAAGATAACCAATATAAACATACCATAATAACATATTTAGAACTTAACTCTTTGATGATAACCAATAAAAACATTTTATAATAACATATTTAAGCAATATTAATTCAGGGTGTGTCTTCCATAAGACTATGGAAATTATTGGTGCTCCCAATAGTGAACAAAGACCAGAAATAACTGTTTTTCTGAGCAGCGGCTTCTTTATACATCAATGGGAGTCCCATCATCCAGCCATCTCCCCAAAACTAAAAGTTTTTATTTAATTATTTTCCTTTTACACAACTTGTAAAAACTAGATTGTAACAATTAACAATTTATTTGTAACCAATTAAAAAATATATGACTCTCTCTCTCTCTCTCTCTCTCTCTCTATATATATATATATATACCTTTTGAGTTATACAAAGTAGACTGCAATATGCATTAAAATCAAAATTAATTGTTGGTGGATGGGTAGGGGAAGGGTAATAAGAAAAAAAATGTGAGATAATGAAAAGATGAAAATAAAGTGTAGATGGGGAGGGGGGGTGAAGGGAGGGCAGGGGTAAGGGGAAAAAAATGAGAATCAAGACTTGTCATGTAGAGGTACAAGATTCCAACAAGGAATGTAACTGTACTGTATCCCTAAAATGTACCAATAAACTCAATTAAAGCTGAAAAAAATTAATCGTTGGTGTCATTCTGATCAGCTAGCAACCTGGGAGAAAAGGAAGGCATGCCTTTACAACATTTATCAAAAATACAATTGGACAAACACAAACAAACAATTGGACAGACACAGACAAACATGTAAGACAATTCATGAAACTAGAGTGCACTCAAATATATTTGGCCAATCGAATTATAACATCTCTTAATTAAGACTAGTCAAAACTTTGTAGGTCAATTAACAAAGATCTCTTGTAATTAGAATCAGAAGGAATAAAGTGCTTTATAACAGTAGCATAATCTTGTGTTAACAGTTATTGTCAGAAGTCTGTAAGCAGAAAGTAGAGAGAAGGGCAAGTTAATCCTATAATTACAATTCAAGAAGTTGTAATGTAAAAGAAATGTTTTGAATACATCAATTAAACATCTGGAAACCAAACACCAATTAAACATCAATTTAAACTGAAAATGAAAGGAACATTTGTCAATTAGCTGAAATGGGTAATCTGATTTTTGTTTTTTTTAAAGGTTACCCTGCCTGGCAGGACATTACAGCTGATTTTAATACAGAGCAAGTAGTCTGTAGCTGGCACTGGGCTGTAACATAGCATTTGGTTTTTTGAACTCTGATCTTAAGCATTACATTTCCTTTGAATTGTGTGAAAATCTTATATTTTATTTTCCAATATTTATGTAGGAAACAATAGGGCCTTATGAAATTTCTTGGTAATGTAGCCTGCCAAACAAGTTGTTGGCATCTAAATAGGCAGGGTAAGGAGAGGATTTTACCTTTTTTTTTTTTTTTTAATAGAGTCTTGCTTCCTTCTTTCCTTGGGGTAAGCTGAGGCAGGGAGAGCAAGCAGAGAAGTGGGTGTAGGCACCTTAAAAGTTGAGCCTGTCTTTGCAGACTTTTGTATAATATGGCAATAGTGGGTAACAGGAAACAGAGGAAGAGGGTCACAGCTGCATCTGGGGAGGCGGGGGTGTTAACTCACTGTCCTGTTTGGGAGGGGCTGGAGGAGCAGGAAGAGAAGGGTGTGATGGAGAAGTGGGGGAGAGGTGCCTAAGCAGTTCTGTATGTGGCAAGTGAGACCACTGTGGGGAGGAAGGGCTGTGAGGAAGAAGCAGAGGTGGGGTTGTAAGGTGGGAGGCAGAGCAAGAGGGGAGTGATCTGCTGGGTGGAAGGCAGACATGTCGGGTTCTGGGCAGGGATCAGGATTGTGGGTGATGCTACCTGGGCCAGAAAAATCTGAGAGGTGGTGCCAGATTGACAGAGGGAGGGATGGGTATGAAGGTAGGAAAAAGCCTGCAGGTAGGGGACTTCAGACCATTGCCATTGCCCTGACAAAAGTAAAAATCCCATAAAATGTTTGGGTTGAATGTTCCATTTTCTGGCCAGTGGTAGTCATTGTTTAATTTATATCGGGGTCTGATTGCAGTAAAAACATAAGGTGTTGGGACTTGATGCCTGTGAGCCAGAGTTCTGAGATTAGCTAGCAAACATCCCAGTGATGTTGACTGGGGAGTTTGGATCATGTAACTCCCATGTCAGTGGAGGGCCAGATATGGAGGGTGAGTATCAGATAGCTCCCAAGAAGAAGGGCAAAAGGGAGGAGCATCCTCGTCCCCTTTGAGGATCTCTGAAGAGAGAGAAGGTGAGGAGCCAGGTGGATGGGGCATCCCCCAGGGGCAGCGGTCCTGGCCTTGGCCAAGGAGTCTGTCTGACCTAGCACTAGGATTTTCAGAGAGAGAGGGACAGAGGACCCGAGAGAGTGAGGCTGATCTGAGTACTCACCCAGAGATCAGGGACCCGTGTGGATGTGGGGTGTCGGCAATGGCAAAAGTGAAGGCCCTTAGTTGGGTGCTCGTCAGGCAGAACAGCTGGGAGGCCAATTAACCCTGACCAGTGGGGGATCGTGGCAAAATCCCAGCCATTGCCTTCCTGAGTTTTGGAACCTGAATGAAAGAAATCAAGTTGAACAGGAGCACCTGAAGCAAGACTTTACTGGGGGAAAGAGCTGCTGGGCTACCTCCAACAATGGTGAAAGAGCTGTAATTATATTTCAACATTTGCAATATTTAGCCACATACCCAGTTCAATCCAACTCACTTAAAAAAACAAAACAAAACAAAGATTTGCTGTGGAAACCTCTGAATTACCAAAGAAATAAATAAGTAAATGCAATTTTCTTCTGAAGATGTACCTGTTTAAATTAAATCTTAGTGTATTCATTACTAAAGAAGATGATAGTTTAATCACTTTACCATCTATGCTTTGAAATTTGTTTTTTTTTTTTTTTTTTGTACCAGGGATCAAACTTGGGTCCTTGTGCTTGCGAGGCAGGCAGTGGAACCACTGAGCCAAATCCCGGCCCTATGAGTTGTATTTATAAAAGATCACTATGAATCCTTCATGACTACAAAATTTTTTCCACTGCTAAAGACTACAAATATGTGATCTGAGAAAATGGACAATTTGTACCTGGTTGGTGGTTTTTAATTCATTCACAAAATAAACACTAAGTCAAGCTTACTTGACACTTGGTGTATGTTCATAATATTATATAATTTGTGTATATACATTTTATATACACACACACACACACATATGCACATAAATACATGTGCATGGATAGCCTGTTCCTTCAACCAGGATTATAAATTCCTCAAAATACTTGTGAGTTATCATCAGTGCCAAAAGGAGAATCCACTATGTAGTCCTTAAGTCTTTCTTGATTAATTTAGCTCCCTGTTTTTTAAGCACAAGAGACTTTGGAAGATGATAAACCACAGCATATTAATGCAAACAAGATTTTGCAATGGGAAAAATAGGAATCAGAAACTGAAAGTCTTAAAGCGCTAAGTTTTAGAAAGACGTAAACAACCAACACCATTATGAACATAGTGGTCTTTTCACTAAATTCTTTTTCCCCAGAAACACTTTTCTGAGAAAGAATATAATCTCTAGACCAGTGCTAACTCTCACTTTAATTTCCTTCTTTCATAGGAACTTTCTTCCTATCTGATAGTTTTTGCTTTTCTTTAGAACTGTGTGCTGCCTGAGCAGATACTCTCCTCTAAAATTTAATTATCATGAACTGTGCTGCTACGAATATGGGTACACAGGTGTCACTGTAATATGATTTCCTTAACTCTTTTGGGAAGATAATGTAAAAGAGGAATAGCTGGACCAAATGAAATTTCTAGTTTTAGTTTGTTGAAGTATCTCTCCAAACTGGTTTCCATAGTGATTGTACTAGTACATTCTCATCACTCATGTAAGAGCATTCCCCTACCACCACAGCCTTACAGGCATTTTATTATTTGATTTTTTTATGATAGTCACTCTTTCTGGAATAAGAAGGAATCTCATTTGTTGTTTTAATTTGCATTTCTCTAATGGCCAAAGATGGTGACTATTTCTCATGTACTTACTGGCCATTTGTATTTCTTTTTCTGAGAAGTATCTTTATTTTAATTGCTTTTATTTAAAATAACCATAGATGTTTATTCAGCTCAGGGATCTGGAGGTTAGGAAGCCCATGATCAAGGGGCTACATGATAGCCTTAATGCTGTGTCATCTTACAGAAGAAAGGCAAGTGACCAATGAGACAAAGTCCAGTTTTAAACTGACCAATCTCACTATGATGGCATTAATCCACTCATGAGGGCGGAACCCTGGTGAGCTAACTACCCATTTTTTGACTGAATCTTTTATTTTGGGGGCATAAATGCTTTTCATTTTTTAATTTTTTCCTCATTGAGTTTATTGGTACATTTTAGGTATACAGTACAGTTACATTCATTATTGGGATCTTGTACTTTTACATGACAGGTCTTGGTTTTCATTTTTTTTTCCCTTGTCCCTGCCCTCCCTTCACCCCCTTGCTTTTTAAATTGAACTGAGTCTGATCCCTAGGCAGTACTGGAATTTACCAAATATGGAGGAGGGACAATGAATCACAGCTAAGACCTCCTATATTTTGGTTCCACAGTCACATTTTTATGTGTGAATGCTGGGTTGTGCCCTGCCTTCCCCATGCGGTGTGGTTGATTCATGATTTCCATCCTAATGCTGTAGACGTCTAGCAGCTTGTTTCCGTGTTTCCTGGTGTGCACCAGGTCTTGTCTTTCTCTGCCTACCGTTATGGCCCATGCGTTTGTGAGGTGCCCCTGCTTTAGAGTCCCCTCTGTCCATATACCAGCCAAGCCAAGTCATATTACTGCTTACCTTGGTGGATGAGGAAAGCAAACAGACCTATGAGTTCTTTGCAGAATGTAGGGAGTGGAAGGGAAAAGGGTCCAAGCACACTGCTAGACTTAAAGCCAGCACTTTCAGACCCAGCCCTCTCTGAAAGCCACGTAAGATAATCCTGGCTTCTAACTATCAAAGATGGGTCCCCTGTGTCCTTCCAGGCTTGAGTTTAAATTTCTTGGAAGACAAGTATATCTGGTTCACACCTTCTCTGAACTGTCTCTTGTGGCTATTTTCCACCCAGTTATTGTGCTAGGGTGACAGCAGAAACTGAAATGTTGTTCTGTATTAGCAAGCTGTGGCTAACAATCCCTTCCCCAAATGGCTCCTGATTAAATCCTCTCATGTATGGCAGACTTTCTTCTCTGACTCTGGCCTGCCTTGTAGAAGGACTCACTTCTGGAGGACAACCCCACAGTGTTTTTGAAGTTTACATCAGATCAGATTTCCATGGGGCTAGCACTTCCAGCATAGTCTGTCATTTCTCCTTCGAGCTACAGACCCTTTCTGGGTTTGTGTCAGCAGAGGCAGGTCTCCCTCCCTGGGAACCAGGGTGAGCTCTACACTTTGTTCTTTTCTCTGACTGTGCTCCATTTCTTCAGCTTCTCTGTAGTTTCTAATTTTCCTATAAGCTCCCTCCCAATTCGTAGAGATCTACTTCTTTTTTTGTCTTCATCAAGTTATTGTTTTGTGGGTGTCGATTCCAGACCGCAGAGGCTGTATTTTGCTACTGGTCTCTACTTTGCTGTGGTACTTACATTCTAATGATGTACTCTGTCCAAAATCCATTAATGGACAATGGAATGAAATGCAACTGCCTCTTCCTACCCTTCAGAAGATAAGAGTTAAGTGACCCTTTCTAGATTAATCTCTGACTATGCCCACAACTTCTGTTTTAGTGAAATAGGTTTTGTATATCTTAAATTTTGCTACACCCATTCTCCTGTTTATTCTCATTTCTGTATCATGAATCCTTTCTTTCCCCAGTTTCAACCTCCACAAACTCAATTTATATTTAAGGACTATCTCAAGTAAAAGGTTCTTCATAAAGTCTTTAGCAAACCTCCTAACCTTGATTTTATTTCTCCCTATACTGATATTCTGGAACTTTTATTTTGCATTATAGTACCTGTGTATCTGTTCTATTCACTGTCCCCTTTTAAATTATTTACAGGAACTAGCACCGAAACACATAAATATGTAGGGACTACATGATCTAGGGCTCATTTTTAGGTGCATACACACCTTCTATGAAGCTTTTCTCTTGGTACTGGGGATCGAACTTGAGACTTTGTACTTTCCAGGCAGGCAGTGGAACCACTGAGCTAAATCCTCGGCCCTATTAAGCATTTTTTATCAAGTGACTATGGAATAGAGAAATCTGGTCTGCATACAGATAAGAAAGAAGCCAGATGTGCAAACAAAAGAAGAGGAAGAGACCAAATATTCCTCATCCTGTGCTGACTTTCCATTTGTTGTCTAGTTCTAGTCTCTCTGAGGCCCGCTCTTGTTCTTAGGTCTGACAACCTCTATTTCCTTATAATAAACCTTCCTTTCTCTAAGTTTAACTCTAGTTCCTTTTAGACACCTAAAACTAGCTAATCCAATTTAGACAAAATGTTTTACTGATTCACAGAATTCCCACCTACCCAAGTGTGGAATTACTCCAGTGTTTATCAAGCTCCTACTATGCACAAGTTATTTAGTATCAGTGTACAAAAATCTAAGGGTTTTATTTTTCCATTTTATTTAACTTACTGTTATCACAGAAAATACTTTAGGCTAAATATATTTAAATGCTTTATGTCAATATTGTAAATCCAAAGCCTATCCTTCCTGTTTCATTCTGTAGTTACTAATTATTCAGTGAGTTACTTACGAATGTCATCAATATTCCAAATGACACTTTCAAAGATAAAAAGGCAATCAGTTCAGAGAACTTATTCATCTCTTTAATTAGGTCAAGTTTTCCAACAAATTTCAGTTGGTCTGAAAGTCATAGGAAATCCCATTGAGGGACACACTGGAATGGTCTCTTTAGAAAGCATTGGTAGAAATATCCTATCCATAGGAACAGTATTACCATGAGTGAGTGGCTCACTATGCATTAATCTACAGATCCCTGGGGGGAAGTCAATCAACACTGTGCCCCACCCAATGCTAATAAATAGAAGCCAGGAGAAAAATGTTTCCCAAAATTACCCAAGCATAGACTCACCTGGAACACTTGTACACATAATTCTAGGATCCCACAACTCTGTATGTGTAATGAACATCTTTATAGTTTCTGTTTAGCATGACTTTAAGAATGACCCCCAAGTTTCATCCCCAAAAAGGAGACCCTGTTGGATAGTGCTAAATGAGGCTGTGGGTCCACCTTTATCTCTTTTCTCTTGTTTGCATTTTCTGACTTCTATGAAAATTTTCTGGGGTCAGGGATTTAGCTCAGTGGTTCTGTCACCTGCCTTGCAAGCACAAGGACCCGAGTTCAATAGAAAGAAAGAAAGAGGGGAGGGAGGAAGGAGAAAGAAGGAAGGAAGGAAGGAAGGAAGGAAGGAAGGAAGGAAGGAAGGAAGGAAGGAAGGAAGGAAGGGAAGGAGGGAGGGGGGGGGGGAGAGAGAGAGAGAGAGAGAGAGAGAGAGAGAGAGAGGGAGAGAGGGAGACAGAAAGATACTTTCACTTTGGCTATTCAGGAATTTTTGCAGTTCCATAAAATATTTAAAAATTGTTTTTTCCTGGTTCTGTAAGAGAAATGAAAAGATCTTTAAAAAAAATTCTGGCTCATCTCCAAATGTACCTCCTACAGCAAGGCTCTCTGATTTCCCAGAGTTCAGCTCCCTTGTTTCCTGCTGGTATAGCCAACTGGAAACCCAGGAGTAAAGGAACTAACTGCTCCTTTGTCTTCTCTTCATTCTTACTTAAAGCCCTTCCATCTGTATACTGTACTCAAAGGCATTGTTGACCAGGCATGGCCTGTTATGAACAGTCTACCTCAATCCAAATATGTCTTCCTGAGTGTGACAGTAAATGATGTTCATCATTCCAACTCAGGTGACCAACATAACCATAAATGTAGCATTCCTATATAAGCAATTTAAAACAACCAAAGTGGTATAAACCCATTGATATGACAGTCTAAAGCAAATTCTCCAGACTATTACTGAAGGATAGATCTAATAGTAAGTATCTTTGAAATAAATTCATACAAAAGAATTTACAAGGGGACAGTCCGTTCCTAACCCATTTTATAAACCATAAATAGGCCTCACAGTGTATTACAAAAATTACACAGCTCTACTATGCACCTTGTAATACCAAAATCAAGCAAATTAGTAATGAGAAAGAGAGTAATAGTAAGTAACCCTTCACCACATCTTATGCTGATGATGGTCCATGCACCAAAGTGCAAAATACAAAGAGCATGGCAGTAAATCAACAAGTGTAGAAAATAAATGGCAAGAAGGGTTTGTTCCTAAATTTACTGATAACAGTTAATCAAATGATATAATGATGCAAAATCATAATGCTATCATTTTAGCTTATAGGACATGTAGAATATGTGTGTTTCTTTCCACAGAAGTAATAAGAGAACAAGAAGTTCAATAAAACCATTTTTTCCCTCTGAAATAAACAAATTAACTCTTCTGATGATTAAAACTACTTTACCAGGGATGAAGGATGAAAACAGAGTTAACTTACAGGCAGAAAAGAATAGCTATCCTCGCCTGGTGGAATTGCAATCTCAGTAAAAAATAGTCTGAAATGCCTTTAGCAAGGTCTCGCTTTCCCTCTACATCTTTCTTCTTGGAGACTTTCGGGAAGCTTTCTGGCCACAAACTTACTTGGATGAGACTTGAACCCACCTAGAATGATGTGGTTATGAAGGATTCCAGGGTAGGTAGACAAAAGGGGAGATGGATGTCCATCAACCTGACACCTGCACTGACCTTGGAAGACACAGAGGTGCCACTCAAATTGACTATAGAGAGTTCTCTAAAGAAAGCAATATAGCCCCTAGGAAGGCTCTAACTTCATCACTATATATTGATACATAATAATGCACATACACAAATACACATAGGCAAGAAGCATCTATTTATGTCGTAGAGATTCAGGTGAGCAACTAGTTCAATGTGTGCAAGTTCCTTCTGAGGGCAGAAGGACTACTGCTGTGTGCCCAGATGGGTACATGGATGAATTGTGTTTACCCAGCTTCAGAGAAACTATGTCAAAATATTCCTCCAAAACAAAAGATTTCACTTGTTATTGTTTTCCTCCAACAGCAGCCTGATAAACTGTTTTATACATGCATTTGACTTTTCAAAAATTTTGTGTGCAACCATGGCAAACTCCAGGAGTTCCTGCGCTCCAGGAACTGCAAAGGCCTCTGAATTACATATGTACTGCATCCTGATATAAAGTGTCATCTTAAAGTACAGGAGGAAAGACCTACAGAAGCAGAGACGTGGCTTGACCCCATGGTCTATGCATAAGCAGGAGCCAGATGCCTAAAGCAGCCCGGGAAAGAAATGTCACACTCCCAAAAGTTCAGGCTTACAAAACAAACAACAACAGTGCAAGCTTCAGTCTTTCAAGATTCTTGTCACTTGACTCTTCACTACTCCACACAAAAGGAAATACAAGCATAAAAGCAATTAGCAGGTAGCTTCTGCCACAGCCTGAAGGCTCCCTTCACCTACAGAATTGGATTATTACCAGTAGCAATTGCAAATATACCCTTTCCTCACAGTCATTTGACATTTTGATGCCTCCTTGTCACAGCTGTGACTTAAAGCAGACCCTACACTTCACTGTCTACAGTTTATACATTCAAGTTCTTTAAAATTCATGTATCAGAATAATTACACATATACTTTAGGAAAAATCAGACAAAGTAACGTGTACCCAACATCTACAATTTTCATGCAAAATAAACTTTACTAAAAATTACTTTTTGAGTTTCTAAAATCAACTATTTGTTATTCACAGTAAAGCAAGTACAGTACTTTTGCACTTTCCCAGACATATCAGGACAGTAGTCAAATATTTTAAAAAATTACATTATCTTTCCAGGTTTCTAAATTAAGGACAGTACCATCAGAAGCTATTTATGCTGGGTGTTATACAGTTTCTGCAAGGCTGATCACCCCCACATATATACACCTCCCCCATACCCTCACACCAAGGCTTTGTAGTTCTACTAAGTCTTGGTAAGTTCACAGCCATTTTAATGATCAAAAGAGGTTGGGGAAATTAGTGTGCTCATGACCTGTAAAAATATAAAGCCATAATTCCCTATGCTTAGAATTTTCCGTGTATACAGATAACCTCAAGGTCTTGTTAAAATACAGATTCTGATTCAGTAGTTCTGGGGTGAGGCCTGAGATTATGGAATACCAACAAGCTGCCTGATGCTGATGTTGCTAGCTAGCTCAGGGACCCCATTTTCAATAGCAAGGGTACCTATCATGACCTGTTGGGAATCCAAAGTACTGCACTCTCTGACATGGAATCCCATCCCATCATAATCAGAAAACAACACAAAAGAAAGAGAAAGAACAAAACATTGTAACACTATTAAAAGAAAACATGAAAAATTGCAATCTTCACTTTGGAAGAATGGGAGGAAAAGCAAATTTGGGGTTCTTGGTCCTTATTTTGACTTAAATCATCACTATTCTTCTTCCCTCAAAATTGGCTCAGCATCCTGACTCCCTGAAAAGAGATGAAGACTGTTGCCAAGACTCATCAATGTCCAAGATACAAAGCATCATCTTTTATTGTCTACTTGAAACTATTAGAGAGAGATCACACCTGGGATGGTTTCAAACTTGCTACAGAGACATCTACACAACTATTTCTGGAATTAGAAATATATCTAAACAACCTTGAATTTACAAAGATTTATACAATACATAAAAAGATAATACCATCTGAGTTTAATCAAATTATTCTGAGTAAGCAGCTTTTTGTTTTGTTTTGCTTTGTTTGGCCTTCTCTCCTCTTTCTGATTTAATTTAGAACATTTAACAGTGACACTCTGGAACACCCCCTGAAACACACACACACACACACACACACACTGAATCTAGTGGCAGCAGAAACCCAGTTAGAATGTTAGAGCACATTCAAGTCTTTTGTTTTAAAGGATAGAGCCCAGAAGGAAAAAGGTTAAAGGTTAAGTTGCACTCCAAGGGGAGTTGAGATCTAGTCATCCTGGCTCTATCTGGTCTCGCCTTAATCACAACTTTGCATCCTTCACATACTGTCACTGTCAGGGACCTGATGGCCACCATCACAGGCTGCATTTTCCTGGTGCTTCCTGGCTCTTAAAAATGACCTCATGCTCTTATCTTTAGTTTTCCTTCCACCAAGACCACAGCAGATGGAGGAGTCAAACCTAAGTTTCTGCAGGACTGAACCCATAAAAGACAACCTGGCCTGTGATAGGTTAAAAGTAGCCTACTCCTCATGAATAAGCATTAGCCCAGCCCCAAAACAATAAAAGGACCTTCCTTTCTTTGTTCTTTTCTCTTCCCTCTTTTCCTAACCTGCCTTCCCTAATAAAGTCTCCTGTTGGGCCTCTCAGTGTGTGGCCTAATTGTTGAGCATTGCTGTGCCTCTACAGTAACCTACCATCAAGAGGGTCCACAGTACTAGAAACACTTAGGGTGCATCAACCACTCTTAGATGCATTGAGATCACCAATAAAGGAGCACATGCTCTGTAATACATTTTCTCTTACTTCACATTTAAAAATACAGACTGTTGACAAGTTGCTCCTCTAAACTAAACATGACTTCTACATTATTCATTTTAATAACTTTACCCTGGACCCAAGGTCACTTGCACTGGCTCTTTGGGGGGATGGGGTTTTGTTTTTTTTGTGCTGGGGACTGAATCCAGGGCTCATGTACTCTACCACTGAGCCTCACCCCAACTCAAGCTCTCTCTCTTTTTTTTTAACAGAAAATAACCTCCATCAATGAGACACAATGTATGGAGATATGAACCCTGAAAGCTTTGCTTCTGCACATAAAATTTTTTCTCCATCTCCAGAAGAAGTTGCTATATGAAAAGAAAACTGGTTTTCTGAATCTCTTTATATTCATTAGACTAAAGGGCTTAGGTAAGAGATGTCGCTCCTGCACGTAGAAACAAAACAGTTCTTTCAGCCTCATCATGATAAGCTGGAGAACCCAGCTTAGTGTCCTGGTAGCTTGTCAGATAGTAAAAGTATTAGAGGATGAATGTTTTCCCCAAAATATAGGTATAAAGGAGTATCTTAAACCATGGAAAACAACACTACTACCATAACCTCATTAACTAGCCTACTTACTTCTTATTTTTGCTAATTCCCTCAGTGCCTCTCAATTCTAGGCCTCTTACAGATGATCTGAAGTTCCTGTGGAGGTGGAAATAAACTGACAGAACTGATGTGCCTACTTCTTTCAGAACATTGCTATAATAAATGAAAATAAACATTTATTCCCAAGGAATGGATGAATAAACATAAATACGTACTGTAGTGATGTTATTTCAGAAACAGATATGATTCTAAGTCCTATGAAATTCACATTATATTTTGCAAATTACCACTACTTCCTCCTTTTCTCTAGGGGTATGAACTATAAGTAAAGGGAAGGTGGTTAAGTTGTTTCCTCAAATGATGCCTGAACTAGCTACACCAGAACCCTGTATTTTTTAAATGCAGATTCCTGGGCCCCACTTCAAGAGAGTTTAAAATCACAGATTTGGAGCAGGCCCAGAAATCTACGTTAAACATGACTCTGAGTTCTCTAATGTCTGGAAACTATAGAAAATGCAGGACTGAAATATTCTGAACTACAGACTCAATGAAAGCCTTGTAATTGAATGGGGGTGGTGTAGCACTCTGGATTAAACCCAGGGCTTCACATATGCTAGGCAAGTCCTATCATTGAACTACTTACTACTCCAGTCCTTACTGTTTGTTTGTGTTTCTGAGATGCAGTCTAAGCTATCCAAGCTGGTCTCAAGCTCGCGATCCTCCTGACTCCACCTCTAGAGTAGATGGGATTGCAGAAGTGCACCACCTTGCCCAGCCTTGTAATTGACTTTTGCGATAACTGCTATATCACATTCTATAGTAGGAACAATCTACTTGGCATCCTTTCTTTGAAGGTACTCTAGACCTCTTGGGCACATCCACCTCTCTGGAACATAAGATCTAAACACAAACAAAACCTAGTGGCTCATGCACAGGCATGTAAATACTTGAAAGAATACTCACATTAGAGAGTAAAAATATGTAGTCTATTGCAAGAGACAAATATAGATTAGCTGAAAGGCAAAAAGTAAGTTTACATGCTGCAAATGTGTGAAAATATAGAGAAAGCCAATAAATATCACTTCAGTTGAAGTCAAAAGAGAATTTTCAGAAAGAAGTAGTAGTCAGGAGTATTAATTACAGAAAGTAAAACAATGACTGTGGGTTTTGGCATGATGGAATTCCTCGATCTTTAAGAATGTATTTCTGGTAAACAGATCTGGCAGACAACAGAAATGAAAATGAAAGGAAAGGAACTGAAAGAGTCACAGAGAAGTGAGGGTAAGAAAATGAAGATCTCAAATAGACTATTCTTTAATAGGAAAAAAGAAAGAAAGAAATGTTAGTATTTGTTTGTAGATAGTAATCTATTCAGGAGTTATCAAACAAATATTCATTCTGTCCTGCAGAACAAAAGAGTAAGAATTTAAAAGGCACTATGCAAGAGTTTAAAAAAGAGTTAAAAAAGAGAATTTAAAAGGCACTATGCAAGAGTTTAAAAAGTTTCCCATCCCCAGATTCCCAACATGCTAACCAAATGGGTGAGTTGCACTCAATGCCTCACCAACTCCTCGGGGGATTACTTAGACTGGCGACAGTATGAAGAAACTGGTTACCACCATGTGTGCCATGAGTCAACTAATCTGAAAAGCTCAGTCCAAACTTTGCTGTGAGACATGGAGACCTCACAGGAATGAGGGGAAACAGGCAAATGGAGATGAAAATGGTAGAACAAAAGGTTTACCTTCACTTATAACCTAAAGGAATTCTAGCAGTCATGGTTGGGTAGTTTCCTTTTGATTGTCCAAGAAAATAAAGACAAAGATAAGAAAAGAAGACATCAGTGGTCAAGCAGGAAGGTTAACTGCTTGATACATGGGATGTATAGTTCTCATGCCTACGGCCTATAAAAAAAAAAAAAACAGCCCCAGGACACTTCAGTATGGATGTCCACTTGACTCATTAGTTATCACAGCACTAGTCTCCAAGACCTTGTCAGCCTTGTTAGGCTCTGCCATCATTCTATTCAAATTATGAAGCTACTTATGAAATGCCTTTAATTATATATATATATCCTGGGCAATGTAGTCTTTGGGCTCTTACCTTTGCCACAACATCCATTTTCAAACTTTTTCTTATTTGAGTCATTTTTATATGTTAAGATAGAGATCAAACAGCTTTACTGATATATAACTTACACGCCAAAGAAATCACTCATTTAAAGTGTACACTTCAGTAGTTTTTAGTGTGTGTTTCATTATCCCAAAAGGAAATCCCATCCATATAAGCAATCTTTCCCCATTTTCAACTCCCTTTACTACCATCAGCCCTGGAAACCACTAATCTACTTGCTTTCTCCATGGATTTGCCCATCCTGGACATTTCAATATAAATGGAGTTGAACAAAATGTAGTCTTTATAACTGGTTTATTTCATTTAACATAATATTTTTAAGGATCACCATGTTGAAACATACATTTATTTTTCTTGCCAAATAACATTCCATTGTATGGATATACCACATTGTACTTATCCACTTCTCAGTTAATGGGTATTTGTCTTTTTTTCACACTTTGGCGGTTGTAAATAATGCTGATAAAACTTTCAAATCAGTATCACAAATACTAGTGAAGAGCCTATCACTTAAGTTAGTCCATAAGTATAGAAAGCAAAATTTCTTTAAAGCAAGTGTACCAGTCAAGTGCTTACTAAGAAAAACAGATTTAGTACAAGATATACAAATGTATAAGGTTTTACAAGGTAGGCTTACAATAGCTCCCTGCAGAGTCAGATCCAGTCAAAGGCATGGGGCTCACTGTGTTGTCCATGCAAGTCCTTATTGGAAGGCCAAGGGCTCTGTACTGAAAGCTGAAGAGTCTGCACTGGCAGCCAGGAGATGACATACAAGGTAAAGGTGAAGACTGGCAGTTCTCAAGAGAAGCAGAACCAGACTTGCTTCATCAGTTCTCCTCTGTTCCATTCCTCAACAAGCATATTGGCTGGTGCCACTTGTACCAAGGGTGGGTCGTCTGTCTTCAGTGAATCCCCTCAACAACACCCAGAACTATGCTCATCTAATTTAGCTGGGTGTTTCTTACTCAAACTGACACAATCATTTACCTATCACAGCAAGGTACTAGTCGATACTATCAGGTTTAAATGTAGTTTAAATGTAGATTTGGTGATGTTTTGTCAATTATTACTGAGTTTAGGATTTAAAGGATTTCATATTTTCTCATCATTTATCTGTTCCCTATCATTCTTCATTTCCTGCTTATACTGCTTCTAGCTCTAGAACTCCTCACTTTAGCCAGTTAGAAAATGAAATATTTTATATTTATTAACTCTAACAAGAGAACTAATCATTATTACTGCTCATTAGAACTAAGTGGTGAATATTTGTCAAACAATTCCTTCCTATTAAGAGTACTACTATGTTTTAAAATCTATGGTTAGGCTATCTATGGGGATTTAGCTCAGTGGTTCTGGTGCCTGCCTTGCAAGCACAAGGACCAGAGTTCAATCCCCGATACAAAACAAAACAAAACAAAAATCTATGGTTATATTGTTTCACAGAAAAATAAATTTAAATGTTTTCTTAAGAAAGACCATAAACTTAGAAAATCCTTTGAATCAAAGGCCCAATATTTACTTTTCTACCTATTTTATTAAAGTCATCATAGAGCCCATCAACGGCATAGGAGAAATCAATATTTATAAGAATACGTTGAAAGATATTAATTCTTTCATTATAAAGCAAAAGCACAAATCATACAGAAAACAAGGAATATACTGAGAGGTTAAGAGGTGGTAGAAAAGTAGACAGACAAAGCCACAGCAAAATAAGGAACAAAATTAATTTATGCATATTCAGTGCAAAAATATTTGAATATAGCCAAATACAGAACTGTGACCTGATTTACACATGTGCCTCATAACCTGCATTTGAAGTTCCCAAGAGGTTATTATCACAAAAGTCTATTAAGAGCCCATTTGCTATCATCAAATGTTAATAGCTGAGCTTTATTGTTATATAAAAGTCAGACTTATTATCTGAGTTGTATCTATAAAGCCTTTAGGATTCTCATTACAGGGTCATAAAATCATGTGGACTTTCTAAACATAAACAGAACCACAATAATTTCATTGAGATATAACTCACATAACCAGAACTTCTGCCCTTTCAAAATACACAACTCAACAGTTTTTAGCCCATTTGTAAGGATAGTTTTCACTCTGAAGAAGTTTTGTGACTCACTGTTCATCCCCAAACTTTTCTCCAGTTCGGTCTTTTCCTTTATACTAAGAGGTGCCACAGTACAAGAGTGCTGACTCTGGAGCCAAGTCATTTAGACTTGAATACCATTGCACCTATTAAATGTATTCTTAATTATTTTCCTCCCAGTACTAGGATTGAGCCCAGCTTGATCCTCCTGCCTCAGCCTCCCAAAGTGCTGGGATAACAGATACCTGCCACCACATCCAGCTTTCTTAAATTCTGAGCTTTAGTTTTTCCTAAGTCAAATGAAGATGTATGCAAAATTTAATATACAGAAATTTTTTAGAAATGCACCTGACATTAATCAATTTTTTAATAAATTGAATTACTTATCTATTACAGGGAATACAAGTGCATATATGCTCTTTTAATAGATAAAATTCCGAACTTTTAAAAGGCCAAAAAAAAAAAAATCTCTGTGATCTGGCCTAGCCTCTGATCTCCAGCCTCTCCATTCCTCTCTGGGATCCATCCAACCAGCACTAGCAGATCTGCTTGTGTCTGTTTGCATATTCTGCACTTCCTTTCACTTCCAATGTGGGTTTTGCTCTTGCTGCTTGGCAAAGGACTAACATCTAGAATATATAAAGAACTCAAAAATATCAGATCCCCCAAATTTAAAGACCCAACCCAAAAATGGGAGTGTCAAATGGATAGACATTTCTCAGATGAAGAAATAGAAATGGCAAATAAATATCGGAAAAAATATTCAGTATCACTAGTCACTCAAGAAATGCAAATTAAAACAGCACTGAGAATTCCATCTAACCCCAGAAAGAATGGCTTCATCAAGATATCAACCAATAACAAACGCTGGCAAGGCTATAGAAATAAAGGAACCCTTTTCCATTGCCAGTAGGAATGTAAACGGGTACAACCACTAAAGAAATCAGTATGGAGATTCTGCAAAAAACTAAAACTAGAGGCTCCATTTGACCTAGCTGTTCCCTTTCTAGGTGTCTTCGTGAAAAAGTGAAAAACATCATGCCACAGTGATATATGCATATCCATGTTTATAGCAGCATAATTTATAACAGTTGATTCTTGGAAATAGCCCATATACCCACCAAAAGATAAACAGATAAATAAAATGGGGTATTTATATATAATGGAGTACTACTACTCTGCCACAAAGAAGGATAAACAAGTCATTTATAGGAAAATCAATGCACCTTGAGAGCATAACGTTAAGTGAAATAAACTGGACATACAAGTTCAAATAACACATTGTTTCTCTAAATAAGGAGCATAATGGAGAAGAGATATTAGGAAGTAGAAAGAACATGTTCAAATGGGAAGGGAAACAAGGGAGGGAGAAAAGGGAAGGCAAAAAAGGGAAAAAGAAAAAAGAGAATGGAAGGAAAAAATGGTAACAATGTTTGTAAATGGAGAGGGGAAGAAGGGTTGAAGGAAGAGCAGGGGCATGAGGGAAAAAGTACATATATTATGTACAGGTACAAATTTCCTACGATGAATGTGATCAATATGTAAGAAAAATATGTACTAATAAAAAAGTTAAGTAAAAATGATTGAGGGCTTCAAAGAGCTTTGGTTAATATGGATTATATATGTGGTATGTTCATATTATCATATTAAAAAGTTAAACAGAAATTGGCAAAGTATGTATTAATTCAAGCAAAAGAAGAAAGATTAATAACTCTTAGCATTATTATAAAAATAGCCATGATGTCAAGAACTCTCTGAATGAATCTCAGGGACTCTAAGGGCCTCAGACCACAACATACTAGTACAGTAGAGAGTTTGTTTCTTAAATTATAAAATATATTTCATTCATGTGCAAAGTTAAAGTATATAAGGAAGTTGATGGAAAAATGAAAAGATATGAAAAGCTTAAGGAAAATACAGCCTTAACCATAGCTAGAGAAAAATGCTGAGGACAAGGAAAGAAAAGGATGAATGGCAATAAAATACTAATAGCACCAGTCTTAGAAAAAATAACATAAGAAGACAAAAGTAATTCTGCACGAACAAAACCAAAAAATAAAAATGACACAGAGAGCTAACAGTTTGAACAAATCCTTAAATAAAAACTTATTTGGGGGGCATGAAATGCACCATTCTGACAATTCTAATCCACTCTACTCTCATCTTTTCCCATTGAAATTTTTTTTCTGGTACCAGCGATCAAACTCAGGTCCTTGCATTTGCAAAGCAGGCACCAGAACCAATGAGCTAAATTCCTAGCCCTTGCATTGCAATTTATTTGTTCATTTTTATACACCTCTTCTCCCCTTTTGGAACTTTATTTTCTCTTGCTTTGTGATTACTAGCTGCGAAATGGTACTCAAACATTATGTGATTAGAGGAAGAAAGCTACAGCTCTGATGAAGCCACACGATTAGAATTCAACTGGTAAATTTTTAAACATTCTATTAGATTATAAAAATGTTAATGAGATTTTAAAAATAGGAGTGCTGAGGTTATTTTTATGTGCTGAAAATATATTAATAGTGTCCTTAAAATATGCTGCATGAAGACCAGGACTGGAAAGTAATATGGATCTGGCTACTATGTTAGGTTAATAAAATTATAGATTATTTAAATTATTTCTTTGATTTTTGTCATCCTTTCTGTGGGCACAAAAGCCATGGAAATATGATAAGTAATTCTCACCTGACATATGCCCTTGGCCTTTTCTACAAAACTTTTCAGAAATATCCAACTGGTCTGGATTTTACTAAGTAGTTATGTGTACTGAGATTAAAAAACAAAACAAAACAAAAAACCCTCAAGATCTAGACAAATTGTAGGCCAAATTCAGCCAGCAGTCTATTTTTGAACAGCCCTCAAACTAAGAATGATTTTTGCATTTGTAAAAGAAATTATACATAGTCTGTAAAAATATCAACTCTCCTGCATTTTATCTAAAAAAAAGTTTGCTGATCCCAGATGTAAAGCATTCAGATTAGTAGCTGGTCCATGACATGTACTCAATAAATGACAATATGGTTATTAATAGTACTACTAGCACAAGAGCAGTACAAAACTATTAGTAGTACAGTACTATTAGGTATTTTTAACCTCAGTAAGCCTGTATTTTTTTATCCTTAATGATTAGGTTCCCTGAATTTCTTTTACTTTCTGAAATATGCCTCGTCATGTTAATTCTGAAGAAGTATCAGTGGTATTGCTTCCTCTTTGCGTTCTTTTCATACTGTTTGTTCTTGAAATATCTTAACTTCTCCTTTCTTTTACTATGGAAAAATACATGTACTGTAGTATAAAAACTGCCACTTTTCTCATTCATTTTGGAAGACATTTTCACTGGTTATCGAGTTCCAGGTTGACAATTTTGTCTTCTTTTCAGCATGTTAAAGGTGTCACCTGTTGTCTTACCCTGTAAGGTTTCCAATGAGAACTTTACCACAATGTACATCTTTGTGCCTCTGTGAGTAATGTGCCTTTCTTCATTTGCCACCTTCAAGATTTTCACATTATTTTTGATTTTCAGGGATTTCAATAGACATCTCCAGATATGGGTGTGGGCAGGGGATTTGGGTTTGGCATTTATCTTCTTTGGATTTTCCTAAGCTTCTTGGACATCTTTCATTTCATTATTTTTGAAATGATACAATCTTTCAGCCATTATCTTATTCAACATTTCTTTTCTCCCCCACCTTTTTCTTCTGAAATTCAAATTATATTTATGGTACTACATTAGATCTTTTAATATTGTCTCAGAACTCTTACCTACTCAGTTCTGTTTTGCAGATTTTTAAACCAGTATTTGCTGCCATTATTTGATCAATTTCTACTGCTTATCTTCAATGTTTACCAAATCTTTCTTCAGCTGTGGCAAGTCTACTCATGACCCCTTAGAGTAATTCTTCATTTTTAAAAAAGTCACTCTTCACCACTATTACTGTTTATCATTTTCATAATTCTTTCTTAGTATACATCTCTTTGCTGAAAATTCCTGTTTGTGGAAGGCATTGTTCTTTCATTCTCTGTCTGTCTCTCCGTCCTTTCCTCACTCGCTCCCTCCCCCACTTTTACAACTGATTAACCAAGGACCTAAAGTATGCTAGGCAAGCACTCTACCGCTGAGCAATACCTCTAGCCCTTCTCTAGAGCTTTTAACATCCTAATCATAGTCATTTCAAATTCCCTACTTGTGCCTGTCTTGTTCTGTTGACTGCTTTGTCTCTTGACATCAGGCTGATCTTTCTTGCTCTTTTCTGTGTCTCATAATTCTTAAAAATTTAATACTGGTCACCACATAGGACAGACCTCCTGGATGATCCCCCCCCATAGAGTATTTTATTCTCTCTTTCCCCAGGTATGTATTTCCACCTATGAGTTTCAAAAGCATTTGCTGCCCTCGCCCAAATGGCTTAAGACCTTTTGCCTTACAGCAAGGTACAGGTGTAACTTTCTGTCTTTCCCACAGCAGCAGCTACTCTCCTATGAGCAAATCTTCAGGACAATTTATCTGATCTCCCATCCTGTCCCCAGTCTTTCCCATGTAGGGTACTTGAATATGAAAAATTCCCTTTATGCCTGAATCTCCTACTTGTTCTAATACTGTCATCTTAGCCCACATTTAACTTTTAACAATTTGTTTAAAATTTCAGCTGAATGTTTATTTGTAGGCTGGTTTTTATCTTCCTCCCATACTCTGTCACTAGTGAGCCAGTGGCTGCATCCACTCTCTCCTTGGAAATGCTTATATCAGTGGTGGTAAACCTACGGCACCCATGCTACACACCTATTCATTATTGAAAGCTCTAAAAGGTTCATCATCACTGGCCTTTATCCTTTCTGGTTTTCAGTCTTGTTGGCTGCCTTAAAAGCTCATCTATTGGATAGGATCAAGAAAAGTTATGATTTTTGTATATTATCTGATGTTTTGTGGTTTCTACTCCCTCTTTTCTACAACCTAGGCAAAAATCCATCCCAGCCTGATTAATTTTTAAAACTTTGTGTATAAATTAGCTTTTAAATATTTCATAATTTCTGGAGCTCTTCTAACTATGTGAGAGATTTAGGGCCTGATGTCATCATGAATGAAGAACAAATTTGGACTACAGAGTGCACATGTTAATGGTAAGGTATTTATCTGCTATGATGCTCCAAGTTATTTTAAAGTTGCCCCCACTCTTATTCAGGCAAGGCAAATTCTTCTATGCAGGATTTCATATATTTCAAACATGGTCACTCACTAATTTGCTGCTATTCAACAAAGTGAATAGTTCATACAATCTGCTGGCAACTACTCTTGATGACTTTTAATATAGCAAAGGCACAAATCACCTCTTCTTTACTATTATAATCCCTCTCTAACTTCAATATTTTTTATTGCTTCTCCTATTTCTAGCCCTGAAACTCTCGAGCGTTAGTATTTCCTAATCCCTTCCCTGAGTCCACGTTCTAGTACTTTCTGGCCATATGATGTTCTTCAGATTACTGAAACTCTCTCAAGTTCAGTTTCCTCATTTGCAAAATGAAGATAATAGTGTGAGAAACTAAATGACAAAAAATGTTTTACCTTTGAATATTGTCCTTTTCTGTCATTAATAGCTGATTAAATATTATTTATAGCCAATTGAAGAAAGACCCAGTTATCTTTTTCCCAGTCAAGCATATAAACTCTATTATAATGTTACTTTTAAGGGAAAACCAAATTAAATTCAACTATCATTTCCACTTAAAATGCTATTTCCAGGAATGCAACTTACTGTGATTTTTAGGTCTTTCCATGCAAAATCTTTTATTTTAGCTTTCATGTATACATATATAGGAAGAACACACATATGTGTATGTCCATTTGTGTTTCTCTATATATAAACCTGGAGGTTGGTTACTGCCCTGCACATCTGGCCTTCCATCTGCAGTAGTGACAGTGCCAGCACAATGACAGCTCATTTTTTCTTGGACAGACTCCATTATCCACTCATATATTTCACTGATTCTAAAAGAAAGAAGCGAACGATCTGATGGTTTCGGTAACTAAAAAGCTTCCTTCCATCACACATTTTCAGCAATTGCCAAAGGTATTTCAGAGTGGTAAACTGCTCCTATAAGGGCTTAATCAATTTATTTCATCTCAATCATCAAGTCTTATCCTGTTTATAAACAGTTCCTAAGAATATTTTGGTGCCACTACTAGCAATATCTTTGGGGCGCCGATGTATGCATCCCTTTGTAACAGTAATTCTCAGGCTAAAAAAAGACTAGCAAAAAGAGGGTTTCTAGAGCTGGGCATGGTGATACACTTCTGTAAGCTTAGCAGTCATGAGGCTGAGACAGGACTGCCATGAGTTTGAGGCCAGTGTGGGCTATAATAGTATAGTCCTGAACTATATAGTGAGATCTTGTCTCCAAACAACAAAAACAAACGAACATCTTTCAGAGCCCCTCTTGAAAGGTTCTCTGCCACTAAGACCCAATTAGAACACTCTACTTTCTCAGCACAGAGAACCTATGCTGCTTTCTAGATTATTATATATATATATTTCGTACCAGGAATAGAACTCAGGAACTTGTGCTTGTGAGGCAGGCAGCAGAAGCATTGAGCTAAATCCCCGGCCCCAGATGCTCTGTATTCTTTGTTTGTTTGGTTTTGGTTTTTTGAGACAGGGTCTCACTATGTAGTTGAGACTGACCTGAAACTCACTATGTAGTCCAGGCTGGTCTCAAACTCACAGCAATCCTCCTGCCTCAGCCTCCCAAGTGCTGGGATTACAGGCGTAAAGGTAACTTCATATGTCAGTTTCCACTGAGGTATAATGAAAGCTCCTTCAAAACTCCTTGGTTTCTTTCAATGCCTCAGCCCCAAGTGCTGGGATTACAGGCGTAAAGGTAACTTCATATGTCAGTTTCCACTGAGGTATAATGAAAGCTCCTTCAAAACTCCTTGGTTTCTTTCATGAAAGTTTCTCTGTTCACTAAGCCACTTTTTGATTACTAATTAGATCAGCAGACAACAATAACAACAACAAAAAGCCCTAAAATAACGTGATGTCACAAGGACACTGTGAGACCCTGTGGGTAGAAACCCAGCATTTCTTCCTTTTTTTTTTTTTTGTACTGGAGATTGAACCCAGGACCTTGCACTTGTGAGGCAGGCAGCAGCGGAACCACTGAGCTAAATCCCCAGGCCAAAAGTCTGGCCTTTCTTTTTTTTCGCTTTTTTTGAGACAGGGTCTCACTGTGTAGTTCAGACTGACCTGAAACTCACTATATAGCCCAGGCTGGTCTTGAACTCACAGCAATCCTCCTGCCTCAGCCTCCCAAGTGCTAAAATTACAGGCATGCGCCACCATGCCTGGCTCCCAGCATTTCTTTTCACTTCTCTATGGGCATCTCATTCTAACTTCAACATTAGCTACTTCTACTGGGAAAACACTGCATATTTATCAAGAGCCATGTAACTTCTCATTTTTGACTCTGTATGTTCTTATTTATTTATTTATTTATGGTATTGGGGATTGAACTCAGGGTCTTGCACTTGTGAGACAGGCGGTGGGATCCACTGAACTAAATCCCCGGCCCTCCATGTATGTTCTGGAAAAAGAAAGGAAACTAATTTAGTACTTACTCTACTTTTAGTATGCTTGCTCCATAAATATTTCATACTAATTTAAAATAACAGTTATAAGACTACAGAGGTCATACACTCAAATGCCTGTAAGATTGAGAATGAAACCACAAGAGATTAGGGGATGATGATTATGGTGAAGAACCAGCTAGCAAGGACAGCCACTACACAGCTCTAGGCATCCACTTCTATAAAGGAACGTGAATCCACTGTTGTTAAATCTGAGTTTTCAACAGAAGTTGGAAATCAGGGTCACTTTGTAAAATAGCCTGACCTTTTAAACATTGGCAATAAATTCAGTTTTTAAAAATGGAGTGAGCTAATCTTTTGAGCAAAAGCATGCATATAGCCTGAATGTGGCCTGGAGTTCATCAGTTTGAACAGCTATGCAATTTTGAAAGATGCTTATGATGTTAGAAACACAGAATACTGGAACATAACCCAATTTACAGAAGTGCAATATACTCTTCTCAGAAACAGATATGCCAAAACTGTATACATGTATTATGTATAATATAAACCATCAATAAATTTCATCATCAATATTACCTTTTTTTTTTTTTTTTTTTTTTTTTTTTTTTTTTGGTACTGGGGCTCAAACTCAGGACCTTATGCTTGCAAGGCAAGTGGCAGCACCAATGAGCTAAATCCCCGGTCCTATGTTAACTTTTATCTTTATGAAACAGTAGTGATCTCAACTATTCAGACATTTATGTCACATTATATTTTATTCTTTTAAATCTAGGAATGATGTGCAAAATCAAGTTACCATATTGTATTTTTTAATATGCTTGTGTTGGAAGTGTGTTACTTTCTACTAAAGAAAATTATAAGCAATGTTCAGATCTCATGTTTTGTCCATTTTTATTTTCCCTTTATTACTAAATATTTATGATACATACCACATACATTAATCATGGGGAATTGATACATATTGTTACCACATTTTGATCCTTTTTAGTTCTTCCCCTCTACCCCTCAGATCTTTAATAACAGAGTTAGTCATACATACAACAGTGCTATATACAAAACTACATGTACAATGACATAAAATAATAAAAGCTAAAGCTACATTGAGATAATAGACCTTTGGCATATACACTATCTAAACCCCATCCCACTCTAAATCCATGGAAATGAAAGAAAGGACTTTAGAAGAATAGATTCAAATTTTCAGTGAAAGCAAGAAGAATACTAAGATTACAAACTTTGAGGATTTTTCAGAGGGAAAAAAGCAGGTGAAATCAGATCACAGGAAATGTGAGTCCTAAATATGTGTTAGAAAAAACTGCTCTGAAGGTAGGTACAGTCTCACTGAGCTCCAGACATAATTGAATAAAGAACAGAAAGGGGTTTTGAGGCATTTATCAGGATGAAAGAGTGTGCCAGGTACAGAAAGGCAGGTATTTTTTCTGGATTATGCCAATAAATAGCTAATGTGAGTACCTGGCCCATGTTAGTGCTGGTTAATGACAGGTGCTGTCCCACTGATCTCATTTGATTGCCAGCCTTCCTTGCTGTAACAGTGGCTTAGGGTGTGTGCTAAACAGGAGGCATGCCAGGATGAAGGAGAAGTGATTTAACATGGGAGATGAAAGAATGTTTTAGAATGTATGCATTTGGCTTAACAATTGGCATAGCTTGCACCCTGACTAGAGTCTTATAACAACCAAAGGAAAGGTAATTTTTAAACCTTATCACAAAGGGATATATATGCCAGACAGAGACATGGTGCCAACATGATACACTTTCATTAATTGGCTGAAGGGTTAAAGAAGGAACCAGCTGTTTGCTGAACATACAGGTAAGTGAGGCACATAAAATCCCAAATAATTATAAGAGAAGAAAACACATTGTAGTCAAAATGCCAGAAGTCCAATACAAGGACTGAATCTTAAAAGCTGTCAGAGAGGTTTTTAAAAAAATCACTTACAAAGGGAAACCTGCCAGGTGTGGCAGTACACTACACACCTATAATTCCCAGCACTGGAGAGGCGCTGAGGCAGGAGGATCACCAAGAGTTTGAGGCCAATCTGGGATATATAGTTAGTCCAAGGCCAGCCTGAACTATAGAGCAAGACCCTGTCTCAAAAAAGATAAACCCATTAGGATTACAGCAGGCTTTTTAATACAAATTTTTTTCTTTTTATTGAGTTTATTGGTACATTTTAGGTATACAGTACAGTTACATTCATTACTGAGATCTTGTACCTTTACATGACAGGTCTTGGTTCTCATTTTTTCCCTTTGTCCCTGCCCTCCCTTCACCCCCTCCTCCCCTCCCCATTTACAAACACTTTATTTCCATTTTTTCATTTTTTCATATTTTTTCTTTTCCCTTATTCCCTTTCCCCTACCCTTCCCTCTTTCCCTCCACCTTTAGCCCTTTTCTTCCTATTTTAAAGGTTTGCAGAGCTTGGAGTGATGTACTTCAAGTTCTAAAAGGAAACCACTGCAACCCAGACTAATATATCCTGCAAAAGTAATATAACTTGTCCTTAAAGCTGATGGACAAAACAACATTCCATGACAAAGACCTTAAGAAATTCATGACCACTAAACCACCACTTCAGAAAACTGTTAAAGGATATCCTAGACAGAGATAACTGCAGAATGAACAGTTAAACAAAAAGGGAAAAGAAAGGAATCAATGATAGAAAAATAATGCAATGGCAGGAATAAGTAAATATCTTTCAGGGAAAACTCTCAATGTAAATACTTAAAATGGGGATTTTGAAATATAGTCAGCCAAAGTGGACTTCCAGCCAAAGCTGCTCGAAAGAGGCAAAGGTCACTACATATTAGCTAAGGGAATACTTACTTCAACAAAAACAGATAACAATTCTAAATATATAGTCACCAAATACCCACGCAACTGACTTCACGAAACACTTCTGGACACAAAAGATCAAATAAACACCAATATAATTATACTGGGAAACCTTATTACACCACTTTCACAAATCAACTAGACAAAAAAAAAAAAAAAAAGAAATAGCAGAGCTGAACTATATTGAACAAATGACTTAACAATATCTATAGTGTTCTATCCTACCACAGACAACAGAATACACATTCTTTCCCAAAACAGACCACATAAAGCTTGCTTAAATATAACAGAATTGAAATTATTCCATGTATACTATCAGATAAAGTGCAATGAAACTAGAAATCAATGGCAAAAGAAAACACAGAAATTATGCAAACTCATGGACATTGAGTAGACTTAACAATATCTATAGTGTTCTATCCTACCACAGACAACAGAATACACATTCTTTCCCAAAACAGACCACATAAAGCTTGCTTAAATATAACAGAATTGAAATTATTCCATGTATACTATCAGATAAAGTGCAATGAAACTAGAAATCAATGGCAAAAGAAAACACAGAAATTATGCAAACTCATGGACATTGAGTAGCACATTCCTTAATACTAAATGGGTCACAGAAGAAATCAAGAAAAAATTAAGCAATTTATAGAATGAAAAGATAATGCCTATACAACACACCAGAACCTATGGGCCACAATGAAAGCAGCCCTAAGAGGTAAGTGTACTACTATGAATGCTCAGATTAGAAAAACAGGGCAAGCCCCACTGAATAACCAACTGGTACACCTGAAAAGTGAAGGACCTGATGGATTCATCAGTGCAGAATACAAGACCTTCAGGGAAGATCTAATGCTAATAATTCTCAAATGCTCTAAAGAAACTGAAAGGGAAGGAGAACTTCCAAAGTCATTCCATGAAATAGCACTACCTTGATACCAAAATCAGACAAAGACCCAACTGAAAGAGAGCTATGGGCTAATCTCTTCAGTGAATACAAATAAAATCTTCAAGAAGATAAGGACAAATACAACAAATCCTCACAAAGATCATATATCATGACTAAGCAGGCTTCATCACAGGGATTCGAGGATGGTTTAACATATGCAAATCAATAAATGTAATATATCACATAAAGAAAAGCAAGGTAAAAAAGTCACATGATCATGTCAATAGATGAAGAAAAAGCTTTTGACCAAATCCCAACATCCATTCATGGCAGCAATCCTGAAGAAAATAGGTATAGAAGGACCTAAAGCCATTTATGAGAAACCCACTGTCAGCATTATATTATATGGAGAAAAACTGAAAGCCTTCCTTCTCAAATGAGGAATAAGACAAGGATTTTCACTCTCACCAACCATGCTGGTTCAACATAGTAATTAAAACATCAGCCAGAACAATCAGGCAAGAGAGAAATAAAAGGAATATGTAGAGAAAAGGAAGAATTTCAACTATCATTATATGCAGATGACCTGACCCTTTACACAGATGTCCCCAAAACATCCCTCCCAAATATTCCTAGAACAACCAATTCAGCAGTGTAGCAGGATACAAAATCAATACATAATCAATAGTATTCCCATACATCAATAATGAAATCACTAGGAAAGAAGTTAGGAAAATAATACCATTCACAATAGCTTCCAGAAATTTAAGTACTTAGGAGTTGACCTAACCAAGGAAGTGAAAGAGTTCTATACCAAAAACTATAGTACACTAAAATATAAGACCAGGGAGAAAATCAGAAAATGGAAAGACATCCCATTCCTGGACAGACAGAACCAATATTGTCAAAATGGCTGCACTACCAAAACTAAGATATACATACATATATACATACATACATACATACATACATATATATTTTTAATGCAATCCTAATCAAAATACCAACAGCATTCCAGAACTAAAGAGGGTGGGGATTTGGCTCAGTGGTTCTACCTCCTGCCTCGAAGGCACAAGGGCCTGAGTTTGATCCCTGGTAACAAAACAAAAAACAACAAAAAAAGAACTAAAGAAAAACAATCTTGAAATTTATATGGATTACTAAAAGCAACTCCAGGCAACCAAAACAAAGCAGGAGGCATCATAATCCCAGATTTCAACAATTTATTACAAATAAAATAATAATTTTATTACAAAGCTACAGTGATAAAAATGACATGGTAAAAATGCAGAAACAGACATACAGATCAATGGAACAGAATAGAAGATGTAGAAACAACTCAAAGCACATTAAGTCATCTGATCTTCAACAAAGGGGCCAAAAGCATAAAGTGAAGAAAGATAGTCTCTTTAACAAATGGTGCTGGAAAAATTGGTTACACACGTGCAGAAGATTCACTCTAGGCTCTTATTTATCACCCTGCACCCAAATAAAATCAAAATAGGTCAAAGACCTGGATATTTAAAATAGAAATGCTCAATCTAGGGCCGGGGATTTAGCTCAGCGGTTCTGCTGCCTGCCTTCCAAGTGCAAGAACCCTCAGTTCAATCGCCGGTACCAAAAAAAAAAAAGGCTCAATCTGCTGGATATAAAATAGGTATAATCCTTGAAGACATTACAATGTTTAGCACTTTCTAAACAGAACCCTAATTGTACAAGAAAAAAATCAAGAATCAACAGACGGGATTATACCAAATTAAAAAACTGCATAGCAAAGGAAAACACCAACAGAGTAAAGAGACAACCTAAGGAATCAGAAAAAATGTTGCCATCTACTCTTCAGATAGAGGACTAATACCTAGGATATATAAAGAACTCTAAAAGATTAGTCTACCCAGAATATAACACCTAATAAAAAAAATGGGCAACTGAAATAGACATTTTTCAGAAGAAGTACAAATGGTCAATATATTAAAAAAAGTTCAAAATCTCTGGCCCAATAGAGAAATATAAATTAAACTAACAATGAGATTCCATCCTATTCTAGGAAGAATGGCTGTGCTATCATTAGGAAAAAAACAAAAGAAAACAGAGCCAGGGATTTAGCTCAGTGGCAGTGCACCTACCTTGCAAGTGCAAGGTCCTGAGTTCAATCCCTGGTGCCACAAAAAAACAACAACAAAAAGTTTTTACAAATACTGGTAGCTGGGCATGGTGGCACACACCTATAATCTCAGCCCTTGGGAGGCTGAAGCAGAAGGACTGCCACGAATTCAAGGCCAACCTGAACTACATAGTGAGGCCCTGCCCCCTGCAAATGCTGGTGAGGCTGTGGGGGAAAAGGAACCCTTCTATGTTGTTGGTGGGAATGTAAACTAGTACAACCACTATGGGAATCAGTGTGGAGAGTCCGCAAAAAACTAAAACTATAAATTTCCTTTGACCCATATACTCCCATTCTAGGTATATTCCTGAAGAAGTTACATGCATACTCATGTTTGTAGCAGAAGAACTCATAATAGCTAAATCTTGGAAGCATGTTCATCAACAGATGAATGGAGAGGCTGGGGATTTAGCTCAGCAGCACCACACCTGCCTTGCAAGTACAAGGACCTGAGTTTGATCCTCAATACCACAAAAACAACAACAAAAACCCCAGATGAATGGATAAGGAAAATGATATGTATTAACGGAGTACTACTCTGTTCTAACCCTAAATGAAATAAATCAGACACACAGCTTAAATATCACATCACTTCTCTTGTATGAGAAATCTATAGTATAAATACAAGTGGACCCTCAAGTAATGACCAGTCTGAGATATGAACAATTTGGATTAATTAGGTTAATGGAAGACTCACCTGCGTCTTATCTACAGCATCTACTCAGGTAAAGATCCGGATCTCAGCTGTACTGACTTACAATCAATTTGAGTTACAACCAGCCCTCAGGAACCAATCGAGTTTATAAGTCAAGGATCCACTGTCATTTAAAGAGCCAAAGAAACAAGACAATAGAAAATAGGGAGATAGATCTTTAGTAGATGGGAAGGGGATCATGAGATGGAGGGAAAGGGAAGAAAAGGAGAATAAAAAGAATTAAGATACAGCATGTACATGTACCTACACTACACAATGCATGCAATCATTACATCCTACTAAAATGTAGGACTTAAGAAACAGAGAGCCAGGGACCCCAAGACTCAGTGACACTATTCACCATAACTCATCCAGCTCTGGGCTACATAGTCTCTCCCTCTCCCCCCACTCTCCTTCTCTGTTGCTTTTGTTTTAATATTATAACCTACAGATTGTACCAAAAAGTTTAAATTTTATTTTAGGAAATCTGATGCCTCAAATTCCCAATGCTTAAGGTTTTTCTGGCTGGCCTTTTGGAAGTGCTGTCTAACATGTTTAACTCTCACTCTTATCTTTTATGAAAAATATTCAGCTCCTTTTGTGAATGCAGGTTATGATAAAGGCTGCGACTGCATCAGTGGTGGTGCCATCTCCTGGGAAGGGCTTCAGACCAAGAGCTCATAACAGAAAAGCTAGATTTCAGGGGGTGCTTAGTCACACTGTGTTCTTTAAAGTAAGAGCTGGGAGTGTAGCTCAGTGGTGAGCACGTGTTTAGCATGAATGAGGCCTTGGGTTCAACCCCTACACCAATAAATAGCTATAAGCAAATAAAAAAGTAAAACACTGCATGAGGATAAAACTACTTAATCCAGTCCTGGGTGCTACAGAATGTAAATGTCCATGAACATGGAGGTGCTCATCTACTCATTATCTCTGCCATCTAAAACAGTACACAATATGCAGTAATAGTAAAAACAAATTATTGAGTGAGGAAGCATCTCAGATGGAGGGAGCAAGTAAATAAAGATATTTCAAGGGAAAAGAAATGCAACGACATAGTTGCAATAGACGGCCCTGTGTCAGAGATGTACAGATAGTCCAGCACGTACACCTGCTGGGGAGTATCAGGGTGTCTTTTACAAGCAGAGGGCTAGTCCCTAAAAGGACTCGTGGACCATCATGAAAGGTTTAGGCTTCATCTGGGCAATACTGGAACTCTTATGGGATTTCCAACAAGAAAACAGCATGAACATAGCGAGTTTTAGAAAGATCTATCTGGAACGTCTGTGTGAGAAGAATTTTGGGAAAGTACTGTTTAAAGGCAGGAAGCATACATAAGAAGTCACTGTAGTTCAGGCAAATATATAGAGGGACTGAAGTGAAGTGCCACAGGAAATGGAGAAAAAGGGTTGGATTCAAGAAAGGTTCTGAGGGCAAAATTGGTAGGACAGGATAATAGAATGTTGTAGAGGCAGGATGTTAGAAGGACAACAGGGTAATAGATTTGCCCAAAGTACTAGATGGCGTTCCTCAAAATAAGAATTACAAGGGAACAGATTTTGAAGATGAGATGATGAATTCAATTTGAACAGGCTGAGTTTGAAGTAAATAGACTAACTACATAGAAATGTGTAGCAGGAACTCAATCAGCTTGCGAGATTTGGTAGTCATCAGGGCATAAGTGGTAGTAAAAACCGAGGCCACAGATACATTTTTGCAGAAACAAAATATAGAGAAAAAATTGTTCAAGTATAGACTTCTGAGAATCCCTGACATGAAGGAATAAAATAAGAGCCCACAAAAAACTAAGAGATGAAGAAAAAGATTGAAAAGACAAGTAACTGCTTAGATTGACTTATAGGGACTTATCAAAAAGAAAGTGGTTAAGTGTGCAAAGCTGAGAAAAGGTCAGGAAAATGGCTGATGAAGTATCACAAAGGTGGCTAGTGAGCACAGGTGGGGTGGGGTGGGATTCCAGTGGATATGAAAGGAATAGATACCAGGGGAATGAAACAGCAAGAGTAGATGGTTTCTTTCAAGGAGGTGGCTACAGAAGAACCGAGTGGGTAAAGAACTAAAGGATTTTTATAAAGTGGGAAAGGCCACTAAGTAAGTACTACCACAGTAGTGTGGAAATATTGATCTGGCTGGAGCCTTTAAAACTAATAATCGCTGGTCTAAATGTACTATCATTATAACCAGGACTCTCCAGACTCCAACTGACTCCAACTGTTGTCTGGTAGCTCCTTTAGAAATGACTCACCAATTAAACTCATTTAGGTCCTTCTCACCTCAAAGAACTGGATGAAACAAGCCAAAAATGGTGCCAAAAGTTTATTGGAGAAGTGTAGGGTGAAAGAGTAAGGGAAAAACTGGCTCTGTAGAACAAACTTGTGCCGAACAAAGAAAGTAAGGGACAAAAGCAAAACTAGGAGTGTATCCTAACTCTAAAAGATGCAGAGTGGACTGCTGTGAGGTGTCACCATGGCAGATTCTTTCTGGAGCTTTGTCTATTTTATGCCATTCAGGTCTCCTGGATGAGAAGCTCTACATATGCAGTCCTGGGAATTATTTGATGCTGGGACCTTGGAATTGATGGGTCCCGCCTTACTGCCCTGCCCTAGCCACCTTTGCCAGGTCCTACTTCCTATGTCATAACTGACTTTGTAAGGCTATTTTTAAAAAATTTCTAATTCCCTTCCTTTGTTTCTTTCTTCCAGACTCTTCCTCAGTAAGTTCTACAGTTTGATGGTTCTTTCATGGATATTTGCAGGTCTGAGGTAATTTTTTTTTAATGCTCCTTATGGGACAGTTGAAAAGTCTGGTCCCACCATACTAGTCATTGTGGAATATAAAATAAATTTATTCAAATTGTATTCCTCAATTATAGTGACATATAAATAGAAGATGTAGTGAAAACTTAAAATTCCATTAATAAAAGGAAAGATTCAGACATTTAAACTAAATGTAAGATATAATTTATTTAAGGAAAGAGACAAATCATTAATGATAAAGGAAGACATAAATTTAAAAGTTATGCTTCAAGTAGGTAAGATTAAGCATTGCAGGGCTGGGGATTTAGTTCAGTAGCACAGAGCCTGCTTGGAAGCACAAAGTCCAGAGTTCAACCTCCAGTACCAAGAAAAAAAAAAGATTAAGTATTACAAAGATAAAACCTCAGAATAAAAACTAAATCAGGGCTGAGGATATAACTCAGTCATAGATTACTTGCCTACTGTACAGAAATTCAATCCTATCATAAAAATAAATTCAAGTGATACTAATTGAACTCCTTTTGTATTTTCCATGATCATCAGCTTGATAAAGTAAATACAAAAATTAGCAAGAATCATTGCGGCTATAGTGAACGTTAATCAAAATGACATGGCATAGGCTTAGGGAAAAGACCCTCAAGGAATATGATAGATGTTTAATATATAACAAGCTAGAAATCAATATCAACTCAATGCTAGGGAAAAGAATCATCACTCAGGAATTGTTGGGATAAGTAAAAATCAGTATAGAAAATTTGGATCCATATATTGCCTCATCTGTGTATTTCTATGAATGAATTTTTTTCTTTAAGAAATAACGAAGCTGTGCATGGTTGCCCACATTTGCAATCCCAGTTGCTCTGGAAGTTGAAGCAGGAGGATCACAAATTTGAGTCCAGCTTGATCAACTTAGCAAGAATCTGTCTCAAAGTAGTCCGAAAGGGCTGGAGTTCAGTACTAGAGCACATGCCTAGCAGGACCTGGGTTCAAACCCTAGTACCACAAAAAAAGAAACCAAAAAGCTAATCTGTGATGATTAAAAAAAACTATCTCAGAGCAAAAGTAGATTAAAAAACTAAAAACATATGCTTACTGGAATGTAATAAATATAAAAAGAAACAACACAAATTGAGAAAACTAATTAAAAGTTCGCTGTAAAAAGAAAGTATACAATTATATAAAGGCAACACCTAAAATTCATTCGAATGTGGTCAAGAAGAAAAACATATATTTTGAAAAAGAAAATACAAATGATCATATATATAAGACAACACAGAAATTAAAGAATGCTAATTAAAATAGTTTCAAAGTACTATTGCAGAACTAACAAGGGAACTGTGCTCATATAACATGGACACCTTGTTAAGTACTTGTTTGATCCCAGTGAATGGTCATTGATCACTTTTACCAACACTCACAAAGGTGTAATTTCTAAATACAGCACACAACAGAACAAGATTCATAAAGAGTCATTTAATAGTTTTTGGGTTTTTGGGGGGGAGGTATTGAGACAGGGTCTCACTATGTAGTTGAGATTGACCTGAAACTCACTATGTAGCCCAGGCTGGTCTTGAACTCATAGCAATCCTCCTGCCCAGCTCCCGAGTGCTGGGATTACAGGTGTGCGCCACCATGCCTGGCTAAGAGTCATTTGATAATTCTTTATTCTGAAATTCATTAAAGATATACTCTTATCTCAATCTAGAACCTTTGGTGTTCACTTGAGAAACTGAAAAGCAATAACCACCCCTCTCCATTTCTGTGGCGACTGAACAATCTCAACTTCATTGCTATTGCTCCCTTTCCCCAAGATAATGATCACGATAAAAGGAAACTCACCAGGTATCAGTATCATTCTAAGAAAATAATCTTTTAGTAGCATGAAGAAGGCACCTGCAAGAATCTGGCTTAACTACCCTCCTCCTTTTTCCTTACACTTCTATTTTAAATTATTTATTTTATTGAGCATCTGTGCCAACATGGAAGGAAAGGTAATCTCACCTCTACTGTAAAGATGGAAAATGGTAGTCTCGTGTCTGATTCTTAAGAGGAAAAAAAGTGAAACTTCAAAAAGCTCCCCAAGGTGGGTAACTATTTTTACATCATTATTTAGCATCAAGAGTTAAGAAACTGGGCTGGGGTATAGATCAGTGGTACAGCTCAAGACAAGCAAAACAGCAACATGCACAGAATAGTGTGATCAGAAATCTCTGACTATCACTTGGGATAGAAGGCACACAGGAGTTACTTTCGGAGAAAAGAGGCAGTGTTAATCAAACAGCAGTTGAAAGTAGAACATTAATGAAGGTCAAAAGTCAATGGCATTGGGCATAAAACATTTCTGCATAATAAAATCTCAGGCAAATTCTATTTTGAAAGATAACACTACAAAGACAGACTATAGGCTAATTTTAATCCAAATAGCCCTTCAAAATCATGTCAATTATATTGAAAATAATGTACAGAATGCTCTTTATTTCCCAATCTAAAATGAACAAAGAGAATCTTTACTTACATGCAATTTTATTTATTTATTTTTGGTACTGGGGATCGAACTCTGAACTTTGTGCTTGCAAGGCAGGCAGCTGATCCACTGAGCTAAATCCCCAGCCCTTACCTGCAACTTTAAAAAGTTGATTCAAGAAACTCTATCAGGTTTGAGTATAGCTCAAGCGTACAGAATGTGCTTAGGATGAAGTCCTAAATATTCAATCCCCAGTACAAAGAAAGAAAAAAAGGAGGAAAGGAGGGGAGGAAGAGAGGGAGGGAGAGAGAGAGGAAGAGACTGAATCCGGCCTCTGAAGTCAAAACTTGGTTTTATATACTTCATAAACATTTCATAACCCCATATCCAACTATTGTGATTTACTATCTGATTCTACAAGTGCAAGAATCACTACCACCAAAATGTAATAAGCAAAAGAATCATGGTACTATCCCCAGGGCTACAGAGCTACAGCAATTAACTGTATTCTGTTTCTGCAGAACCTCACTGAGGAGTGACAGAAATTGCTTTGACTGGGTCTTTTCCCTGTCATCCACACTTCAAAGACACTTTTTAATTTAAACAAAAAGTGAACGTAACCCATAGAGATGCTCTAATGTTCCCAGATGATATTACAACTTAGTTTCCACTTCAGCATCTCATTAACTTGAAACAAAGAAAGACACCTTAAAGTCATTTCTGAAGGCACCAAGAGATACCATAGGATAAACTTTGAGTGAAGCTTAAATCCACACCCCAAATACAGACCTAATTAGATCCTAGAACAGAATGCAGAACATTTCCCCCTCTAATTTTCAAAGTCACTGTGCTTCTACTAGCAGAAAGGTTACTGAAGAAGCTCTGATTTGCAGCAGTTCCCCAAGTAAATGACTTCTTATAGCTAACTTATGACAAGAAACAAATGAATCAAACTTCTGTAACATGTTCCCCAAAGGATAGCAGCTTGGGGATGATCAACCAAAGTTCCCCAACATCCATGATATCAACTAAGACATCTCTTAGTCCATGTCCTTACCCACATACGTTTCTCCCTTCTGAAACATGCAGGGATGGCTTGCACCTTGCTGTGTGATTAATGATTCCTTTTTCTTGTAGCCAATGGCATTACCTCTAGGTGGGCTACATTAATACCAGAATCACTCACTCTTCTTCGCATCTACCCTGTTTTAGTACATTGCTGCTACTTGTCACTATTATCTATGCTGCTGTGCTAGGTGAGGCCACAAGAGACTGGCATCCCTTCCAAATCCTGGAGGCAACAGGACTTGCCCATTTGACTGGGACAGTTCTACTATCTTGGCAGCCTTCCTCCCTACCTTGGCAGTATAGGTTTGATCCCATCCCCAGGACTTTTATTCCCTTTTGCCTCTTCTTCAAAGATCACACCTCAGTCCTACCATACCAGGGTAGTTACAAACGAGGCACCTAATTTATATACCACAGATGAAACCCTAGTCTCAGGTGACTCTGGACAGCCAAGAAAAAAACAATGTCTAGTGCAGTCCAAGGCAAATGAAACCTGTTCAAAGTTCTATAAAATGATTCCAGAGAATATCTTTCTATCATGTTATCTGTTAGAACTGTGACCCTGTTTAGGAATTTGCAAGCTTAGCACTTTACAATGTATTTCCTCCAAAATGTGAGGGGGTATTAATACAAGTTACAGGATAATACCTGGTTTACAGTTCTACGGACCCACTGGGAATATCCAAAAGCATCTTTTGCATAACTTTTCATTAGTCAAAACTTCAATGCACAGGATGCTTTAGAGACTTACAACCTTGATCAGAACATTCTTAATGGTGTGGAGCCATCACCACCATCCATCTTCAGAGCTGTTGATTTTGTAAAGCTGAAACTATATCCATTCAGTAATAATTCCACATTTTATCCTCCTCAGTCTCTTGAAACCACCATTAGTCTACTGTCTATATGATTTTAACTGTTCTAAGTACCTTATATAGTAAGTAGTAGTACTACTGTACAGTGTTTGTCAAAGATGAAGTGGCTGGAGTTGATTCTGCATCCATTCTACTCATCCTTGAGTCTGTTTCTTTGCCAGTACCATGCTGTTTTTATCATAGTGGTTTTGTAGTATTGTTTCAAATCGGGGATTATGATATTCCCCTGTCATGTTTCTGTCACCTAGAAGTGCTTTTGCTATTCTGTCTCTTCTGGGTCCAAATCAATTTTTGGATTGTTTTCTCTAGTTCTGTGAGATATACTGTTGGGATTTCAAATGGGATTGCAATGAATCTGTGTAGCAATTTCAGAAGTATGGCCATTTTCACTATGTTCGTTCCCCCTATCCAGGAGCAAGGGATGCCTTTCCATTTTCTTATACCCTCCTTGATCTCTTTTTCAGAGTGCTATAATTTTCAGTGTAGAGGTCTTCTGCTTCCTTCATTAGATTGATTCCTAGATATTTCATTTTTTGGATGCTACTGTGAAAAGAATTATTTCCTTAATTTTTCTCTCAGTGAGTCTGTTGTTTGTGTACAAGAAGGCTATGATTTTTGAGTGTTGACCTTGTATCCAGCTACTCTGCTGAAAGTGTCATTAAGTCTAGAAGTCTTCTGGCAGAGTTTTTTGGGTATTCTATGTAGAGTATCATATTGTCAGCAAATAATGACAGTTTAACTTCTTCCTTTCCTATCTTTATCCCTTTTATTTCTTTCTCTTGTCTAATTCCTGTGGCGAATGTTTCCAGAACTATATTGAAGAGGAGTGATGATAGTGGACATCCTTGTCTTGTTCCTGACTTTAGCATGAAGGTTTTCAGTTTTTGACCATTTAGTATGATGTTGGCTGTTGGCTTTTCACAGATAGCTTTTATCAAGTTGAGATAAGAGACCATGTATTCTAATTTTCTGTACAGTTTTTATCATGAATGGGTGCGGGATTGTGTCAAATGAAGCACCTGAATTTTAAAAAGATGAGCTCCAAAGACAGAAGAAGAAAAAAATCACCTGGGTAAAGTGAATGATGGAAAAATCAAAAAATACTTATAAAATGAGTTATCTACAGAGTTACAGAGTGAATGCCTAAAATGAGATATGGCTCTTGAAAAATATTGAGGAAAATAATAAGAGCTCTTCTGAGGCATATAGAAAGGGAGTGATTAAAAAGAAAAGACAGCAGGAAGGCAAAAAAACTGAAATAGAGAAAATAATGTAAGGAGCAACAAGAAATAAGTTGGCTTGTATACTGCCAGAGACAGAAATCCTTCTAGTGTTACAGCAGAGCAGACACATGATCTGACTTATGCTTCAAAAGCATCATCTGGGGGGGCCCACAGATTTAGCTCAGTGGCACCACGCCTACCCGCAAGCACAAGATCCTGAGTTCAATCCCCCATACCAAAAAAAAAAAAAAAAAAAAAAAAAAAAAAAAAAAAAAAATCATCTGGGTACTGCACAAAAGAGAATAAATTAAGATCAGCACCTAGCTAGGAAACTCACCAGGCGAGGGCAAATATGGTCACAGTGCTGAACAATATACGGATGTGTTTTCTTTATTTTTGTTTGTTTTGTTTTGTGTTTTGTGAGACAGGGTTTCACTCTGTAGTTCAGACTGCTCTGGAACTCACTGTGTAGCCCAGGCTGGTCTCGAACGCACAGCGATCCTCCTGCTTTAGCCTCTGGAGTGCTGGGATTACAGGTGTGCACCACCATGCCTGGCCGGATGTGTTTTCATCCTGATAATTTTTTTACAGTTTACCAACAAAAGCAGTGCCAGAATTCTAAAGATAAATATTTTTCCAATGGAGGAAAGAAAAGGTGGATTCTAAATTCTAGATGTCAACTCAAGACTACTACGAACAAAAGAAGCCCAAATGGTTTTATTTCTTTTACAGAAAGTATTAGCTTTTCCAATTTTTTCAGATGCTTTTCCAGTTCTTATTCCTATGCATAACAGATTTTTCTGTCATAAGTATAAAACAGACACTTTTCTACAGTCTAATTTTTCTTATTTTGCTATATTATAATTCATCTATGTTGTGATTCTGGCATAAATTTTTAAAATAACTGCAAACAAAAAGAAATAAGTAAAACAAGTTTGTATATGAGACAGGGTCTCACTACGTAATTCAGGCTTGCTTTGAACTCACTATGTAGCCCACCCAACATTGGCCTTGAACTCATAATCCTCCTGTCTCAGCCGAGTGCAGATATTACAGCTGTGCATCACACACCCAGCCAGGATATTCCTGCTTATTTTAGTGTGGTGACAAGTCATGTTAGGAAAATTATGGAAGAGAACGGTTCTTATCAGATACAAGTAACATTTTAATGAAAACAGAATGTTAGATATCCTAGAACGCTTTCACAAAGATGGCTAGAGTATTTTCAATCTACAAATTTTAGAGAAGAGCTTCATTTCTTAGGTATATAATTTAGGTAAATAACTAGCTATGATAAAGTATAAAAATAAAGAGAAAAGAAGAAAAAATTACTTGTAGCTTATTGGTATTTTCTATTTTTGACCATATTAATTCATCATAGCCTTCAAAGAGTAAATCTTTTTATTACTATGCCAAAGGAGAAAAATGTGTTACATCTTCTATATTTCCTTAGGCCAATTAATTTACATTGGAATCTTAAATACATATTGTCTTCTTTCTTCTTCCAGGGTAACAAATGACATTTCAGTTTTATATTGGTATGTTCAGACAACTATGCACATCAATAGTGGTCTTACATGTCAAGTACAGAAAAAGAATCATTTGAAATTGAAAAATAGTATGATGGAGTTCTTGGTAAGACTGCTGTACATTATAGGGTCACACTTTGAAGCCCTCTCTCTCTCTCTCTCTCTCTTTCTCTCTCTCTCTCTCTCTCTCTCTCTCTCTGTCTTTCTCTCTCTCTGATACACACACACTCACACTCTTGCACCATTCATATAATACATATGGATACAAATTAAAAAAAATTTAAAAAGTAAAACAATAGCTACTATATTAGGGTTTAATTGAAGGTATTTTTTAAACCTCTAGTATTTGAAACAGAATAAAATTTGGTGCTAACACTTAGCTGCTAGTGAAATTATTCAAAGGGTTGGAAGAGCAGGTTTTATAGTGGACCCTAAGGAACGAGTCCTAGAATCTACACAGAGCTGGCCAGCCAAGGGAATTGGCATTGTCACCACTATCAGAAAGCTCAAGAAGCAGAAGCTCCATGTGCCAAATGTTGGCTACAGCATCACAATTGCCAAGCTATACTTCAGGAATTAGGTAGCCCCACACTGATTGATCTCTCTGAGGACAAGGACCTTAGCTTCAATTAGTGATTAGAAAGTTGCTTCCAGCATTGCTGGAACACAGTCCAGGGCTGCAACCTGAGGACAAGACTCAGCAGCAAACACTGAGCCTTGTATAGCACCAGCAAAATGGCTGCTATGTGTCGTACCACCCTCTCTCCACCAACTCAGCTCCAAATGCAAGTCTCATGGAAGTAAATATGATTAAAGAAATCTGAATCTAAGCAGGAACTCTAGATGTCCTTAGATGGTATTTTTCACTTCCCAGTACCTGTAATGCAGGAAGGCACACTAGGAGGGGGCTGAAACAGATGCTGAGTTAGGCATCTACTACCCCATATATACCATGGCCAATAAAAATGGCAGAAAATTATGTGAAGTCCATCATAATATTTTATGTAAAATATTGTCAAAGATTATGAGTGGAAAAGAAACAGAAAGCAATGAGAGCAATCTAATGGGCACCATGTCTGGAGGCAAGCAAAGAGGGCTAGGAATTCAGTTTCTGCAGTTCAGTGAGAATTTAAAGTGCCTCACTTATGTCAGATAATTGAGGCCAGGCTTACTGTTTAAAGCCAGGCAGAACTCCAGAAATGAGACTTTAAAAAAAAAGCATTACATAAAGCTGTACACTAAATGAGGTATGAGGAACCAGGAGTGAAGTCAGCCTCTTGCTATCATAATCATTAGATGTGGTACTATCACCATCTTCATGATGTCCAGGAATCCTGAGTTATGGATCCAGAAAGAGGCAACAACAAAACTTTTAGGCAGGGTTACAGTGAGGTGAGATCGCTGACACCTCTCACTCCACTTAAATTGCCAACCCCAAGTTCCAATGTCCATAAAGAAGATTAACAACAAGGTTACCCACAGCATCAATTACTGTACTGAGAGATAAATTTACTCAAGACAAAATGAAAACAAGAATCAACAAATGACTCTAAAAAGGCTTAGCATACTCAAAAAGATGAGGAAATAAAAAAACAATAGCAGTAAGACAGAAAATTCAATGTTCAGTCTCAAACCAATCAAGATAAACCTAAGTGAAACTACAGAATATCAAGGTATCCTAAAAATATTTTAAAAATAACAAGACTGACAATGCACACTTCATCAGCCATACTGGATGCCTTGGTACATATGTTCAGAGTATTAGGAGAAAAGACTGTCAAGATAGAATCCCATGTCCAGCTAAACTATCATAAAGAATGAAGGCAAAATTTTAAAAAATTTTAAGACATACAATCACTATGAGAATTGCATCAGTGTCTTCTCAGCATCTTCCTTGGTTGCAGCAACAGCCTTGGCAAGGTCATCCTCAAGAAGCAACCCTCGAATGCTGCTACAATTCCTTGACCCTTTGAATTATCAAAGAGATGATGGTGAAGGGAGAAATACCACTTTGATTTTGGGATGATGATCATCAATCGGAGGAAGATGTGTGAGAATATATTCAACAATAAACACAGTCTGGAAAGGTACGGTATTCTCCATACAGTACTTCTCCATTTCTCTGACACAGCAATTCACAAGGGCACTTTGGAAGAAAATTTCTTTCTGCCCCTATAATGACCTGGCAGTGTATGTTTAATGATTTGCTGAGAAGCCCTGAGGACTCACTGTGCCAGTCCACAAAGGGTTCCAACTTGCAGCCTGCAACACTGCCCCCAAGCAAGACTGTTATACCATCTCTACAAGTCTTGAAACCCACCAGTAACTTGGCCTCTTTATGGATAAAACTCCTTTCAGACATCCATTTCCAGAAGAGGGAGTTTTCACCCACATTGAAAATTTGCTCCAGCAAGTAATTTTCCTCCATAATCAGCTCATGTAAAGTTTCCAAAAATTCTTCATTTGCCTTCACATCAACACTCATAGACTCACCACTCACTTTTCACATTATGTAATGAATAGGAATTCTTGAAACATTTAACATTCAGAGATAGCAACAAATTCAACACTACAGCTAGGTCTGCCTTTTCTTTCAACATTACAAAATTTTGCTCTGGCCATGATCCTCACAGTGCTGAGACAGATGCACTTCAGTGTCTGGTGTTTTTACTTGTTTGCTTGTTTGACTGTTTGTTTTGAGGACAGGGTCTCACTATGTAGCCCAGGCTGGCCTTGAACTCACAGCAATCCTACTGCCTCAGCCTCCAGATTGCTGGGATCATAGGTATGCACCACCATGCCGGGTGGGTGTCTGGTCTTTAATTCAAGTCATTAGAAGTTTCTCCCTATCTGATACAGAACATTCTTGAATTTTTCTTAATGTCTTTGCCTTTGATTAAGTAGATCCTGTAACACCACCTGGACTTTCTTCTTGCTGCTCAGGTCCATGGCCACAGTACAATGGCACATGCTTGCCTAGTAAGCAATAACCACCACTGACTGAATAAATATCATACCAATTATATTATTTATGCCTACTACAAATAATTAGAAATCAATAACAAAAAGTAAATAAAAGCATTACACATTTAGAAAATAATTAATACACTCAAAAATAACACACACCTAAGAAATAAAAATACTATGAAATACTGGGACTGAAAATACTATATACCAAACCTGGTAAATATGCGACTAAAAATGTAAAGAGGGAAATTCAATGGAATAAAGAAGTTCATTTCTACCACTTTTGATAAACACTGTTTTACAGATCCCAGACAGTACACTAAAGCAAGACCCCCAAAAAATGAATTTAAAAGGAAAGTCAAAACTGTCATTATTTTCATTCTATCATTACTCTTACTTTAAAAATCTAAAAGAATCTACAATTAGAATAAAGGGAATTCAGGAAGGTTGTTAGATATAATATCAACTCACAAAAATTGACAACAGTCACATAGCAGTAAAAAACCAATTTATAAAATGTAATTTTGAATAAAAAATAATTACAACAATAATAAACACTACCAAGTGAGAAAAACCCAACCAAATATAAGTCTCTGCAGAGACTTATATGCAAAAAACACCTAAGTGGAGAGATATATTTATAAACAAAAATACTTGATGAAATAACTTTATCAATTTCCCCATTAAAAAAATCAACATAATCCAGTAAAATCCTATAGTGGAACTTTATGAAAATTGAAGTCACTCTAAAGTTCACATAAAAAGACATAGATTGCTAAGAGTTTTGAAGAAAATGGTAAGATAATTAAAATACCATGACTGCAGCACAGGGTAGGTAAACAGATCGATGAACAGAATACAGAACTCAGACAGCCAAGGGCATACAGAGAAATCTGATATTGCACAGTGGCATTACAGATTAAGGGGAGAAATAGCCTGTTCAATAAAAGCTGGGATAATTGGTCACACACAAGGTAAATTAGATCCCTGCCATAAAACAAAGCAAAATGATGGGAAAGAAACTTACCTACATGTGAAAGCAAAACTGCAGATGTTTCCAAAAGAACTATACTGTTGTAGTTGTTTTGACTTTCTTGATGCAACTTCTATGCTCTGACATACAACTTTACCTCAAGGGCTCCCTGGACTCCACACCAAGAGATGTGGAAGCTGCCAGGAAGGGTGGGAGCATCACCTGCCAAGGGCTATTACTAGACTTCTGGTAGCACAGCCAGTAAGATCATTCTGGCTTTACTTGTTCAATACAAAATAGGACTGATGAACACTGTATTTTTAATCTGTTAAACAGCTATGTCACCTTCATACCTGCAACAGTTAAGCCAAGCCTCTCACATCCTGGGCAATTTCCAGAAGTTTTTTTGTTGTTTTTTTGTCTCCTCCATGTGCAAAACGCCTTATTTTACATCTATCTGATGCTATCATTAAGTAAGGCCTGTTGTCTTTGTCTGTACTAACCTTTTCTATCATCTCCTTATGTCATCAAACATATTTTTTACCCTTCCCACACAATGTCATTCATAAAATCAAGAAGGGAATCTATAGAAGGCTTTACCTAAAAAACTGATTTAAAATGCTGAACAAGGGTTGGGGATTTAGCTCAGTGGTTCTGCTGCCTCCCTCGAAAGTGCAAGGTCCTGAGTTCAATCCCCAGTACCAAAAAACAAAAATCAAATGCTGATCAAAGGAGTTCTGAACAGAAAACCCTGGATGGGTAACAAAGTTCCTCCACTGATTCATTAACATTAATCCACTTAATTATGTTACCACTTAGTCCATGTTTCTTTATCTGGCCTTCAAAAATACTATGAAATGTGGTCAAATATTCTGCTGAGTTTTGGCTTAGCTTTAGTTTTTGCATTTCCATGATCGATGTGAACCCATGGTAGCATCAAAGAACTTGCTTCTTCTCCTAAGTGCTCACAAACTACTTATTAGTTACTTTATAAGTATACTTACAAAACACTGGCACAAACTACATAAGAGACCAAATTATGGTGATTATACATATTTATAACTTGATTACTATAGTCTCTATGGGGAATATATATATAATTGTTTTAAATTTTAGTTTATTATTACATGTGTATAGTGTATAATGCTTACATTCCTTGTAGGGAGTTGGTGCATGTATATAACACATCTTCATTCTTTTTTATTCATTAAGTTCTGGAACATTTTAGATATATAATGACATTCATCATTGGGAATTTGTACCTTTACATGATATAGCTTGGTTATTTTTCCCCCATTCCCCTATCCTTCTTTCAACCCCTCCACACGTCAATATTTACAAAGACATTGTTTCCATTTTCTCATATTTATTCCTTTCCCTTCTTTGCTTTCCTGTACTCCTGTATTCCTCCCACTTCCCTTACTCCTTTAGACTTTTTCTTCCTATTTCACATTACCTATTACACATTTTGATCCTTATTTACACTTTGTTTCCTCACATCAGAGAAACTATTCGGTATTTACACGTGTGACCTATTTATTTCACTTAAGAGGACGGCCTTTATGTGCATCCACTTAGCTATAAAATGTCTCTAGTTTCTCATTCTTTATGGCTGAGTAGTGTTCCATTTTATGGAAAAACCACATCATCTTTATCCAGTCTCCGGTTGATGGGCAATTGGACTGTTTCCAAGTTTTACCTATTACAAACTGTGCCGCTATGAACAAGAGCATGCATATATCACTGTGGTATGATTCTTTTGGGAAGAGACCTATCAGGGGAATAGCTTGGTCAAATGGGACCTCTACTCCTAGTTTTTGAGGGCATCTTCATATGGATTTCCACAGTGGTTACACCCATCTACACTCCCACCAACAGTGGGGAAGGGTTCCTTTTTCCCCACTGCCCCACCAGCATTTGTTATTGGTTGATTTCTTGATAGCAGCCATTCTTTCTAGGGTGAGGGGGAATCTCAGCGTTTTCATCTGCATTTCTCAAATGACCAGAACATTTTTTCATAAGTTTATTTGAGGTTTTTAATTCTTTGTCTGAGAAATGTCTGTTCATTTCAGATACCCATTTTTTAATTGGACCTTTGTATTTGGGGGGGGGTCTGGTTTTTTTTTGAGTTCTTTATGTATTCTAGATAGTAGTCCTTTGTCTGAGAACAGCTGGTAAAAATTTTCCCTACATTGTGGGTTGTCTCTTAGCTCTGTTGTTGGTTTTTCTTTCTGTGCAGAAACTTTTTAATAAGATGAGATCCCAGATGTTGATTCTTTGTGCTAGTTCACGTGCAACTGAGGTTTTTGTTCATGAAACCTTTTCCTATGCCCATGTCTTGAAGAGTTCTGTTTTAATATTTAGATCTTTGATCCATTTTGATTTTAGTTTAGTGCATGGTGAGAGACACAGGTCTAGTTTTAATCTTTGGTAAATTTAAACCCAGTTTTTCCAGCACCATTTATTAAAGAGGCTATCTTTCCTCCAGTTAGGGTGTTTGGCTCCTTTGTTGAAGATGAGGTGACTGAGAATATCTGGAGTTGTTTCTGCATCTTCTAATCTGTTCCACTGATCCTTGAGTCTGCTTCTTTTCCAGTACCATGCTGTTTCTTGAACTTAATTAATTTTATTGGTACATTTAAGGTATACAATGTAATGACATTCATCACTGGAAATCTGCACCTTTACATAATCCATCTTGGTTCTTATTTTTTCCCAATTCCCCTGCCCTCCCTTCAACCCCTCCACTCCTTTCTATCTACAAAGACTTTGTTTCCATAGTAATTCCATTCCCTTCTTTTTTTCCCCCTATCCCTCCCCTTCCTTTTCCCCTCTGCACCTTTTCTGTTTCATGTTATCTATTATACCTGTTAGTCCTTATTTACAATTTCAGTTTCTCATACCAGAGAAACTATTTGGTATTTACATATATACATCCTATTTATTTCACTTAAGAGTATTACCTTGGGCTGGGGATTTAGCCCAGTGGTTCTACTGCCCACCTCTCAATCACAAGGTCCCAAGTTTGATCCCAGGTACCAAAAAAAAAAAAAAATCACCTAAATGTGCATTTATTAGCTATGTCTTTAGTTTCTCATTTTTATGGCTGAGTAGTACTCCATTTTTTTAAATCCCCATTTTTTTGTCCAGTCTCCTGTTGATGGGCAATTGGGCTGCTTCCAAGTTTTAGCTATCACAAATTGTGCTGCTATGAACATGGGTGCATATATCACTGCAGTATGATTCTTTTAATTCTTTGTGGAAGATATGCAGCAGGGAAAGAGCTGGGTCAAATGGGATCGCCGGTCCTAGTTCTCTGAGGTATCTCCATACTGATTTCCACAGGGGTTGCACCAGTCTACACTCCCACCAGCAGTGGAGCAGGGACCATGATGTTTTTATCACAGTGGCTTTATAGTATAGTTTCAAGGCGGGGATTGTGATAGTCTGAAGGAGTTGTCTCCAGAAATATGAACTGTGGTTGAACCTGTGCATTTGCTTTACTCTGTGGTATTAGGAAGACCTAGTAACATGAGGTTACAGATAACCTTCTGGATTCACACATACAGGTTCCCAGATGTTTACTGTCCTTGGTAGATGATTTCTTGCTGTTCCCATGAGAACTCTGTTATTAGTTTAGAAACGCACTCTTCTGACATGTAGGTGAATGCACACACTCCCTGTGTCTAATGAGAAAAAAAAAGTTTGTCTTAGCTCCGACTCCCTGTGCCTTGCTGTTTCTTGTCTTTCTTTTCTTCTTTCTTTCTTTCTTTCTTTCTTTCTTTCTTTCTTCCTTCCTTCCTTCCTTCCTTCCTTCTGTTGTTTTTGTTGTTGTTGTTGTTGTTGTTACTGGGGATCGAACTTGGGAACTTCCACTTGAGAGGCTTGCAGCAGAACCACTGAGCTAAATCCGTGTCTTTCTTTTCTAAGACCCTCTCCCTTCAGGACTGACAGCTGGCACCCAACATGGGGCTCAAAAGTCACAATGCCTGATTGAAAGACAATCGGATTATGCTGTGAGAGACAAATCAGAGGGGTATTACTCTATCATAACAAGGGATTTTGATTATTATAACAGTGTCATGGGGCAACTCCATACTAAAAACACTATTTTTGTTATGTTGTTGCATCATTTGTTGAAAGAGAATGGGGCTTGTGTTTCCCGAACTCATATAGCTGCTTGTTTAGTCACTGTTTTGGAACATAATTCTTGGTTTCCAGATGAACAGTCTTTGGATCTTGATACCTGGAGGACGATTAAGCAAAATGTTCAGAAAGCTTTTACACAGGGAGAATGCATACCTGTGGATTTCTGGCCAATCAGGGTATTAGTTTGAGCAGTATTTGAGCCACTGCAAAAAAGTGAAACTAAAACAAAATAGCATATTTGTTGTGTTGCTGAGGCTTAGCTACATGAATATGAGTTAGACAATGATATTTTAAAGAAGGCAAAAGATATTTCCTTGGTTGGTAGAAGACAAAGGCAAACCAAGCTTTCAAGTGCTCCTCCTCTACCTGGTTCCTACTGGCCCAGATGTGTCTCTTACTGACTTTGAGGAGGCACCTCATTCTTTACACTGGGAAGATGTACAGGAAGCATTCTCACCTCAAAGACCTCTGGCTTTGTTGAGTATGGAGAGGGCTTTACAAAAGTGTACTGATCCAGAGATAAGGCTGGCATTTCCTATACTGTATAACCAATGACCCTCCACTTATGAGCCTCGAGGTCTTCAGGTGGTTAAGGAATTGCAAAAGGCTGCATCTACCTATGGGCCTACAGCCCTTTATAAGAGTTGTTACGGGCTTGGGCTGCCTCAGCAGACTGGATCCCACATGATGGGAACATGGTTCCTCGTGCTTGTCTTGGGGCAAATGACTATTTCAGATGTGGTTGGTTGATCAAGGGAACTTGTATTCAGGCCCTTATGAATGCAGCACAGGGAGCATCCATGGCAGTAATTACTACTGATATGTTGATGGGTATTGGGAGGGTATCAGGATTTAAACACACAGTTACAAATACCCCAAGGGGCCATTCAACAGATAAAGGAGGTAAGCCTCAAAACTGGGGAAAAATTAACGCCCTTAGGTGTGGCAGGTCAAAGTTATGCGAAAATATTTTAGGGACCTTCTGAACCTTATCCAGATTTTATTACAAAATTACAACAGTCTACAAACAAGACAAGTGAGTTTTCCGGCCACTGCTGAGGCTTTGTTATAACAGCTTGCTTTTGAAAATGCAAATGCAATAAATAAATAAATAAATAAATAAATAAATAGATAAATAAATAAATAAATAAAATGCAAATACAGGCTGTCAGGATGCAATTTGTCCACATAGGGACGCAGGAACGGTAGTGATATTGGCACACATTCTCACAAGGCTCCCATGCAGACAAAAGATGTACTGCAACCAAAGGGGCATGTTTTAATTTTGCAAAGGCTGGTCATTGTCAAAAGGACAATGTAGCCCTAAGAAACAGATCAATGAGTCCCCCAACCCAAAAGAAACATGTAAGCCTGTTCTCTGTCCCCGCTGCAATAAAGGATATCATTGGGCAAAAGACTGTCATTCTAAATTTGATGCACAGGGGAACTCACTTGGATCAAATCAGAGAAATGGGATGGGGGGCCAGCCTTGGGCCCTGACAAACAACGGGGCCTGGACTGTACAAATCAATTCCCCTCAAGCAACACAGAATATTGCCACTGCCCCTCAGCTTTATCAGTCAGTCCCCACCACCTGTGGAAGTGCAACAGTAGATTTAACGGTTCCACACATTACCAGTCAATTCTGGGCAATTTAGGGTACAAGGCCCTATGGGGGTTTTTGGCCCTTGCCAGATTCAGTGGTGGGACTCATTTTGGGGCATTCCAGCTTAAATATGAAAGGGATTCAAGTTGTTCCTGGTATGACAGATTCAGATTATACAAATGAAATTCAAGTAGTGGTGGAAACCTGTGTTCCTTGGATGTTCCATCCTGGGGACAAAATTGCTGTTTCTTCTGCTCCCTTTTAGCCCTATAAGATCTTCTGCAGTAGAAAGGAGGGGAAGATTTGGCAGTACAGATGAAAAATGCAACAGAATGATTGGCCTCTTATGGACATTTTGAAACAAGGAAAAAATTCACTGGAATAGTGGATTCAGGAGCAGATGTGACTGTTATTAGTAAACAGCAGTGGCCTGATGCCTGGGCTCTCAAATTTCTGGACTCTACATTAGAAGGAGTTGGTCAGGTTCAACAAAGGGAAGTTTTTCAGAGCTCTAAAATCCATAAATGTGTGGGCCCTGATAGCCAGCAAGGCACAATAAAGCCAATGGTGATTTCTGTCACAGTTAATTTACAGCGCAGAGACATTCTTCAACAATGGAGTGCCAGTTTGATCAGCCCTTCCAGTTATTCTGTTCAAACATCACAAATGATGCACTGACCATATGGGATACACACCAGGGAAAGGCTTGGGAAAAAATGAAGATGGTATTACACAACCTATTGCTATTTGGCATAAAAATGATAGAACAGGTTTGGAGTGTCATTTTTAGGAGGGGTCACTGCTCAAATTAAGCCAATTCCTCTACAGTGGATTTCTGATGAGCCTATTTGGATTGAGAAGTGGCCCCTGAAAAAAGACAGATTGGAGGCTCTATACTCCTTAGTACAAGAACAATTAAAACTGAGAAATATTGAGACTTCTTTTTCACCATGGAATTCCCCTGTATTTGTTATACAGAAAAAAATCTGGAAAATGGAGAATGCATACTGATGTTCGGGAGGCAAACAGATGGATTCAGCAGATGAGTGCCTTATAACCTGGCCTCCTGTCCCTTACCATGAAACCTAAAGAATGGGACATAATCATTATATATCTTCAAGATTGTTTTTATATTGTTCCTTTACATTCTAAAGATTGCGAATGCTTTGCTTTTGCTATTCCCTCTGTTAATCAGAGGGCTCCTCCTCATAGATATCAATGGAAAGTTCTACCTCAAGGGATGTTAAATTCACTCCCATGTGTCAGTACTATGTTGGCAAAGTTATACAACCTATTCACGAAAAATTTCCTTCTGCTTATGTCATTCACTATATAGATGATTTATTTATTTTTTTTTTTTTTTGGTACCAGGGATTGAACTCGGGTCTTTGCGCTTGCAAGGCAGGCCACCAAACCGCTGAGCTAGATCCCCAGCCCTCATTCACTATATAGATGATATTCTTTTAGTAATTTCTTCACAGGAATTGGAGAGTGCTTTTAAAGTTTTGCAACAACTTTCTGAGCATGGTTTGTTTATTGCACCAGATAAGATCCAAACTGTTCCTACTTATAAATATTTGGGATATTAATTAGATAGACAAACAATAAAACCTCAAAGTGTTTAAATTAGAAGAGATACTTTTAAAATGTTAAATGATTTTCAAGAACTCCTGGGGGACATAAACTGGGTCTGTCTGATTCTTAGCATTCTCCCTTATTTGCTACATTTGTTTAGAACTCTTCAGGGAGATTCTTCCTTAGATAGCCCATGACGATCATCTTTTGAAGCTGAGACAGAACTTCAATTCATGGAGCAATGCCTTAAAGATGAACTGATCTTTCTTTATCTACATTATTACTTATCGTTGCTACTCCTTATTTGCCAACAGGTATTATCACACAAGATTCTCCTACTGAATGGGTACACCGCTGTCCTAATCCTTCAAAATCTTTGTCTCCATATTTAGGTCTAATATACTCTCTTATCTTTCAAGGTCAACTCAGAGGGTTTGATCTGGATGTTATTATTTTGCCCATTACTCCTGAATTATTTAAACAGTACTTAGAAAATAGCATGGAAGCACAATCTGCCTTGACAGAATATGTGGTACAAATCAGGTGCCATGACCTGGCTAGCAAACTGGGAATTGTTTTATACAGACTTAATGGGTTGTTACCAATGTGACCCGAGATGACCCTATACCTGCTGCTACTACTTATTTTATTGATGGTTCAAAATCACTGTCATATGGAATAAATCCTAGTTTACAACATTACAAACTCCCTGTGTTTCTGCTAAAAAAATAAGTTGTATGCCTTGATTTATTTTTTTAAAAAGATTATATGTCCTATTAATATTATCTCTTGAGTGCCCCAGGCCTCCATTGGAACAGACTGGTGAGAACCGCCCACTGATCAGCCATGCAGGGAGCTCGTGGCTCTGCTTCCATCAGAGCAGACTGGTAAGAACCACCCACCACCCAGCCACACAGGACCTCTGCAACACCTTCAGAGGAAGGGCAGCTGGAACCTACAGTAGAACTTTGCAGAGTTCAACCCTGCAGGAGGTCAGGAAGCCCAACTTGGGTCTTGAAACCAGAATTCAGCCTGAATCTCAGGGGTCTGCCATTGGCTAGCTGAGACTAATTGCCTTAGTGCTGCACATTGCCACCCACATTGTCTATTGTGACAGCAGAGATATACCGTGAAAGAGGCTCTTCAAATTTTTTCTTTTCCTCTTTTTAATTTTTTATTTAAAAATTTTTATTTTTTTCCCATTCAGCAATTTCTTTCTTCTTTCTTCTTTTTCCTGCTCAGTCTCTTGCTCCCCCAAGTTATTCTTCATCTCCCTTTTTGTTCCTGTTCCTGCCCTAATTCAGATTTCTTCTTTCGTTTCTTTTTTCTTCACTCCATGGTCATTAGTTTTAAAGGAAAGTGAGTACAATTTATAGCTTCCCTATTTCTGTTAAATTGTTCTATTCTTGTCTTTGTTCTTGCACTCTGTCTTTCCCTCTTGTCTTCAACAGTTTCCTAGAGTTTGTGTGATCATCCTGTGTCCTCTGGCTTCACTTGAAACCTTCTCCTATTCTGTTGCCTATCTGTTCCACTCCTCTCAACTCCTTCTAAGTCCCTATCCTGAAGGGTAAAGTTGCTATATTAAAGAGTTTATTCACTATCAACATATTTTGGGCTGGTCCTCAATTTTGATACAATTCACATGGTTAAAGGTGATAAGATTAATAACTACCACAAAGTCAATTTCTAAGCTGTATTTCATGCTACTGTGTTGCTGATTGTATCAATTGTGCTAAAGGGTTGTGATTGATTTAATGAGTTGTCCTTTCTGATATGAAGAAAATGAGAGTGTCTCTGAGTCATTAGAGACTCAAAACCTAAAGATCAGCTATATCAGGAAGATAGAAGTACTAACCCAGGAATTAAACCATGGACAATACCAACAACAAAAATAAAAATAAGAAAACACTTAAGCAAGGAACAAATACAGACTTCCTGTTAGGGAACTGATCATGTTAAAGTATGCTGTGACACTGCCATCATAGGCTGCATTCTCCTGATACTTCTTGGCTCCTAAAATGACCTCATGCCCTTATCTCTGGTTTCCCTCCCCCGAAGGCCACAGTGGTCCAGAGAAGTTGAAATCTGTGTCTGCAGGGCTAGACCCATAAAAACAACCTGGCCTATGATAGGTTAGAAGTAGCTCACCCCTCATTAATAATCAATAGCTTAGCCCAAAAGTAATAAAAGGACTTTCCCTTCTTTGTTCTTTCTTCGGGCCCTTCTCTCTCTCTGCTCCTGCTTCCTGAATAAAATCTCCAGTCAGACCTCTTGGTGTGTGTGTGTGTGGCCTAGTTGTTGAGCGTCTCTGGAACCCTTTCATTGGCGTCAGAAGCGGGATCTGGGATTGTCAGGCGCACAGGTTAAAATACCTGGGGACCCGATACCTAGATACCAAGACGCTCCAACTCAGCCCCCACCCAATGTCCATGACCACCTTTGTTGGCGTCATTCTCACAGCCAACACCAATCCACCTATCTTCAGGCCTACACCAGATATTGGGTAAGTTCCCCCTTCTGAGACGTCTTTAGGGTAGCTGGAGATCCCAGAGTTCTAGACCACCCACAAGGACCACATCCAGGACAAGGCCGGGGCCCAGGCCCTCTGTCCCTCAGTTTTGGCAAACCGGGTTTGCTGTGTTGAGTCCAGGACTAAACTGAGCTAAGTCTGGGACTTAGCTTCCCATAAACTCCTATCTTGTGCAAGGGATGCCTTCACAAGAGACCGAGTTTCAGCTTTCTAGACTGGGACTAGAAAAAGAGGGGGTCTTATCAGAACTCTCAGAGACGTCTGGACTTCTGATAACCTCCTGTCCTGGTGGTTATGGGCTCTGGCTCTTCCATACCCATGGACTCTCCATTGGGATGCTTACTCAGGAATTTGGAGGGCCTTGACCTAAAACCCAAGCAGCTAATTCACTTATCCACTCAAATATCAATATCAATTAGACAATCAAAATGTCTGGCTGCCTAACGGCTCCCTTGAACCGGGTCTAATTAGGGACCTATATAACTTTTGTGAGCATCAAGGAAAGTGGTCGGAGATTCCATATGTCCAGGGTTTTTCTTATCTTAGCAACCAGCCCTCTCTTTGTTCCACTGCCTGAGACTGTCTCTTCTATCGCCTCCTCCCACACTTCTGGTTGCCCAAGGTCCCTCCACCGCCAACACCCTCCCTCTTCATTCCTCAAACCAACTGGACCCAGCCGATGACCCTCCCCCATAACGGGCACCAGGAAACCAACCTACTCCTCCCCCTCCCCCATCAGACTCCTCCTCTCCTCCTAGATCTCCTACTCCTCCCATTCCCTCAACACCTCCTACCGCTCTGCCCCTTGCTCCAACCCCACTTCTCACTCTTTCCAAGTCGCATATGAGCCACACGAAGGCGCCGTGCGTGAAGTAGTAGGAGTTGAAGGAATTGTCCGAGTTCATACCCCCTTCCCCATGACTGAACTAGCTCTCATCCAAGCCAGACTTGGTTCTTTTACTGCTGATCCAACAACCTTCATAAAACAATTTCAACTCTTAACACAGTCTTACCAATTAACCTGTCATGATCTTTTTGTTGTTCTCACCAATGTTTTAACTCCTGAAGAAGGCAAAAGAGTGCGGGATCAGGCTCGTGCTCATGCAGATCAGGAGCATTTGACAAACAACCACAATCCTGTAGGTGCTGCCACAGTCCCGGAACCAGGATGGGATTACAACACCAAGGTGGGAATTGAAGCTCGAGACAGGTACATTAATTGTCTCCTTCATGGGCTCTGCAGAGTCACCATGAAGTCTACAAATTATGAAAAGCTTAAGGAAATTATACAAGATAAAAATGAAAATCCATCTGCCTTTTTACAAAGGCTAACTGATGGCCTCCGTCAACACACCAAACTTGACCCTGAGTCTGTCGATGGCCAGAGATTAATTATGATGCATTTCTTTTCTCAGAGCTACACTGACATTAGACTTAAATTAAAAAAGCTTGAAAGGGGACCTTTGACTCCCCCCTGCAGAGGTTCTGGCTACAGCATTAAAAGTCTATCATGACCGTGACGATCTCAAGACCACCAAAAAATTACCAATTATTGGCACATGCCTTCAGTCCTGCCAAGCCACAATTGCCCCAAGGAAAGGGACCCTTCAGGGGGTCCCCTCAACCACTGGGACCCTGTTACTGGTGCAATCAAGAGGGTCACTGGGCCAGAGAGTGTCCAAATCCCAGAGTGCCTACAAAGCCTTGCCCTAGGTGCCACCAGAAGGGACACTGGGGTCTTGACTGCCCCCTGGTGTCCACCTGCAATGGAGCTGCCGGCCCCGCCACTCCCCAGAGCAATGAATGACCTGATAGGTCTGGCAGCAGCTGAAGGGCTATGAAGAGGCCCTGCATGAATGGCCCAATGCAGATCACCACCCAGGAGCCCAGGGTAACCTTAACTGTGGCAAGTAGGACTATTATTTTCTTATTGGATACTGGTGCCAGCTTTTCTGCATTGAGAGAATATTGGAGACCTACCTCCCTGTCTCAGACCTCTATTGTTGGGGTAGAAGGTCAAAAACAATGCCCTCGACAGACTCCCTTACTGTCCTGCACAATTGGCGACTTTTCATTTCTTCATTCCTTCCTAGTCCTCCCATCCTGTCCTGTTCCTTTATAAAGTCGTGACATCTTATCCCAAATTGGGGCATCCATTCATTTTTCTATGCTGAGCCCTTCCAGCACTCCAATGTCTTCCTTTGTCTCCTGTTGTCCCAAGCTATTGAAACTCCAGTCTCCATGTCTAAATGGCCAATTAGTCCCTCCCTCGTGGGCCACCAGGTATGGGATGTTCAATCTCCCTCAATGGCCAAATGCCCCCCAGTTAAAGTTTTCCTCAAAGACCCCTCACGATTTCCAAATCAGGCACAATATCCCCTCCCTCGTACAAGCCTTGAAGGATTAGCTCCCATCATACATAGCCTATTACAAAAGGGGTTTGTAAGACCCACCAATTCCCCATTCGATACCCTCATCTTGGCAATAAAAAAAACCAATGGAACATACCGCTTAGTTCAAGACCTCCAAATCATTAATTCCGCCACTGTCCCTATTCACCCTGTTGTACCCAATCCCTACACTCTCTTGTCCTCAATCCCATATAATGCCACTCATTTTTCAGTACTAGATCTCAAAGATGCTTTCTTTTCAATCCCTTTACATAGAGATTCTCAAGACATTTTTGCATTTACCTGGACTGATCCTTTCTCTAACATATCTGCTCAATTAACCTGGACAGTATTACCTCAGGGTTTCAGGGACAGTCCCCCACCTGTTTGGCTAAATTCTAGCCCAAGATTTATCCCTTCTCCAACTTCAAGGCTCACAATGTATCCAATATGTAGATGATCTCCTCCTCTGTGCTCCCTCATTAACTCTACTCCAACAAGATACTTATATACTCCTAAATTTCATTTCCAGGGAGGGATATCGCGTTTCCCCAACGAAGGTCCAACTCTTCACACAACAGGTTACTTATTTGGGGGTACCCCTGACACCTGATTTTAAGTCTATTACACTAGATAGAAAGCAGGTTCTTCGAGATGTTCCAACACCCACCACCAAAAAGGAGCTTCTTTCCTTTTTGGGAATGGCTAGATATCTTTGATCCTGGATTCCCAATTACTCCCTGCTGGCAGCTCCCCTTTATGAAGCTGCCAAGGGAGATTCCCATGAGCCTATAGATACTTCTATAAACACCCCCTTTGTTCGCCTTAAGTCCAGCCTATTAGAGGCTCCTGCTTTACACCTCCCTGATCTGTCACGTCCTTTTCATCTCTATGTGTCAGAAAATAAGGGATTTGCACTTGGAACCTTGGGCCATCAGTTAGGACCCACATTTGCTCCTGTGGCTTACTTATCTAAAAGGCTAGATCCCACCATCAGAGGGTGGGCCCCCTGCTTATGAAGCTTAGCCACTGCATCTCTCTTAATTCAGGAGTCAAAACAACTCACTTATGGATCCCCCACCATGGTCTTCTCTCATCATTCCATTTCAGATTTATTAATTTATAAACACTTACAATACCTTCCCCCATGTAGAGTTCTGTCTCTTCAGATGGCGCTTCTAATGATTCCTCTTTGATGTTTCAATTCTGCACAGTCCTTAATCCCTCTTCTCTGTTGCCAACTCCTAAAGTGGATGCCCCCATCCATGAATGCCTAGAGACCCTTGAAAATCTCCTGCCCCACCAATCTCATATTCTAGAAGGCCCCCTCCCCTCCTCTGATTTGGTCTGATTTACAGAAGGCAGCTCATTTATCAAAGATAAAATCAAAAAGACAGGATATGCCATAGTCTCCCACTCTGAAGTTATAGAACAAGGACCCTTACGTGCACAACCAACCAACCAACAAGCAGAACTCATACCCCTCACTCGGGCCTTTGTCTTAGTTTCAGGTAAGAGGCTTACAATCTATACAGACTCCAAGTATGCCTTTCATATTCTCCTCTCACATGCAGCAATCTGGCATGAGAGAGGATTTTGTTCCACAAAGGGCAGCTCCATCCAGAATTCTAAGTTCATCACAGAACTTTTACAGGCCTCTAGGCTACCATCAGTAATAGGGATTGTCCATGGTAAGGCTCATCAATCAGATTCATCAGAGATAACTAAAGCAAACAGCAGGGCTGATCAGGCAGCAAGAGAGGCTGCCTTAAATTCACAGGCTGTCCCAAACCCTGATTTTATGTTACCCCTGACTTTAGCAGACTTCTCTGATGATACAAATACTCCTGCTCAGGCCTTTTCCTTGACTAGGGATCAGCTTATCTATCTACATAAACTTTTCCATCCTGGCTCCAAGACTCTTTTGGCCTTTCTGGAACCTATAATTGCTCTTTCTCCCTCAGATAGATCATTTCTCCAAAGCCTTCTTCCACCTGTCAAAAGTCCAATCCTCTCTCAAGACCTGCCCCTTCCCTACACATCAGGCTAGAGGCATGTTGCCAGGTATGGACTGACAAATTGATTTCACCCACATGCCCAAGATAAAGAAATACAAATACTTACTGCTGCTAATAGATACTTTCTCCAGGTGGGTCGAGGCCTTTCCCACTTCAAACAAACATTCCCTCACTGTCTCTCTTCTGATTTTTAAAGAGCTCATCCCTAGGTTCGGACTTGCCACCTCCTTCCAATTTGACAATGGACCTGAGTTCACCTCCCAGGTGACCCAGGGTCTTGCTAAGTTTATGGGAATTTCCTGGCACTTACATATTCCATTCCATCCCCAATCATCGGGGAAGGTAGAAAGTACCAACAGGTCCATCAAGTCTATCCTTACTAAGTTAGCTTTAGAGAGCCACATGGACTGGATTACTCTTTTATACCTCTTGCTCTGTTAAGGTTGAGGTCTCTACCTAAGGCCCCTCTTCAAATTTCCCCCTTTGAGTTGATGTTTGGGCATCCTCTGTTACCACCGGGACTGAATCCCCAACCCTCCCTGCTTCCCCTTGTCCTATTGGGCTCTTTACTTGCCCAGATGCGAGCTCAGATATGGCAACATGCAGATTCATTGCTACCTTGCCCAGTGTCTGTTCTCCCATCTACCTATCACCCTAGAGATCAGGTCCTCTTGGCCCCACCTCATGAACAAAGAGATCCCTCAAACCTAAGTTCCAAGGGCCATTTACAGTGATTTTGTCCACCTCAACCATGGTCAAACTAAAGTTCCTTCATGGTTGGTTTCTTTGTTCTCATGTCAAACCCTATTGGCCTACTTCTTCTCCAATCACTCCAACAGGTTCCTCTCCATCCTACTCTGCAACCCCTACAGGACCTCTCAAGATAAAGCTCACAAGGGTCGTTGAGAAATCCTCCAATAAAGAACCAAGCCTGCCAAAATCTCCAATCCAAAAAACCTGAGCACTCCCATGGGATATTGTGAGGCTTTCGTCACCCTATCTTTCCCAGATCTACTTAGTTTTTGCATTATATCCTTATTGGGTTTTGTTTTGGGAATCGGGCTGGCCTCTGTGGCCCCTCCCAATTATAACTTCACCTCCAGGTGCTTGCTTGCATTGGTCTATTAGCTGATAATTTCACTCTTCTCCATCCTCAATTGTTACAGATGTTTTCTCTTCTACTCAATCAATTAAATGATGCAATCAAGAAGGTTCACACTCTAATTGACTTAACGCCTGACTTGAGCCTATGGGTCTTTGAATCCCTATAAATAATTTTATCATGGATTTCAAACTCCACCCACTGTGCTCAGGGATGCTGGATAGGCCTAAGCCTTCAGGGACTTCTATCACCCCGCAGGTAATTCCCCACTCTTTGACATCCCTTCCAGACACAATCTCCCAACAACAGGCCAAATTGATAAAACAAAATGTCACTCTCCCAAATAATTTTTCAACCTCATCTTGCTATAACTTCATAGGCCCAAATTTGGGTCCTCAATATTGCAAAAACATGGCTAAAACCCAGATTAATGCGACAGTCAGCGGGACATTCTTATGTGGAACCTCCCTATATAATGGCTCCATGCCTGGCTCCATATGTAGCCCTGTCCTTTTGGTTCCTGATTTTTATGTGATTCCCGGAAACGAACCCGTCCCCATCCCTATACATGAAGTGAGTATGCCTCGCCATAAGAGAGCACTCCAAGTGGCCATCTTTCCACTGTTAGCTGTCTTGGGTATTATGGGAGAAATAGCTAAAGGAACGGCGGGAATAGCACACTCAACTGTCACCAAGATGCAGATACAAGAACAACATGAACATGACATAAATAAATTGTCAGAGGCAATCTTAATGCTCCAACAACAGGTCAACTCCTAGCTGATATAGTCCTTCAAAACAGAAGGGGTCTCAACCTACTGTTGGCAGAAAAGGGAGGCCTCTGACTCGTGCTCCAAGAAAACTGCTTCTTCTATGTCAATCAATCAGGAATAGTAACACAAAAGATTCAAGAGCTTCAGGAATAAATCAGATGCTGCCGTAAAGAACGTAGGAATGAGGGATGGACATTCAAATGGTTTGATAATCCTTTACTTTCATCTTTACTCCCCTTTATTAACCCTTTAATAACATTTTTTCCTCCTATTAGCCATTGCTTCCTGTGTCTTCTGTTATGTCCAGATCCAGGTTAGCCAACTTTCTACCCAAGTCTCCCAACAGATGGCCCGTCACTTGGTACTGCAGCCACAAGGCCCTAATGAAACCTCCTTCATAGGGCAGCCACCTTTCGTCACCAAGACCTGATCCAGATTTCTGCTCAATTTAAACAGTTCCTGGAGGATCTCCTACTTGATCTACCTTGGTTTGTCCCCCACCCTTGTCCAGTACTACAGGTAACCAATTGGGTTTCCTGGGCCTGGCTTCAGGGAATTCTTTGTAGCTTTACATCAGCTGAGATTAAAGCCTTCACCTTCCTCTTAATAATAATTACCTCTGGGAATAATCTACACCAGTAGAGCTTCCCCTTAACTAAAATGAATTCAGGCCACCCGTTTTGCCCTGCAGCCCATGGCTCAAGCCTCTTTAATTGCTTAGCCATGGCACTCATCCCATATGATCTCCAATTAATTGCCTGTCTTTCATATTCCCCCCAAAGTTGTGTATACTGCACAGAGACATTTCTCCCTGATGTCAGGGGCCCAATACGAAAGGAAGGCCACATAGCCCTGCTTCCTTGGTATTGTGAAATACATCAAGATTACTTCGGATATTCCTTCAGCCCCTCCACTTATCTTTCTAACCCCTCAAAAACCTGCCAAGGGCCTATAATTGCCTCCATAACGCCCTATTGGCCACATGAGCGGGCACCGCTTGGCTCCCATCAGGATCTGGTGTTCCCCTCCTGGTTCACTTGTTTTGTCATCAACCTGCCTTACCTAAAGGATATACTATAGAGGATCCCATCCAAAAAAAGGATGGAATATTCTGTATACCTCTTATTTTCACCCTGGCCTTTTTAGATGATATCGAAGGCCGTCCCTTGCCATGGTATGTTAAAGAAATGTTCCAAGATGACATCCTTATGCTTCGCCAAAGTTTGGTTGGGACACATGTAAGACAACATTGGGAAAGGTGGTGTGGACCCTCTCACCTCCCTCACTGATAAGTTTGTGTGTTTGGACACTTCTTTAAAAAAATCTTACAGACAACTTCAATGGGAATATTATTGTCATCGTCAGTTCATCTCTCCACTCAAGAACGGCACAGTCAACCAGACTTCACACCCGTCCCCCAAAGGTGTCATCGCCCCAAACTCAGCAGGAAGTAGTTACAGAAGACGGACACTCTGCCCCCTTCCCTCAGTGTGTAGTTTGCACTGGCTGCCGCTTCTCATCCAAAACCAAAGAGTGGGGAATGTTAGGGAACTGATTATGTTAAAGTATGCTGTGATGCATACTCCTGATACTTCTTGGCTCCTAATATGACCTCATGCTCTTATCTCTGGTTTCCCTCCCCCGAAGGCCACAGTGGTCCAGAGAAGTTGAAACCTGTGTCTGCAGGGTTGGACCCATAAAAGCAACCTGGCCTTTGATAGGTTAGAAGTAGCTCACCCGTCATTAATAAGGGCTAATCAATAGCTTAGCCCAAAAGTAATAAAAGGACCTTCCCTTCTTTGTACTTTCTTCTGCCCCTTCTCCCTCTCTGCTCCTGCTTCCTGAATAAAATCTCCAGTTGGATCTCTCAGTGTGTGTGTGGCCTAGTTGTTGAGTGTCTCTAGAACCCTTTCACTTCCAGTTCACCAACAGCAAGTTCTAGGGGAAACGAGGTGGAAAAGTCTGACAATCAACCACCAGAACACCCTGAACTCATAGCACAGGAAGTAACAAAACAGATCAATTAGGCTCTAGAAAAATTCAAAACAGAAATAATTTCCCAGATAACTACAGAGATGGTGAGCACAAAAAAGATATAAGAGACTTTAGAACAGAACAAAAAAACAGATGAGCTCAGGACCGTAACAGAAGCCATGAATGCCCAGCATAGGAAAGAAATACAAACCTTGAATGCCCAAAGTAGGAAAGAAATGGAACCCATGAAATAGATTCAAACAGATATCCAGGAGATTAAAAACTCTATTGAAAGCATTTGCAGCAGAATGAATGAATGTGTAGAATTTCAGATATAGAAGACAGGATTGCTGTCAGTGATGGTGAAAAGAGAGATCTCTTAAAAACAGTAAAAGAGCTTGAGAAATCAATCCAACAACTCCTAGATGATGCAAAGAAGAATACCATAAGACTGATAGGAAACCATGAAGTAGCAGGAGAAACTACAAAAAACTTTAAACATCTGTTCACAGAATTAATGACAGAAAATTTCCCAAAGAGGGGAAGAATACAGATGAGACATATAGAACTCCAATTTTCCATGACAAAAAAAAAA
>NW_022900929.1:32309520-32370321 GCF_012274545.1 Fukomys damarensis | reverse complement strand
CCTCTTATTTTCACCCTGGCCTTTTTAGATGATATCGAAGGCCGTCCCTTGCCATGGTATGTTAAAGAAATGTTCCAAGATGACATCCTTATGCTTCGCCAAAGTTTGGTTGGGACACATGTAAGACAACATTGGGAAAGGTGGTGTGGACCCTCTCACCTCCCTCACTGATAAGTTTGTGTGTTTGGACACTTCTTTAAAAAAATCTTACAGACAACTTCAATGGGAATATTATTGTCATCGTCAGTTCATCTCTCCACTCAAGAACGGCACAGTCAACCAGACTTCACACCCGTCCCCCAAAGGTGTCATCGCCCCAAACTCAGCAGGAAGTAGTTACAGAAGACGGACACTCTGCCCCCTTCCCTCAGTGTGTAGTTTGCACTGGCTGCCGCTTCTCATCCAAAACCAAAGAGTGGGGAATGTTAGGGAACTGATTATGTTAAAGTATGCTGTGATGCATACTCCTGATACTTCTTGGCTCCTAATATGACCTCATGCTCTTATCTCTGGTTTCCCTCCCCCGAAGGCCACAGTGGTCCAGAGAAGTTGAAACCTGTGTCTGCAGGGTTGGACCCATAAAAGCAACCTGGCCTTTGATAGGTTAGAAGTAGCTCACCCGTCATTAATAAGGGCTAATCAATAGCTTAGCCCAAAAGTAATAAAAGGACCTTCCCTTCTTTGTACTTTCTTCTGCCCCTTCTCCCTCTCTGCTCCTGCTTCCTGAATAAAATCTCCAGTTGGATCTCTCAGTGTGTGTGTGGCCTAGTTGTTGAGTGTCTCTAGAACCCTTTCACTTCCAGTTCACCAACAGCAAGTTCTAGGGGAAACGAGGTGGAAAAGTCTGACAATCAACCACCAGAACACCCTGAACTCATAGCACAGGAAGTAACAAAACAGATCAATTAGGCTCTAGAAAAATTCAAAACAGAAATAATTTCCCAGATAACTACAGAGATGGTGAGCACAAAAAAGATATAAGAGACTTTAGAACAGAACAAAAAAACAGATGAGCTCAGGACCGTAACAGAAGCCATGAATGCCCAGCATAGGAAAGAAATACAAACCTTGAATGCCCAAAGTAGGAAAGAAATGGAACCCATGAAATAGATTCAAACAGATATCCAGGAGATTAAAAACTCTATTGAAAGCATTTGCAGCAGAATGAATGAATGTGTAGAATTTCAGATATAGAAGACAGGATTGCTGTCAGTGATGGTGAAAAGAGAGATCTCTTAAAAACAGTAAAAGAGCTTGAGAAATCAATCCAACAACTCCTAGATGATGCAAAGAAGAATACCATAAGACTGATAGGAAACCATGAAGTAGCAGGAGAAACTACAAAAAACTTTAAACATCTGTTCACAGAATTAATGACAGAAAATTTCCCAAAGAGGGGAAGAATACAGATGAGACATATAGAACTCCAATTTTCCATGACAAAAAAAAAAAAAAAAAAAAAACCTACACCTAGACATATAATAGCAAGATCCCAGAAACCCAACAGAAGAATAAAATACTGGAAGCAGTTAGAAAAAAGAAACAAATTACATACAAAGGAAAGCCCATTAGAATCACAGACGACTTTTCAAAACAAACCCTCAGGTCAAGGAGAGCCTGGAGTGAGGGATTTCAAGTCCTAAAGCAAAACAACCTCCAACCTAGGCTGATGTATCCTGTAAAGCTCTTTTAAAATGGATGGAAAAATAAGATACTTCCATGACAAAGAACATCTGAGAAATTTCATGAATACCAAACCAGCACTAAAAATACTTCTAAATGATATCTTAGAAAAAGATATTGAAGGTTAAAAACACCATGAAGCCCAACAGAACTAATCAATGAGGCAAGGCAAAAAACTAAAGGGAGAGGGGGGAAACTTAAAAAGAGTCAAAAACAGGACAATGACGTGACAATGATAAGTCAGAACATATCAGTTATAACCATCAACATCAATGGCCTCGATTCACCAATCAAAAGAAATAAGACTGGTAGAATGGATTAAGAAGCAAAATCCAACAATATGTTGTATACAAGAAACACACCTAGTACAAAAAGAAACTCACAGACTGAAAGTGAAAGAATGGAAAACAGTTCTCCACAAGACAGGAGCCCAGTAAAAAGCAAGGGTAGCTATCTTATTTGCAGACAAACTAAGTTTCAAACCAAAACTGATTAAGAGACACAAAGCAGGCCACTACATCCTTGTAAAGGAAACAATCTAAGAGGAAGAGATGACAATAATAAATATATATGCACTGAATATTAATGACCCCAACTATATAAAACAAATATTAAGTAACATGAAAAACCAAACAATCATTAATACAATTGTAGTGGGGGATCTAAATACCCCACTATCACAAATAGATCATCTAGGCAAAAAATCAACAACAAAATACTAGAACTGAACCAAGCTTTTGAACAAATGGACTTAATAGACATCTACAGAGTGTTCCACCCAACAAAATCAAAATATACATTCTTTTTGGCTGTACATGGGTCATTCTCCAAAATAGACCACATACTAGCTCATACTAGAACATGTTTAAATAAATGCAAAGGAATTGAAGTTATCTCAAGTATATTATCAGACCACAGTGCAATTAAGCTGGAGAAAAATAACTTAAGAAACTGTGAGAACTTCACAAACAAATGCAAACTGAACAACAGTCTCCTGAACAATCAATGGGTCACAGATGAAATTGAAGAAATTAGTCGGTTTTTACTAAGTGATAACAATACAATGTCAATGTCATTATCTATGGAATCTGTGGGACACAATAAAAGTAGTTCTAAGTGGAAAATTCATAGCAGTGAATGCCCATACTAGAAAAACAGAGTGAGCTCAAATAAACAACCTAATTATGAATCTTAGGCTCCTAAAAAAGAAGAACAAGGAAAACCCAAAGCTCATGTAAGGGAGGAAATTATAAAGATCAGAGTAGAAATCAAGGCAATCAAAACCAAGAGAACAATACAAAAATATCAATGAACTGAAGAGTTGGGTTTTTGAAAAAATAAGTAAAATTGATAAATCCTTAGCCAACCTTGTCGAAAAAAAAGGAAAGAAAAGTCTCAGATCCATGCAATTAGGAATGAAAAAGGTGAAGTCACAACAAATCCAGCAGAAATCCAGAGGATCAATACCTACTTCAAAAACCTGTATTCTAATAAAATGGAAAACACAGAAGAAACGGACAGATTTCTTTTTCTTTCTTTCTTTTTTTTTTTTTTTTTTTTTTTTACTAGGGATCAAATTTGGGTCCTTGTGCTCACAAGGCAGGTGGCAGAATCACTGAGCTAAATCCCAGCCCCCAGATTTCTCGGTACAAGTGAATTACCAAAGTTGAATGGAGATAAAACAAATTTTAAAGACCCCAATTACAATCAGTGAAATTGAAAATGTAATTAAAAGTTTACCAACAAAGAAAAGCTCAGGTCCCGATGGAGTCACTGCTGAATTCTACAAGATATTTAGAGAAGAACTACTGCCACTACTCAAAACTTTTCAATGAAATTGAGAGGGAAGCAATACTTTCAAATACATTCCTGGAAGCAAATGTTACTTTGATTCCAAAACCAGGGAAAGACCCAACTAAAAAAGAGAACTATGGGCCAATCTCCTTAATGAACATATGCAAAAATCCTCAATAAGATACTGCAAACAGAATACAGAGGGTCATTAAGAAGATCACACACCCTGACAAAGTTGGGTTTATCCCAGAGATGCAAGGATGCTTTAACATATGTAAAAAAATAAATGTAATACACTATATTAACAGTCAAGGACAAAAACCATATGATTATTTCAATAAATGCAAAAAAGCATTCAACAAAATTCAACACCCATTCATGATAAACAACCATGCAGAAAATTGGAATAGATGGTCTTTATCTCAACTTGATAAAGGCTATCTCTGAAAAACCAACAGTCAACATCATATTAAATGGTCAAAAACTGAAAATCTTCACTATAAAATCAGGAATAAGACAAGGATGTCCATCATCACCACTCCTGTTCAATATAGTTCTGGAAAACATTAGCCACAGCAATTAGGCAAGAGAAAGAAATTAAAGCAATAAAAATAGGAAAGGAACAAGTTAAACTGTCATTATTTACTGATGATATGATGCTTTACATAGAAGACCCAAAAATCTCGGCCAAAAGACTTCTAGACTTAATTGATACTTTCAGCAGAGTAGCTGGATAAAAGGTCAACACTGAAAAATCAATAGCCTTCTTGTACACAAACAAAAGCCTCGCTGAAAGAGAAATTAAGGAAACAATTCCTTTCACAATAGCATCCAAAAAAAAATTGAAGTATCGAGGAATCAATCTAATGAAAGGAAGCAAAATACCTCTACAGCACTCTGAAAACTGCAGCACTCTGAAAAAAGATATTGAAGAGGATATAAGAAAATGGAAAGATATCCCCTGGTTCTGGGTAGGAAGAATCAACACAATGGAAATGGTCATACTACCAAAACTGCTATACAGGATTCAATGCAATCCTGATTGAAATGCCAATGGTATATCTCACAGAACCAGAGAAAATAATCCAAAAATTCATTTGGATTTAATAGCAAAAGCCATTCTAGGCAACAGAGACATGACAGGGGGTATTACAATCCCCAACTTGAAACTGTACTACAAAGCCACTGTGATAAAAACAGCATGGTAGTGGCAAAGAAAAAGACCCGTGGATCAGTGGAACAGATTGAAAGATACAGAAAAAACTCCAGATGTACTCAGCTACCTCATCTTTGACAAAGGAACCAATCATCCTCACTAGAGGAAAGACAGCCTTTTTAACAAATTGTTTTGGAAAAACTGTATTTCAGTCTGCCAAAGATTAAAACTAGACCCTTATCTTTCACAATGCACTAAACTAAAATCCAAGTGGATTAAAGATCTAAATATTAAAACAGAAACTCTAAACTTGCTGGAAGATAAGTTAGGCAGAACTGTTGAAGATATTGGAACAGGAAAAGACTTTATGAACAAATCCTCAGTAGCACAGGAACTACAATAAAGAATCAAGAACTGGGATCTCATATTAAAGCTTCTACACTGTAAAAGAAGCCATCAACAGAGCTAAGAGACAATCTGTAATGTGGGAAAACATTTTTACCAGCTGCTCCTCAGACAAAGGACTATTATCTAGAATATATAAAGAACTAAAAACAATCACCCCCCCAAATATAAAGACCCAATTAAAAAATGGGCATCTGAAATGAACAGACATTTCTCAGACAAAGGAGTAAAAGCAACAAGTAAATATATGAAAAAATGTTCCACATCACTGGTCATTCGAGAGATGCAGATGAAAACAACACTGAGATTTCACCTCACCCCACAAAGAATGGCTGCTATCAAGAAATTAACCAATGACAAAAAAAAAAGAGAAACTGAAAAAATGGAAATAAAGTGTTTGTAAATGGGGAGGGGAGGAGGGGGTGAAGGGAGGGCAGGGACAAGGGGAATAAATGAGAATCAAAACCTATTATATAAAGGTACAGAATCCCAATGATGAATGTAACTGTACTGTATACCTAGATTGTACCAATAAACTCAATAAAAAGGAAAAAAAAAAGAAATCAACCAATGACAAATGTTGGCAGGGTTGTGGGGAGAAAGGAACCCTTCTCCATTGTTGGTGGAAGTGTATACTGGTGCAACCACTATGGAAATCAATATGGAGATACCTCAAAGAGCTGGGACTAGAGGTTCCATTTGACCCAGCCATCCCTCTGCTAGGTATCTTTCCAAAACAATTAAAAGAATCCTACCAGAGTGATATATGCACACCTATGTTTATAGTGGCACAGTTTGTAATAGCTAAAACTTGGAAACAGCCCATTTGCCCATCAGTTGGAAACTGGATAAAGAAGATGTGGTTTTTCTATAAAATGGAATACTACTCAGCCATAAAGAATGAGAAATTAGAGGAAAATGGATACATATTGAGGATATAGTCCTAAGTGAAATAAATAAGTCACACATGTAAATTCTGAATAGTTTCTCTGGTGTGAAAAACTATAATAGTACATGAGAGAATTGACAATGTGAAATAGGAAGAAAAGGGCTAAAGGTATAGGGGAAGTGGGAAGGGTCGGGCAAAGGAAGTACAGGAAAAGAAATATGAGAAAAGGAAAAAAAGGAAACAAAGTCCTTGTAAATAGGGGAGAGTGGAGGAGGTGAAGGGAGGTCAGGGGTATGGGGAAAATAAGAAACAAGATCTGTCATGTAAAGGTACAACATCCCAATGATGAACATAACTGTAGTGTATACTTAAAAAGTACCAATAAACTCAATAAGATAAAAAACTCTGTGTAGTTCATGTTTTAAAAACTATAGATACTGTATACATTAAACACACCACCAAATCAGAAGTAATTCAGGATTTGTCCTTCAATTATAAGCCCTGTTCTGAGCTCACACTCATCCTATTTTTATAACTCGTATTAGAGCACATTCCAACCTCCGTGATCCCTTAGTTCATGGAAATGTGCAAACAGATAAATTGACAAGGGCATTAGGGACCGATTATCCCAAACAAGAACATGCACAGTTCCATAATAATGCTTCTAGTTTACACCAACAGTGGACTCTTCCCATGTATCAAGCAATAAAATAGTTAGAAATTGTCCTGTGTGAAAATCTTTACATGCAATAGAGGGCCCAGCAGGCATAAATCTCTGAGGACTTCAATCTAATGATCTTTGGCAAATGGATGTTACTCATGCCCCATCTTTTGGATGGTATGCTTATGTAATGTTTGTATTGATACATATTTGCATTTTATATCGGCTACTCCTTGCCCTGGTGAGAAGGCTTCTTATATTATTCATCATCTGCTGGAATGCTTTTCAGTGATAGGTGTCCCTTCCAAGGTAAAAACAAACAATGCCCCACCTTAGGTTAGCAACAGGCTTTGGCTTCTCTTTTTTTATTGGAATATAGAATGTTATTGGTATACCCTATAACCCTCAGGGACAGGCTATGATTAAACAAGCTCATCAGACACTAGAATTACAACTACAGAAAAATTATAATAAAGAAAGGGGAAAAAACACCTAGAACTCATTTAGCAATTGCACTTTTTACCCTTAATTTTTAAGATTTACCCCAAGGTGATATTCTTATGTGAGTAGAAAAATAGTTCTCCCAGTCTACACAAGAAAAACAAAGACCCGTCCTTTATAAAGACATAAGCAAAGGAAATTGGGATTATTGATGACCTCTGGTAGAGCTTATGGCTGTGTTGTTGCAGATGGATCCAGTGAGCAATTATGGTTTCCTTTTCTGAAAATCAAACCTAGATGTGGTGGGGATCAGGATGCCAAAACCATTTGGATTGATGACAGCTCCTCCTCTGACTAGTCCCAAACCACTGGTGCAAGGGATGGCTACCTTGCAGTTAAAAATAAGAGAAAGAGAAAGCAAACGGCAACTACAAACCCTCCAACATTGGGGCAGATGAAACATCTGACACAGTGAGCCACACGCATACTACAAACAACAAAATCTACCAATACTCCAGAAAATTTGTTCTTGGCTATGATGGCTGTCATGTCCTGTGCTTCAGTGGTGAGTGCTGGTGTTAATCATTCTTTTGTTTATTTGGCTTTCATGCTTCACCCACCCTTGCTGCATGTTGTCAATTGGCCTGAAAATGCTCCACTGGTTTATATTAATGATTCTATTCATGCCCTGGCTCCATGGGGAAATGGACTTTCAGAACATCCAGATGAGGAAGGCTGAGAAATAAACTTCTCTTTGAGATATGAGACACTGCCCTTGTGCATGGGAGCCGGGCCTGGGTATGGGAGCAGGTCTGGGCGTACATTCTTCTGGTGAACAAGGAAAAGAGGACTTTGATGGGACTGATTTTGGGACTAATATTCTTGGAAAATGAAGAAAATACCACTGACTCTTGGGGGAAGGGGACAGACTCAGACTAAAATGATTTCATCTAAATATGTTTTCTCACCTGTACATTGGACCAGGTGTCATGGGGTTCATGGAAAAATCATATACTTAAATAATCATATGGTTGATTGGGGACCCCATGGTAAATTTCTTGACAATTGTTCTGATGATGTCAATAGACTGTGACTATATTACTGAGGTAGTCTGGAATAGTACATGGCAGGGTAAACAACATTCTGTGTCCACTACACATCAAGGACTAATCATTTGGCATGAGGGAGGGATGGCACCCCCGCGGCCAAGACTGCTCAACAAGGAAGGAGTTCCACAAGGTCCAGAACAATAGGAGCTGTGGAAATTGCCATTAATGAATAAAAAAATGACAACCTGGAAAGGCAATTTTTCAGATTGAAATATTCCATGCCTGATTATTGGTTTACTTATAATGGCTCCATTTATTTAACAGGATGTGTTGTTACCCTTTGTTCTCGATGTGGGTGAATTACAATTTAACGAGACTTTAAGGAGTGTTGAATGTAGTGGATGGGAACTATACACTTTTAAATACCAGTCTGAATATTAATTTGACTCAAAAGAGTATTTTGATTTTAAAAGCTAGAAAACACATTTGGCTGCCCATAAATTTGATTCGGCCATGAAAGAAAATCCTATGTCAGAATCAGTGATTAAAGTTATGCAAGAATTGTTAAAAATAAACAATTTATTGAATGGACTTTTGCTACTATCATAGGACTTATTGCTATTACCACAATGGCAGTACAGCCGCTATGCTTCAAACCGCCATTCAAACACATGACTGTGCAGAATTGGACAAAAAATTCTCATAAATTGTGGTCAACACAAACTCAAATTGACTAAGAATTGGAAGCTAAAGTTGGGGAATTACAACAGGCTATCAAATGGCTGGGAGAGCAAGTGGTCGATTTCCAAAAACAACTCATGTTAAAATGTGATTGGAATATTACCAATTATTGTGTAACACCACATAAATATAATGAGACTCGATATACAGAAGATTTCACCAAATATCATTTACAAGCTATTAAAGGAAATATTAGCTTAGATTAAATAGTTTCCAGAGGGAGATCTTTGACACATTTGTTAAAAAATTGCACTCTATTGTATTAGAGGGATTGGCAGAGGATATAGCTGAGGAGCTACAGGGCCTTGATCCCAGAGGCTTTGTTCAAAGTTTAACACATAGTATATTGGTAGTTCATTCATGGTATTGATGATTATTTGTATTATTGTTCTTATAGGATATTTCTGCCTGCAAAGAAAACTGAAAATTAATTAGCTTAAACAATCAGCTCATATTAGGCTTGCATTGCATGTAAATAAAAGGGGGAGATAAAGGAGCTGTCTCTGGACATGAACTCTGGTTGAACCTGTGCATGTGCTTTACTCGGTGTTATAAGGAAGTTCTAGTAACATGAGGTTAAAGATAACCTCCTGGATTCACACATGCAGAATCCCAGATGTTTTCTGTCCTTGGTAGACAATTTCTTGCTGTTCCCATGAGAACTCTGTTACTAATTTAGAAATGCACTCTTCTGATACGTAGGTGAATGCACACACTCCCAGTGTCTAATCACTTAAAAGTTGGCTGAGAAAGATAAAGTTTGTCTTAGCTCCTTGAAGCTCTGACCCCCTGTGCCTTGCTGTTTTTTTTCTAAGACCCTCTCCCTTCGGGACCCCCAATAGCACTCCCTACCTTGTCTTTGTTACCTAGAATTTCTTTTGCTATTCTAGCTCTCTTCCTGTTCCAAATGAAGTTTTAGATTGTTTTCTTAAGTTCTGTGAAGTGTGCTGTTGGAATTTCAATTAGGATTATAATTGTTTTTTAAATTTTAGTTTATTATTATATGTGTGTAGTATATAATGCTTACATTCTCTGTGGGGAGTTGGTGCATGTATATACCACATCTTCATTCTTTTTTTCAATCCCCTTTCCCTCCCTCCTCCTTCCACCAACCCCTTTTTTATGGTACTTGTTTGCAGGATATACTATTTACATTCCTTTTGTGAAGCTGATACTTGTACCTAACACATTTCAATTCCTTTTTTTCATTCCTTAACCCTTCTTTCCCTCCACCTTCCCTCCATCTCTTTAACTCTTTCCGCTTTGAGAAGTATCCATCTTTTTAATTCCTATTATCTATCTTTTTACTTTGAGTTTCTCGTATAAGAGAAACCATGTGTGTGTCTGATTTATTTCACTTAGTATTATGGTCTCAAGGTGCATCTATTTTCCTAAAAATGACTCAGGTTTATCTTCCTTTAAGGCAGAGTCGTACTCCATTGTGTATAAAAGCCACATTTTCTTTATTCATTCATTGGTAGATGGACATATGGACACTTCCAATATTTAGCGGTTATGAATTGTACTGCTGTAAACATGGGTATGCATAGATCACTATAATATGATCTCCTTAATTCTTTCAGGAAAATACCTAGAAGGGCAATAGCTGAGTCAAATGAAATTTCTAGTTTTAGTCTTCTGAGGAATCTCCATGCTGCTACGATTTCCATAGTGATTCTACAAGTTTAAAACATGTTTGTCAGGCCAGGGATTTAGCTCAGTGGTTCTGTCACTTGCCTCACAAGTACAAGGTCCTGAGTTCGATCCCCCGTCCAAAAAAAAAAAAAAAACATTTATACACTATGCAGCAAAGAAATTAAAGAAAATTTTAAAATCTGACATTCATTAAGGGACCATTTTCATCTTCAGAATTAAGGATTATTTTAATCTTACATCATTGCCTTTCTCGGATTTAGCTCAGTGGTTCTGTCACTTGCCTCACAAGTACAAGGTCCTGAGTTCGATCCCCCGTCCAAAAAAAAAAAAAAAACATTTATACACTATGCAGCAAAGAAATTAAAGAAAATTTTAAAATCTGACATTCATTAAGGGACCATTTTCATCTTCAGAATTAAGGATTATTTTAATCTTACATCATTGCCTTTCTCTTTTACTTTCCTTTTTTTTTTTATTTTAGGATTCCCTATATTTAATGTTCATACAGAGATTTCTTTAACTGAAATACCGAATAGTTTCTCTGGTGTGAAAAACTATAATAGTACACAGGATCCTAATGAGATAATTAATAATGTGAAATAGGAAGTAAAAGGCTAAAGGTGTAGGGAAAGTGGGAAGGGTGGGGGAAAGGTAATAAGGGAGAGGAAAAAAATATGAGAAATTGAAAAAATGGAAATAAAGTGTTTGTAAATGGGGAGGGGAGGAGAGGGTGAAGGGAGGGCAGGGACAAGGGGGAAAAATGAGAATCAAGACCTATTATGTAAAGGGTACAGGATCCCAATAATGAATGTAACTGTATTGTATACCTAGATTGTACCAATAAACTCAATAAACAGGAAAAAAAAATCTGACATTCACAGGGAAAATAAAGCCTGGTGAATGTTTGGGGAGGAAGATAAACTTAAAAGGACAACTGAGTTCATGAAAACTTTGAAGGTTTAAGTTAAGAGAAGGTGGACCAGCCGCCCACCTTGCAAGTGCAAGGCCCCAAGTTGGATCCCCAGTACCAAAAATTAAAAAAAAAGAAAGAAAGGAAAAGAAGGTGGACCAGGATATAACTGGGCAAATTCTGCACCTTTTTGTTAAAATAATAATAATTTTTAAAAAGTCAAACAACGTGATCCAAATCCAAATGGAATTCTAAAACCTAGCTCCCAAGATAACATAGCATAAAGGAAGTACCACAGACAGTATACCCAACAGTGAAACTTAGGAGTAGAAAGTATTCTGCCATCCTCATGTAGCTAGCTTTGGTACACTTATCCATGTGACCTTCTTTCTATAGGATTCACAAAAGAGTACCTACAAGATTACCTCTATCCAGTATTCTCAATGTTTCACAAATACAATTGTTGACCCCAAAACTAAGGGATCAGTTATCTATATAGTGTGCAGCAAAGATGAGCATGCTGCCAAAAATTTTTACAAGGACAAATATTTCACTACTTAAAGAACCTTTCCAAGGTTTCCATTGTGAGAATTCAACTGCAAAAGCCAATTCCCGAGTGATGAGAATGCATCGCTGGATAGTAGATGACATTATCTTGACTCTAAAGCAATTATTTTTTCAGTGCTGAGGATTGAACCTAAGGGCTTGCATGTGCCAATGTAAGAAATGTAGCTAGCTACTATGAACATCCAAACTTTACAGAGGAAAAGACAGGTCCAAAGAGTTCAAGAGCCCAAAGTCCCATGATTAATTGGTGGCAAAGAGAACTAGAAACCAGGTCATCAAACTCCACTGTCAAAAGTTTAGTTTCCGCCAGGTGTGGTAGCACATGCCTGTAATCGCAGCACTCAGGAGGCTGAGGCAGGAGGACCACAATTAGTTCAAGGCCAGCCTAGGCTACATAGTGAATTCAGGGCTAGTCTGAACTACAAAGCAAGACTCTGTCTAAAAAAAAAAAAAAAAAAAAAAAAAAAAGGTTTAATTTCTGCTCTCTATGGTCTCTCTCTATAGTGGCATGTTGGGTCCTGATAAAGTGTTCTGAAGACAGAAAACTCACCTTTCCAGTTTATTAAGAGTTAGACTCATTGGCCAGTGTGAGACACTGCACTGACATTTTACAAAGGCCTTACAATTTTCAGAAGATGTGGCTACACTAGACTTCTGTAGTCACAGTATTATGGAACTGATAGTCTAGAATTGTTCCTCCTGAACTCTGCTTCTTCACACATGAGAAAATAGAGGTTAAGGTTTGTACAAGCTCCCAACATGAAGCACAAAGTCCAAATTAAGAACTGCCCGGTGTTTTTTATAGTTCATTACCAGGCTTCCTTGTCTTTTTTCTTTCCCCCTTCCTTTCCCCAATACAGCTTCTGCTTAAGTCCAAGGACCTTATAAAAGTTAATAATATGTCACAAAGGCTGTAAACATTATGCACCATACATATGTACTGATAAACTAACATTTTAAAAATTAAAGTTTTTAAAAAGTTAAAGATATCTATACTGTAGCAATAATTTTGGTAAATATTCCTTAATATTTCCAGTTAAAAATTCCTCTGGATAAAGAACCTGTAAATAAGCAAGGCCACTGATTCTGTTTGTTAGCTAACTGTTCTGACCCATATCTACTGGGTAACAACCAGGCATGAACAGCAGACAGGCCCAGGACACAGAGAAAGAAACTCTCGCAGTCAATCAGTGAGCAGAAAGAAGAGATAATGTGCTCTGGAATCTCCCCTCCACTTCACTCCACATGGTTCAGTTTTAGCTGATACAGTGTCTTGGGCCCAGAGGAGTACTGAATGGTTCAGGGACTCCAAAGGATCGTAGACTACGACTTCTATTTTCAAGAGCACACTGAGCTAAAAGGTTTCCATGAACTATCTTTATCATTGCAATTTTAGTATATGTGCTGCCAAAGTGAGCACTCCATGAACTATCTTGAAAACCTCACTAGCATTTAGATTACACGTATTTCAAACACATTTTACCGCAGAAGCAACTGACATTTGAACGTGCACATTACTCACAAATGACACTGTTATACTTAAAACTGCCCATTCATTTTCTCCAAAAAAGACACTTCTAGAAGAAATCCACAGGACATCTACACATTCTAAAATGTAGGAAGAGTGTTGTTTTCGTCAGCAAGCCCTCTTGTGGAACAAGGTTCAGGGGCTCAGACTGGGAGGGCAAGGCGCAGAATCACCAAGCAGACTCCGGGGAGGTTTCTGGAAGGCTTCTGCTTTATTCAGGAAATGCACAGGCTTATATAGGGTAAGGTGGGGGTGGAGTCAGGGTGGAGTCAGGATATTTGGCACATCCTTATTGGCCACATGTTAGTTTTTGGATTGTATGCTTTAGGGGCTGCGTCGAATGGAGTCAGGATTTTAGAGGTTTTTGAGAGGAACAGTTTATCTGTCTAAGGTTAGATCTCTACACACCCGAGGGGGTGGATTATTCCAGCCCTAATAGACCTTGGAGTTTTCTCACGAGAGATGGGTGCAGTGTTCCTGACTCGGCCAGACATTAACTTGATCCTCAATAGAGGAGGCCTACACTTGTACCTTTCTCCGTAAGAAAAGCTGATCTTTGGTGCAGGGTTGACTGGAGAGAACAGGGTCCTGGTTGAAAACTGGACAGAAAACCACTGTCACAGTTATTACTGAACTTGTCCTAATAAAGAAAACTCTTATTCTTTTCAATTTATTAAGATTTAAAATAAAAATTTCTGGAATAGAATTCCAGGGAGGGGATATATAAATTGCAGTAGATTATTTCTCTGAATGCTTGACAGACAGACCTACCCCTAATGGCCTCCTGCAAACATCTCTCCTGGGATCCTAATGCTCCAGGCCATCAGGGACTAGGCACATGGCAATGCTTCACAGAACCAAATGCAACAGTTACTCACTCTGGGCCAAAATAGGACTAGGAATAATTATCTGTTATGACACCGTCAATTCAGTGTTACAGTTGAGTGGGCCAAAAATAGTCTTGGTCTTTGTGTATGACAAAGAAAGAATTGTCAAGTGTATATCTTGTAGTATGTAGTAAGTTTATTGAAGATGGTGGGGCAGTAGCAATGGCAGAGGGGCAAAGTAGGGCAAAAAAGAGTCTTTGTAACTTAGTCTGCTAGTATGTATATAGTCAGACATCCATGTCTTAGGGGTCTCTCACTGTCTCTACTGATGTCAGCAATCTGCACAACCTCCTAAGCTTGAGCCTGAATAATTAGGGTGATGTTGTTTTTATGGCTGAATGAAGGGAAGGGAGTGACTCAGTCTTGACATCATTTTGATTAGCTGGCAAGCTGGGTAGAAGCATGTCTTTAACTCTAATGACACTTATTTTTTTATAAGCCAAATTAAATGGTGGACATAAATATTTAACCTATATAAACTATTTTCCATAGACATCACAAAAAAAAAGAAAAAGAAAAATGAAATTGTTGAGCTCAAACAAAACAGCTGTTAGTATTATAAGAAGTCATTTGTACAAATTGGACAGAGAGCCAGATAAGCACACATAAAACAATTGTTTATAAACCAGAGTGCACATGCATGTATTTGGCTATTGGCTCCTTTTATGAATCAGGCACAACTATTATTTCAGTGAGTGTAGTAAACAAGACAGTAGTGAGACTATTCACACAATTTACTTAGAATGGAGCAAACCATTTTGTCGTCTGGCTTACCAGACTGACTGATGTTTTCTCTCTTGAAAACAAACTTGAGGTTGTCTTTTGGTTTATAGGTATATGATGTTTGTGGTCTTTTGTTGTCTCGAGTGCTTTGAGTTTTACCCTCCTGGATAGGTAAATCTATCTATGTTTTGGATCCTAATACAAAAGAAGCAGTTAATAGGGTTGTGAGATTTTGTATTAGGTAATATTTTCCTTTATGGTTCTGCCTCATCTGGATCTGAGGGTCCCCAAGGCTGACATAAGGAACTTAACCAATCCCTTTAAAATAGGTATGCAGGGCCGGGCATGGTGGCGCATGCCTGTAATCCCAGCACTTGGGAGGCTGAGGAAGGAGGATTGCTATGAGTTCAAGACCAGCCTGGGCTACATAGTGAGTTCCAGGTAAGTCTCAACTACATAGTGAGACCGTCTCAAAAAATCAAACCAAAAAAATAAATTAATTAATTAAATAAAATAAAATAGGTATGCAGGTTTCTTGACTCCTGTAACAGAAAAATAATTTTTAGGATGTATCAATAAAAGAGGCATGAGAAAGAGATTTATTGGAGATAGACACAGGATGAACTCAAGAGATTCATTTTAGATCAAAAGAAATAGGTTGAAAGTGAAAAAAAATGAAAGAAGATACAATCAACAAAAAAGAGCACGGATGGCTAAACTAATACAGGAAACAACAGACTTCAAAGCAAAAAGATTCCAAAAACTAAAAAGGACACTATATACTTTTAATGCTTCAATATAGCAAGAAAATATAACAATTATAAACAGTAATTAGATCAGAATACAGGAAGCAAAACCTGACAGACCTAAAGGGAGAAACACTTATGAAGTTAACTTTGAACACCAAAGAAAACCAGGCAAAGGCACTACCAAAAATTTAAAAATTATGCAGTACCCCATATGAACATTGATGCAAAACTTCTCAACAAAATACTAGCAAACAAAAGCCAGCAGCAGAGTAAAAGGATTACACATCAAGACCAAGTGCGACTTTCCCCTGCAATGCAAGGATGGTTTAATGTATGAAAATAAATATAATACATCACTTTTACAGAACAAAGGGGAAAAAAGGCATTATCATCTCAACTGATACAGAAAAAATATTTGACAGAAATAAACACTCGTGATAAAAACACTTAACAATGTAGAAATAGAAGGAAACTACCTCAATGGTTTTTAAAAAGCTATATGAAAATAATAAAACAAAGCAAACACCATACTCAATGGTGGCAATCTGAAAGTGTTTCTTTTACAATTAGAAACAAGGCAAGGATACCTGCCTGCTTTCACAACTGCTATTCAACACAGTTCTTTCACAGTAGTCCACTCACACTGTAGAGTGTACCTCTTTTCCTACTTTTACTTGGCCTAAACTTGCTCTATAGAGCACACTTCTTTTCCTAACTTTAATAAATGTAAAACCTTTCTAACTTTTGTGCTTGTCTTGACCAATTCTTTGTCTAGGACAGAAAGAAATCCCATTTAGAAGGAGACTCCAGCACTCCAAGACCCAGTAACATATTTGGCACAGCCAGCTAGGAGGTAAAGTCCTTTATGGCCTGTGTGTGTTTGTTTGTTTCACTCTCTGAAATCAAGCCAAGATAGACTGGTTTCCTCTTTCTTTTCCCTCTCTCTCCTCTAGCAAAGCTCCATTCTCCTACTCATCCCTCCTCTGGGTTTTCATCCTTCACAGGGCTTGATTCCTTTTTGGTTATCAGAGAGGGACATGGAAGAGGGTAGTAAAAATTAATGGAAGCTGTGACTTAGGAAACTTTCTCATAGCACCAAGAACAGTTTCCTAGTGTGTTCCACTGTGGGGGTAGTGGGGGGTGGCCTATGTGCTTTTCCCAGGCAGTAAGAAGCCCACAGGTCTACCTCAAATTTATCTGCCCCCTTTTTTTTTCTTCTCTTTCCCATTTTCAGTCATTCACTTCAGGTAGGAGTCAGTTAAGAGCTGCCAGAAAGTGTTACTGGTAACAACCAAATTTCAGAATAGATCATTCAGGTTCTATGTGTGTGAACTTCAATTTAGTATGCTTTTTTCTCCCTGTGTTTCTGTTCTCTGTGGTGCTTTGCTCAGCTTTCTTACTCTTTTGGGAAAAATAACTATTGCTAACTGGGTCTCCTGCTTAAGTAGCCACTTACCCCAGTTTATTCTTTTTGGGCTCAAAGTCTTATCTGTGCTTTTCTCTTAGATGGGCTTTTATCTCTGGGTATCCATAATAAGTCACTTTCTCAGGGCCTTTTTTCATCCCATTCTACCTTTTATCCATATTTGTCAGCCATTTTGGTTCATCATGTGAGTTACATAGGTTGGCCATTTTGGTGTCTCTTGTGTGCTGGCCACATGGATTTGCCATGTCAGCCAGCCATTTTAGTGATCATATGGATCAGTCGCATAGTTCCACCATGTCTGTTTATAATTTACTTTCTTTTTTTCAACTACCCTCATGGTCACCAGGAAATCTCACTCTTGTAGATAAGAGCTAGTCCTCTCATTTTAGGGAACATATGGGCCTCATCCAATCTTCTCTCCTGAATCAAGTTAGAACCCTTCCTTGTTTATTTTCTTTTACTGAAATTCAAGTAATTTAGAAACATATGCCTGATGGCCTGAGCAATACAAGGAAGAGCCAATAAAGGTCAGCTCAGGTGGCTATATGTAAAAAGAGCCATCCTTGAACTTGGAACTTTTTAAGTTTTTTTTTTTTTAAGGTGTTTTTTCATTGCTGCCTTAAAGTATAGTAGTACTGTGATTCACAAACTTGATTCTTTCCACGATTCTTGTAGCAAACTGAGTTGGATGAAAACTGAGGCAAAAAACTCTTTTTTTTATCAGGGTCGAACTCAAGACCTTGCGCTTGCAAGGCAGGTGATGGCAGCACTGAGCTAAATTCCCAGCCCCAAAATGGATCAAATTTAATGGTTAAATTCAATATTGACCTTATGGGGAAATCTGATTTGTCTCTCATCCAGGTTGTTTTGCAACTATAATCATGGAGAGAATTAAGTGTATGAACCTAGGCACCACTGTACCAAAGTTTTATTAGGCTAGATAAAAGGGGTATCATTTCTCAGGTGGCTAAGAGTCTCTGGGAGGGCTCCACATTTCTAGGGACCTCGGACTAGAGGAGATTAGGAGTGTACTGTTTAAGTGGTTAAGGGAGTCCCCAGGCCAGGGGCCCTACCTGAATAAGTTTACTATTTCCATGGGAGTATCACAGAGAATTCCTCTCTGACCTCCTGGGTTCAAGTAGCTAAGGGAGCCTCCCTGAGGGGCTTCACCGAGATCTCTTAGTAGTTTACTGATTCTCAAGAAGTGAAGGGAGTCCCCACCTAGAGGGCTTACCATGATCTCTATCCTTAGATACCCACCTGTTTCTCAGGGGAGTCTCTCCCACCTGCTTCCATCAGTATTTTAAAATATGACCCAATTACTAGACACAGAATTTTCTGTGTTCATCAGGATCTAGATGAGGACAAAAGGGGAAGGATTAAGAGAAGTCAGACAAAAATTGTAGCTGTCTCAATTGGCAATGCTGTAAGTCGTCCAAGGGAAAACCCAAGGCCAAAGCCTGCAAGAATACTGAACACTGAACACATAACTGTACCAAGCCACTGCCAAAGCCCTGCTCAGTGTGTCAGGTGGCTGATATGCCTGACTTAGGGCGCTGGAAGATTGACTCTCCCTGCTCCTAGAAAGGGGCTAGGCCAGCCAAAACCCTCACCTCCCACTCTGATGAAGAAAACTGAAGGGGTCTGAGGCAACCTTGAATGCTCCTGCACAGGGATCTCTCTGTCTCCTGCAAGAAACCCTGGGTGACCATGGATGTTATGAGTAAGTAATTTCAATTCCTTTGACTTCTGTTTTAACTTCTTTTTCTAGAAAATACTCCTGTAACTCTGCTGGCATAACTGGGGTCAAGGAGAGCTCTAGTGAGAGCTTCTTTACTCCTCTTTTGACATGTCAATTTAAAGGTCAAATATTCAACTATGAGTTTTTAATTTTCCTACAGTGTCCTATTCCCTTACTAGGAAGATATTTACTAGCAAAACTGGAGTCAGTTCTCCAATTCTGGTAAAGGTCAAGGTGGATTTTACCAATTGGGATTATACCAGGCCATACTTCTAGACACCCCTTAAATTATTGTAAAGAATTTTACTACTCTTAATCCTGTCTCTTTGATGCCTCTAGGCTCACGGACTAGCCACTCTTGAATAGGTTGTTTCCCAGACGTATGCAAACAGACAGGACATCGGGGACCTGCCCCTCCAAGACCTGGAGAAGATGTAGTTCACTGATGGTAGTAGCTTTGTCCAAGGACATCAAAAGGCAGGTTGGACAGCTGTCACTTCACAACAGGTCATTAAGACCAAATCCCTTTTCCCAGGGACTTCTGCTCAAAAAGCAGGGCTCATAGCTCTTACTCAGGCGTTAATATTAGGAAAAGGCAAAAAGCTAAATATCACTACAGACTCCAAATATGCTTTTCTGGCACCACTCACCCACACAGCAATCTGGGAAAAAGGGAACTTGTGGACTAATAAGAAATCATCTATAAAGTACAAGCAAGGTCTACAACTCCCAGTGGCAGTCTATCTTCCCAAGCAGGTTACTGTCGTTCATTGCAACAGACACCAAAGAGAAATATCTAAAGTCTCTGTGGGAAATCAAAAGGCTGACAGGGAGGCAAGAAAGGCAACCTTACAACCCCTCAAGATCCTAACCTTATTTCCACTTCCTGAGGAACCATTAAACTGGTCTTTCCTTGAGGGATGCAGTGGAAATCTATAAAAACTTTCATAAGAAATAGCCACTTGAATTTTCACAGGACTAGGACTAGCAGCAACCACTGACAGGTCTATAAAGCCCACCCACTCTGAACTCATAATAACCCTAGCAAGCTCAGACTACCTCCTTTGTTAGAATCTGTAAAGAGGAAAGAACACATCCTGGAGAGGAATGGCAAGTAGATATTACCCACATGCCATCATGTAGGGGATTAAACAGATACCAGTTGTAACTGACACCTTTACAAGCCGCAATGAGGCCTTCTCCATTCAGAAAGGGCTATGGAGGTAGTAAAAGTGATCCTCAAAGAAATCATTCCCATATCGGGACTGCCCTAGTCCCTTTAGAATGATACTAGGCTTTGTTTTACCCCTCTAAAATAACTCAGGGCATGACAAAGGTTTAGGAATAAAGTACCTCTCCATTCTACATGGAGACCTCAGTTTTCTGGAAAAGTCAAGGGAGTCAATAAGACCCTAAAGTGAACTCTGACAAAATGTTTCCAAGAGACTTCTGAGACTGGGCTCCAATTATTGCCAATAAATATGAGTCCATTTAGGATATTATAAGGGAGGGCTTTTCTGTTTTCTGATATGGTAGTAGACCCAGAGATGACAAGACTCTTACAATATCTTATTAATCTAGGGCAGGTACAACTAGCTATTCAACTGTATAGGAACAAAATGCTGTCAGCTCCTGACCCAGGGGGGTCCACCCTGGAGAATAAGTGGTCACTAAAACTTGAAAAGAAGGGACTCCTATAGACCAATTAAAACCAAAATGGAAGGGTCCCTTTTCAGTGACCCTTTCCAAATCCACTGCAATAAAGGTGGCAAAGATAGATGGTTGGATTCATCTTTCTAGGAAAAATCCAGTCCCACATAAATTGCCTGAGGAGGAAAAAGACCACTCAAAACAAGAAAGCTACTGCTGTGAATCTCTGGAAGACCTGAGGTTCCTCTTCAAAAAATAAGACACTAGCACTGCTCTGGGTATAGATAAGTACATGGGTATCTGCACTGAAACTCTTTTTTTAAAATTAGAGCCATGATGTGGGTAATCTTTTTAAATTAATTTTATTGGCACATTTTAGGCATGCAATATAACGACATTCATCATTGGAAATTTGTACCTTTATATAATCTATCTTGGTGCTTATTTTTTCCTCATTCCCCTACCCTCCCTTCAACCCCTCCACCCCTCAGTATTTACAAAGACTTTGTTTCAATTTTTTCATTTTCTCATATTAATTCCATTCCCTTCTTTCCTTTCCCTAGTCCTTCCCACTTCCCCTTCACCTTTGAACCTTTTCTTCCTATTTCATAATATCTATTATGCTTTTTGATCCTTATTTACACTTTCTCACACCAGAGAAACTATTCAATATTTACACGTGTGTCCTATTTATTTCACTTTGAGATCAGCCATTTAGCTATAAATGTCTCTAATTTCTCATTATTTATAGATGAGTAGTACTCCATTTTATAAAAAAGTACCTTTACTTTATCCATCTCCAGTTGATTGGCAATTAATGATGTGGGTAATCTTGTGAAGGCTACAGCTAATTTATCTAACATACCTCTTTGCCATACTTTCTCCTTCACAGGAACTGTGGAAACATGAACTACTTCTTCTCATATTTGGGGCTCTACATTCCCATCCTAACAGTAAAATTCCCAAGCTTTCTCAACAGGCTGTGCAACAGTCAGTAACTCTTTTCTCATTATCTTTTAAAACACTTTATTTCTTCAACGTGGCCAGTGAGCCACAACCTAAGGTTGTTGGAGAGAACATAATCCCCAGTAGGTAGGGTCTACAGCCTCTTTTAGCCAGAAATAGCCATATGAAGACCTCCATACCCTCAGCATCCCATTAAGAATTCTGGGGATTTGTGTGTCTTATGGGGCAGGAGATTAGGATGTGTTAAGACTCTCTAGGAAAGTGGGCATGTTAACTGCAAAGATATAGGGCACTTGTGCAGAACAGTTCCCAAGCCCTCCATATGGACTTCTTATGTGAACTCGAGCAGTTTTGGATAAGAGAGCCTAGATCTGACATCAGCCTGAGGAGTGGGAGACACAAAGACAGTCACTATTGAGCTCTGGCTACTGTATTCTTTCACAGTAGACTGTTCTCATGCTATAGAGTATAATGTATTGCTTTTCCTACTTTTACTTTGCCCAAACTTGCTCTGCAGAGCAATTTTCTTTTCATGATTTTAATAACCTTACAACCTTAAAAATAATTTTAAAAATTTAAAAGACACATTAATCCCCCTCAAAAATTCCCCCTCACCTTGAACACACCTATAACATCATTATTACCACTTTCTAAAGCAAAAATACAATGAATGCTACAGTTGAGTGCCAACTATGGGAAACATGGGCTCATGAAAATATGGTGTGTCCTCACCCACCTTATTCACCAGATCTGGAACCATGTATCTTCTGGTTCGTCCCTGAAGTAAAAATTATCATAAAAGGTAAACATTTTTAACCCTTTCAGGACACCCAGGTACCTAGAACTGTACAAATGAAGACACTTGTGAAAGGGAACTTCCAGAACTGCTTCCGGAAGTGGAAAGAACAATGGGATAAGTGTGTTCTAAATAAGGAAGAATATTTTGAGGGGGATTAATGGCAATGTGTCTTTTACTGTCACATATTTTTTTAAATTTAAACATTCACTGTATTTTTATCACATCTCATATAACCAGTACACATTTATAAGATGCTTCTAGTGAAAGCTGCTCAGTATATACTGCTAAATTTTAGTGAACTGTTTTCACTGCAAAACAGGTTAACACTTTATGGGTAAAGCCTTTATTGAAACCACTATAATTTTTTTTATATCTGGAAAGTCACAAAGGATCATATATTGTATGATTCTATTTCTATGAAATAACCAAAATAGGCAAATCTATAGACACACAAAGAATACGTGGTAGGGTCAGTGAAGAGAGGAACCAGGTGGTAACAGCTGAAGAGCACAAGATTTAATTTGCATGTACTGAAAATGTTCTAAAATTGACTGCATTCATAGATGCACAATTCTTAATGTACTAACTAAAAGGCATTCGATTTTGTACTTCAAGTGGGTGAACTGTATGGTACATGCCTATCCTCCCCACAATCTGAAAGGCTGAGGCAGAAAAATTTCAAATTCAAGCTCAGCCTGGGCAATTAAATGACTTACTGAGACCCTGGTCCCAAATTTTTAAAATTTTTTAGTTTTTTTAGTCACAGTTTTTTTGGTTTTTTGTTTTTTGTTTTGGTACTGAGGATTGAACTCGGGTCCTTGCGCTTGCAAGGCAGGCCACCAAACCGCTGAGCTAAATCCCCAGCCCCAAATTTTTAGTTTTTTAAAGGGTTGGGATACAACTCTGTGCAAAGACCACGAGTTCAATCTTCAGTAGGGAGAGACAGACAGACAGTCAGACAGAGACAGAGAAACAAATTTTAAAACTCAAAACAGCTGGGTACCACAGTACATAATTATAATCCTCAATACTGAGGAGACTGAGACAGGAGACTCACAGGTTCAAACTCACACTGAGAAACTAAGTGACTTAGTAAGACATAGTCTCAAATTTCTGCCAAACAGATTTAAAAGAATTGGGGATATAGCTCAGTGTGAAGGCCCTAGACTCAATACCCAGTGCCATAAAAAAAAAAAATAAATAAAAATAAATGTAAAAGCAAAGTTTTTGGAAAAAAAAAAAAAACAGCTAGGCAGAGTGGTGCGCCCCTGTAATCCTAACTATTAAGGAAGCTGAGTCAGGAGACTTGCAAGTTCAAGGTTCTGTCTCTAAATAAATAAATACCCAGTACTACACTAAACCTAATATTAAAAAAACCAATAAAAACATGAAAATATGTCCAACTTCATTAGGCTTGAGAAAATGCAATTAATACCAAAATAAGATATCATCATAAAATCACCAAAATGGCTAAAATTAAAAATATAGAGTATGACATGTTGGTGAGGATATAGTACAACATACAGAAACTGATAAGAACAAATCCTGGACAGCCATTTTTGGAAAGCTATTTAGTAGCAATCCCTTAAAGTTGAATATAAGTGTACTGTACAACCTAGCAACTTCATTTACACACACACACACACTGAAAATACTCTTAAATTCATTAAAAACAAAAATGGATTTAGAATTAAGGTATATTTACAGAATGGTAGCACACAGTAATTAAATGAACTATTCCTATGCACAACGTAGTAAGCTGGATCAATATTATTCAGAAAAATAGACACAAAAGAATATGGGTGTTAGTAAATAAGATTCTAATTGCCTTTGAGGAGAAGGAAAAAAAGTAGTGACAGGGAGAAGAATGAGTTATGAGGGAGGCTTCTGCAGGTGTTGGTAATACAATGGACCCCAGAAATTTGTGGAGGTTCTGTTCATAGAGCACCTGTGAATTGTAAAAAACTGTGAATTTCAGTTATGATCAGAAAAACACATAAAATGTCTACTTTTATAGTTTAAACCCTAAATATGCTGTGTCTCCTGCAGTTATGTAATTTAATAAAATACTGTACTAATAAAGCCTTAGAAGGTGCAAGGTGTTCTGGCAGTATTTCAGGAATCTTGCTTTAAGAAGAACAAAACTGAGAACATTGAAACAGCTACGAGGGCTACAGCAACCTGTTATGACACAGGAGTGCTGGTGAATCTACCAGCTGGAGATGGTTATAGGTTATAGGGCAGCAACCAAGCAGCAGTAAGGAAAACTGAACAACTCTCAGACTGGCCAGTTGCAAGCCTCCTGCCAAAAAAACTGTGGAGGATGTTTGGGATTTCCACAATTATTAGTTACGTTCTAAGGAAAAATCCGCAGATGAGGCCACAAACTGAACTATGACTTCATAGGAATATACTACATTTTGTCTTTAGTATAGTGTTAATTACAAGATTGTGTTTATTTTTGAGAAATCATCTAGTTGTATATTTACTGTTTGTATTTTTTTATATATTACACTTTAAAAGTTTATATTTAAGTGCTCACTTTGGCACTAGTAAAATTTACATTTAAAATGTGAGAGAGAAAGACAAAAAAAAGAAAGAAATGTTATACAATAACGCAATATTTGATCATGGAACAATTGGTTGTTTACCCAAAGTCAATACTAACAGTTACGTGAGCACTAACTACTACTTCAATAAATGCCAGTCTATTTTATGAAGCTTGTCATTTGATCTCAACATTTGTGATTTTATTAATTATATGTTAAATATTTATATTACTCTTAGTTGTTTCCCACAGATGAAATGATACCACATTATGTCTGAGATAGTTTTCATGTTTTGGCATACAGCAAGCAAAAAATTGCAAGCATACACACAATGATTAAAAAAAAAAAGCAGCTATATCTATTGAAGATAATGGACAAAGGAAGGAGGTTGCCCTGTGATGGAATGGGAGTAGTCTCCCAGCAACAACTGTGCAACTGCAATTGGAGTACTATGGCCAGTCTACAATGTATACCTGACCCAAGCAAGCAAAAAGCCAGAACTTTTCAATGTAAAAATAATCATCACAGGAGTTGTTTTTTTACAACTGGTGACTAACATTAAACAACTTATAATTTTCAGAGCTGTCTACACAATTTATAATTTGTAGAGCTATCTACTTCAAGAACAGGAGCTTACCACAAGCTACAGTTCCTGTTCTTCCTTTTGTTAGAAAAAGAAACTTTTAAACCGGGCGTGGTGGTGCATGCCTGTAATCCCAGCACTCCAGTGGCTGAGGCAGGAGGATCTCTGTGAGTTCAAGACCAGCATGGGCTACACAGTGAGTTCCAGATCAGTCTCAACTACACAGTGAGACCCTGTCTCAAAAAAACAAAAAAAAAAGAAAAGAAACTTTTCTGAAATAGGCTTATGCTGGAACAAAAAGAAACAAAATTTCCCAACAAAATAAATGAATAGATTTGATGTTATACCTACTAAAACGCATATAGTTTGCTTTGTTGTAGTAAACAGTGGATATGTATAAAACAAAAAAACACTATTTTCATTTTTACTGTTTTTGCATTGGATTTGAAAACCAAAAAACTATAAACCAAATAAAATTGAAATTTATCTTGTAATTTTTATTCTTTCTGCTGTTAATGTTTTACTTATAGATTAAGATACTAATATAAAAAGAAAAAACTTAATTTTAATCATTCCTCCTCAGTAAGACAATTTTGCTATATTTCAAATTCAAACACTAATTATATATCTCATGTATTTCTTCAATGAATTTTTACATTTTAAAATGTGTCATGGTAAGTCTAGAAAACCCCTTTCATAATTTCAAAATATCTCTAAACCTGCATACATAAGTACCTACCTCCTGTAATGCCAAAGGGTCCAGTGTTTTTTATTCATAAGTTTAATGTTACCCAAAACTTTTTCTTCCCCAGCACTGAGCATCTAATCCAACGTATTCGCATACTGTGCAAGCCCTCTGACCTTTGAGTTACATTCCCAACCCTAAAACATATTTTTGAGTGACCACTGGCTAGGTACAATAAAAAATATAATGAAATATGAAAGAAGTTGTTCTCTAGAGAAAAGAGGGGAAGAAAACGTTATTGGTTATGATAAACAACAGAGTGTTATAGGCAGCTAAGTTAGACAGAAATAAACAGTTGGAAAGGGACTAGGCTCTCAAGGAAGTCAGTAGAAAAATAAAGACATCAGGATTGTGGCTGAAGGTGTATCTGAAGAAGACCAGGCTGCAAGATAGAGATGCAATGGCCAGACCAGCATGCCTCCCTAAGGAATAAACAGTAACTTGGAATTATACTATAATGACAGCACCTGGTCCAGGAAGTCCAGCTAGGCATGAGCTGCCCAGATGGATGACCTGAGCAATCGGACCCATCCCTTCCCAAAATGCCTTTGTTCTTGCCATTGGGCCTTGCTATGTGATGTATATTACAGTGTGACCCATTTTGTACTCCTGATTTTGTACCCACCCTGTGATTTTTCTCTATAAAATATTCTTAGAGAAGTGGCTTCTGTGACAACCCACTTTGGGGACCCCTCCTGTCTCTCAGGAGCTATTCTTGGTCTCCAATAAACTTTTTGTACTCAACCTCCTTTGTCCTTTGGAATTCATTCTTTGATTTCAGGGGGCACAAACTCAGCACATCTGACACCTAACAGGTTGGGAGTTATATTTTCTCCTACATCAGTGTCACAAAAGTAAGCCCACTAGGGCAAAAATCAAAGCCTTAAGGATATTGAAAAGACTAATGTTTTTGTTTCATCTATGTGCTCAACAGTGAAAACTTTAAAAGAACATACTTAAATTTTTAAGCTGTAAATAGAGTCATCAAAGATTGTGCTTTAAGATGTCAGTTTTGGACTGGGTCTTTAAATTTGGGAGTTCTGATTTTTTTTTTAAGTTCTTTATATCTTTTAGACAGTAGACTTTCAAGGAGCAGTTGGTCAAAAATTTTTCCCACATTGTGGGTTGTCTCTTCACTCTGTTGGTGTTTTCTCTTTAATAAGAAGAGATTCCACTTGTTGAGTCTTTGCGCTAGTTCATATGTGACAGAGGTTTTGTTCATGAAATCTTTTTCTACACCAATGCCCCAACCTCTCTTCCAGTTGATTTAGTGTTTCTATTTTAATACTAAACAGATATTTCTCAAAGATGTAGAAATAGCAAATACACATATGAAAAAATGTTCAAAATTACTGGTCATTAAGCTGATATTCTATCTCACCCCAGAAAGAATGGTTGCTATCAAGAAATCAACCAATAACAAATGCTGGTGGGAGTGTGGGGAAAAAGGAATCCTTCTCCACTGTTGGTGGGAATGTAGATGAGTGCAACCACTGTGGAAATCAGTATGGAGAAACCTCAAAAAATTAGGATTAGAGGTCCCATTTGACCAAGCTATTCCCTTGCTAGGTATCTCCCCAAAAGAATTAAAAGAATCATACCACAGCAATATATGTGCAACCATATTCATAGTGGCACAGTTTGTAATAGCTAAAACTTGGAAACAGTTCAATTGCCCATCAACTGGAGACTGAAGATGTGTTTTTATATATATACACACACATATATACATATATAAAACAGAGTACTACTGAGCCATAAAGAATGAGAAACTAGAGACATAGCAAAATGGATGTACTCTTAAGTGAAATAAATAGATCACACGTATAAATACTGAATAGTTGCTGGTGTGAGAAACTGAAAGTGTAAATAAGAATTAAAATGTATAATAGATAATGTGAAATAGGAAGAAAAGGTCCAAAGGGGAAGGGAAGTGGGAGGGATGGGAAAGGAAAGAAGGGAAAAGAATAAATATGACAAAAAAAAAGGAAACAAAGTCTCTGTAAATACGAAGAGGTGGAGGGGTTAAAGGAAGGGCAGGGGAATAAGGAAAAAAATAAGAACCAAGATATAATATGTAAAGGTACAAACTCCCAATAATCAATGTCAACATAATGTATACCTAAAATGTACCAATAAAATTAATGAAAGAAAAAAAATGTGATGTCAAGATTTTGTAGTTTTTAGCAGTCTAAACTTCTCTTAAAGCACGTAAGTCTGGGGCTGGGTATGCAAGGAATGGAACAGTGATCAATTTTTCATTCAATATCTTTTTGCTGTTTTTAAAAATAAGTCAACTTTGGGCCACGGATTTGGCTCAGTAGACACTGTGCCTGCCGTGCAAGCTCAAGGTTCTGAGTTCAATCCATCCACCTCAAAAATCAATCTTGTCAAATAAAAAAGTCACTATAACTTTTATGTCATATTAAACAAATAGAACAATGTTTATATGAATTATTTTTATGAGGGTTAAAGTCCAGGCACCTTCAGATAATTTTAATTCCTACTTATCCAGATGAAGTCTCCTTTCTTCTTCAATGCCCTTTTTCTCAACACTTTAAAATACACAGTTCATGTAATAAATAAACAAACAAACAACTTAAAGAACCCAAAGTAGCTATACTGCATGTTTTCTGCACAGGCCAAATGTTCAAGAATAATCAACCCACATCAATGCAGGTTATTTTCTATATTTGTAGTATATTTGAGGTTCTCTCAGCAGGAGTTGGGCCTTTAGAATTACTACTTTTCAAATATCTGCAGGTTGTTTGATTATATGAAAATGTCCCTAAACTAAATACTTCTAAGAATGCCAAGAAAAACGGACTCATGCTACTTTTTTAAATGACATATTTTGGGGAATAAAACTATCATAATGTGGCCCTAAATTATCAGGTGATTAAAATTAAAATCTTACAGGCAGGTATTTTTAAATGGCACTCAAGTTGTTTTAAAAGTATTTTAAGTTAGTTTTTTAAAAAATTGAAATAAGGGATGATTTTTAAATCCTAACCAAGTAAATTACATTACCAAGCTAATATTTATTCTATATATTAAAACAGAAATTTCTAAACGTGCTGTGAAAAACATCTCTGCTTGCAAAGTAATTTATATCATAAATTGTAAATACAAAATACCACTAGCTTTATAATATGTAAATGTAAGATCTAATTTCTCTTTAAATTATGCTCACTTCTTTTCCTCACCAAACTCCAAGCAGGAAAGAAAATGAAAGAGTATAATTCAGAAGCTGAGAGAAAAAGAAAAGCCAGGAACTTCAATCAGATCTGCATGACTCATGTTATCCCAAATGCAAATTTCTGATTTCAAACCTTAAAAAAAAAAAAAGAAAGAAACTTCAAGGACTCTTAAATTATGTTCAAGTCATACGCCTGATTAGACAACTGAATCATCTTACTGGACTACATTTCCCTCCTTGATTTAGATTTTGCGCTGCCACAAATCTGTTTATTCAGTATAAATGGAGTGATGAAGACTGACCTTTCTAGCTGAGCAGCTGGCTGAAATGGATTTTAAATAGTATGCTTAGGATTTTATTTCCCTTGATTTAAGGTAAAACGAAATAAAATAAAAGTCTGTGGATGATAGGTCCATATATCTAATTTCTACTCTCGGAATTTCAGAGCCAATGTCCCATTTCTTGACAAATGCAGCTTCACACATGGGAATGAGGAATAACCAGAAGGAAAACACTGAACTACTATTGTGAAGAGCTGGAGGCTCCAAAACAGATTTAGTAACAGTTCTATCTTTTAAGAATTATTCCCATCCATTTTCTCAAAAAGGAAGGGAGGGAAGAAGGGAGAGAGAAGAAAACCCAAGGGGGGAAAGAAATTGTTGCGCCCTTAAGCCCTGCCTACTACTATGACTTGCTCCAATGTCTTTTCAATATCTTTGGCACCAAAACAACAAGACTTTAATTTGTTTTTTTCTCTTGTTCCTCATAATCTAACAAATAAGAGCCTTGGAAACAGACTATTCTTAATATTTAAGACCACATATGCTTTCAGGATTTTGTAACATTTTTACTTTCCCTAGTCCTTGCCCTCCTGAGTCACTGTACACATCTGATCCATCTATCACTCACTAAAATAAATAACATGGGAGATTATATGCAACTTCCTGGAAGACATATACTCAGAGTAGATCACAAAAATAAATTTCCATGAAGAAATAATGAAAAGAGGAAGAACCTATATTTATGAAATTTCTCTAGAACTGCCACCTGATTTTCATTCAAAGCTAGCATGCAAGTTAAGTGCTAATTTACATAGATGATAAGCTGAATCCAATCACTCATTCACAGCAGGCAAAGTGCTGGAAGCTAAGGATGCAGAGAAACAAGACAGTGGGATTCTTCAAAGACCTCCAAGTCTAAAGGAAGAGACAACCATACAAACCTACAATCAAAATACCTTGGGAAAGTGTCATGATAGGAAGTGTGCCCACAGTAGCATGGAACAACAAATACAAAACAAAATAAACAAAAAAACCCAACAAAACAAAACACAATCTCCTAAGGTTCAAGTCGGAAAAGCTTCTCAGATGAAGCAGCATTAGAACCATATCTGAGGGAGCCCTAGGGGAAAAAGAGGTGGGAGCAGAAGGATAAGGCAATTTTAATCAGAGGGAGCAGTATGTAAAGATATAGATGTTCCACGTGGGACAATAAAAATGTTCTGGAAATTAAAAGTGGCCATAGTTACACAACATTCTGATATTTATATTTAACGCCACTAAACTGTAAACTTAAAAACAGTAAACATTATGTTATGCATCCCCCCATACACACACACAGATGTTTGTGAAGGTAGAAATATTACAGAAAGCATCTGAGGCGAAAACTGAGTGGTAAGGGCAAGGCTCAACTCTTACCTTAGGACTAGGCTTGGTATTCCACAAGAGGAGGCTAAATCACAGAGCAGAAAAACCGAAACAGGTAGGAATAACTAGGAGGGTATTAATATACTCCGGGTAAGAAATGAAAGTTTGGATTCTGAGAGCCAGTGGAGGCAAAAAGAATGAACAGGTCTCCAATTACTTCCCGTGGATGCCTACTGGTCTCCCTAGAGTTGGCAATAACTGTACGGTAGAAGTCTCCACCGGTGCTTGTGCTGTGTCTTCTGTCCATAATGTTCCTCAGCTCTCCCAGGTCCCATCCCTCGGTCCCCCACCCAGCTCCTTATTATTCAAGAGGGTTCACCTGTTACTTCCTCCAGAAAGACTTCCCCAACCAGTCATCCTGAGCCTAGTATCCCTCATGTTCCCTACCCTATCTCTGAATATAACACAGTTTTTTGAATTGGTCACTTGATATTCACCCACCTAATCATAGGCCAGGACCTTGCCTTCCACTCTGCTAGTTGCAAGGCCTAGAGTACTGCTTCATTAAATGGTTGTTGAAAAGGAATGCTGTGATTCACAGAATGCCACAAGGGCTGGGGATTTAGCTCAGTGGTGCCGCAAATGCCTCACAAGTGCAAGGTCCTGAGTTTGATCCCAGTACCGGAAAAAAAAAGAAAAGGAAATGTCACGAAGTTCCATCAATCCATCAAGACTCTTCTATACCAGTAATATTTTCTAATGAGAGAAATCGAACAGCATACATAACTATGACAGTTATGTACAGTTTTCAAATATAGTAAATGATAGCTTGACACATATTGGATCTGTAATCATTGATGTTATGCATGGCAATTAAATGAATAATCTATAATTTGTATAAATCACGACCACCAGTAACTCCCAAGAATGCAGTAAGATGGCATATGGCAACCAGTTTCTATCTCATTAGAGATGAGACTGACGTCATCTCCTCTGTCTATGACATCTACCTTTTTCTAAATGTTCCAAGTTCTAAAACAACCCCTTACTACCCCATACATCTACCTCCCCTCCTCTGTCAAACTTGTGACTAAAACTATTTTCACAGGAAATGGGGTTGAGCTGAGATTTCTTTCTCCACTTTTGTATTGCACTGTCTGTCACCTTTATGAGCCTTATGTTCTGCTGTTCCCTCCTGGGATTTTCAGGTACAGACATTAAAGCATAAGAACTCTCTTCTTTCCCTCTCATAGTGCAACAGACTGAGTGGTATGGATTAAGCTTCTTCTGGCTTAAAATCCTCTCCTAAATTTCTAGGCATCCCACCATTTACAAATTCATTTAGTTAACAAATAACCACCCTCCATTTCTCCTCCTGCCAACCAAAAAAAAAGCAAATTAACTAAATACCACAGGTTTACCAGGGGTATAAAACAAGCTAAAATTAATTATACTGAAGGGGTAATTTTGAGAGAAAGTGAGGAAGGGGAAGAAACAAAGACAGAAGTGCCAGTGAGCTAGTGGAATTGCTACAATGAGGGAGCAAGAAAGCACTAGCTGTGAGAAGATGGAGTCCAACAGAAGGGAAGCAAATTGAGGAAAGCCTAAAGACTAACTTCAAATTTCAACCTAGAGCTACCCAAGCATCTCCCCCTTCTTCCCTTTCCTCCAAATGCCAGCATCTATCACCAGCTGCAGCCATGTGAAAAGACCATCTTTTCTGGTCTCAATTGCTCCATATTCATTCTTTGAACAATGCTTTCAACTACACAGAGATGTCTCACCGTGAGGACAGGGAGAAGGAGACAATTACTCAGAAACACAGTGGCGCTAATTCATCAGTCTAAGAGAGACACATAAAATACAAATCAAAATTCTTTCCTCATCACAACTGAGATATTTCAGATAAAAATTAAATGTGAAACACAAATGCTCATAGCAGAATTATTCGCAATGAAACAAAGACTCACAAGCTGCTTTTGCTAACAAAGCAGACTATTTGTGCTTGCAGATGCCCAATGGGTAATTACCACTAGATAATTGAAAAGGGAATTTAAATTTGGCATCTCTACCTTCATTTTTTATCTGTCCCCTTATATTTTGGTTCAGATTCCTGCTCAACTCTACGTGCAGACAAATTAATCATTAAGGAACAGTCTTGTAAAGCTGATCTGCCTCACCTTTAAGGCTGAGACTATCAGGATGAGAGTAGGGTATTTTTAAGATTTTCAGGGATATTAAACTGACAGCTTGTTTTTTTGTTTGTTTATTCATTCATTCAGTTGGATTTTTTTCCCCTGTGCTAGAGATGGAACCCAGGACCTCCCACATGTGAGGCAACAGTGCTACCACTGAGCTACACCTCTGAAGCTTTTTATTTTGAGACAGGGTCACACTAGTTCCTCAGGCTGGCCTCAAATGTGTGATTCTCCTGTCTCAATCCCCTGAAGAAGCTGAAATTCCAGGCATAAACCACTGGGCCTGGCTTCAACTGTCAGCTTTTACACCCTGTTCCTGATCACCTAGGTGGCACCTGAATATTGCCAGTCTTTGCCCTAAACCTGCAATCACCTTGGATTCCAGGAATAATGGAGTCTCTAGAATTGATCACCCCTAAGCAGAAGCAACTACACAATGATGGCAACACAGGCTCTCCTCCTAAGCAGGAGCAATCCGCTCATGATGGGAACCAAGTTGCCCTCTGCCCCAGTTCTTCCTCTATTTATACCTAAAGCTCACATCAGTACCCTGGTCCCTTGTCTTTCCTGTGTAGCTATACTGACTGAAGTCCCTTCCCACCTTCTCTGCCATTCATCTCTTCAATTAGCATTATGGAACAGGGAGAAGGACCTAATCTGTTGGGACCCCTGGGGGCCAGGGCTTTGCCCTTAACACTCTAGTAACAGTAATGGCCAAAAGTGAAGACCATCTAATGCCCACTAAATGCAAACTGAACAAACAAAATGTGGTATAATCATACAATGGACTCTCATGTGGCACTAAAAGGAATAGAGCACAACAATGAGGATGCAGTTCTTGTCACAACTGTACACTTAAAGTTATTAAAATACATAATTTCGTCATATTATACCACAATTAAAAGAAAAAGCACTGGTACATGCTACAGTATGGATAAATTCTTTGGAAACACAATGCTACTGAAACAAGACAAATAAAAGACCACAGACTGTATATTCCACTTATAAGACATGCACAAAGCATGCAAAGTCATAGACGCAGAAAGATTACTGTTTTCTAGGACCTGGAGGTTGGAGAGAATGGGGCAACTACTAATTGAGATAGGAGAACTTCCTTCCAAGCTCATCTGTGGAAGTTCTCAAGGGTTCCTACAATATGTAAAATGAATGAAAGGACACAGACACCCCTCTCATTATCGTAGCCCACCCTGTGCCACCATGGTGTACTTTTGTTTTATATTTTTATTTTATTTTTCCCTCTTTTACTCAGCTCAAATTTACTCTGCAAAGTCAGTTTCTCCCTAGCCTTCACTTAATTTTTCAAATAAACATTGCCACCTTTTTGCTTGTTTCATTCAATTCTTTGTTCCAGAGCAAAAGAACCTGGAAGCCACTTCCAGAAGGAAAACCCAGCACCCCAAAACCTAGTAACCTAATGAATGAAATGGTTAGTTTTTATTTTGTAGTGCTAAAAATTAAATCTTACACATGCTACACAAGCAATTGGACCACTGAGCCATATCATCAGGCCCTAGATTTCTTTTTAAGGTGAGAAAAATATTCAAAAAAAGTGATAATATAGTGGCAAAATTCTGAATGTTTTAAAAAACAATGAACTACATACCTTTAAAGGGTGAATTGATGACAAATTATATCTCAGTAATGCTATTGTTTTTAAAATGTAAATGTTAGGGCCAGGGATTTAGCTCAGTGGTTCCGGCGCCTGCCTGGCAAGCACAAGGACCCGAGTTCAATCCTTGGTACCAAAAAAAAAAAAAAGTAAATGTTAGTAAACAAAGTGTCATTAATAGCCTAGGATGTGTGCTAGACAATCAGGATCAAGATAAGGTCCCACAAACTACATAATAACCCTATTCATATAAGGAAAGCAGTAAAATACAAAACATAAATCTGACTACCATGATGAAACTAATATATCATTTATTTGCAGAATTAAACCTCCATTTGGTTTTAAAAGAATGGTAACTATAATAGTTGAGAACTCATAAACTGAGGGCTGGGGATTTAGCTCAGTGGCAATGCCACCTGCCTTGCAAGTGCAAGGTCCCGAGTTCAAGCCCTGGTACCAAAACAAACAAACAAACAAACAATTCATACACTGAAAATAAACTGCCCTAGGAATTCAGCTCCACCATCACAAACTCTGATTCTGACAGGCTTTACCTTAATGAGATTTAATTTCTTTATCTGGCACATAGAAGATTGTAGGTTTATGTTTAAATTTATTTTTAAATGATACACAAACATATCACAATTATAGGATACATGCAGTGTTTCAATACATGTATACATTGTCTATATTTAAATTACGTTAAGCCTATCTCTCTCCTCAGGACATTCATCTGCACTCTAGAAGGCTGAGGCAGGAAGACTGCTAGTTGGAGCCCAGCCTTGGCAACTTACTGATTTAGTGAGACCACCTCAAATTTTTAAAAAAATAATAATGAAAGGGGCTACAGATACAGCTCATGAAGTCCCTGGGCTCAATTCTCAATGCTGAATCGAGGAGGAAAGGAAAAGAAAGGAAAGAAGAAAAAAATTCATCATTTATTTGTGGCAAAACTTTCAAAATCCTCTCTCTAGCTTTTTGAAATATATGATACATTATCATTATCAATGCTCATCCTAGAATGTAATACCACACTAGTTCTTACTCTTATCCAACTGCAACCTAGTACCCATCAATCAACCTCTTCCAATCCTTCTCTTCTTTATCTGCCTTCATATTTACTTACTCTGCCTTATCACTCAATTTTTCTTTCTGTTAGCTTTCTTTTCTTACAGTTTGCCAATTTTGGATTATTTATTCTAAAGCCACATTTTCCTGCCTCCAGGCTAAAACATTAATGTTCTCTTTTGTCATAAAATTCCCACGTCCTTGTTTTCCCCAACTCCATTACTTGCCCATCTTCAGAGCTTACCTTATGGTTGATTCAGTACTTTAGGAAAACATTAAACATGCTCACAGCTTTTTTCTGGTACTGAGGGTTAAACCTAGGGCCTTGTTCATGTAGGCAAGCACTACCCTGCTCTTAGTTATTTTTTACTTTGAAACAAGGTCTCACCAAATTGCCCAAGCTGGGCTTAAAATTTTGATCCTTCTGCCCTCAGCTGCTGGCAGGGGCTTCCATCTTAAAGCACTTCTTGATTATACTCAATGGGTCTACTTCCCCACTAAACTGTAAACTCCCTGAGGACAGGGAATACGTCTGTCTGCCTTCTCCACCCATAATGACTACAGCCTAGATCAGTGGTTGCCACTTGATAAAAACTTTTTGAATACTGAGGGAATAAATAAGATTATGGTCATATGCATTTCTTTCACTTTGACAAACTCACTGTATTGCTTCTTTGATTATTTCATATCTATTTCTCTTCCATTTACTTCAATTTAATAATGATTTATGTTAATTATTCATCATTCTCATCTGAAGTTGAAATGCTGAGAATCTGATTTCATTGCATGTGGACATTATAGCATTTGATAGAGAGCTGGCTAACTAAATGTGCACAAAGCAATACACTCAATTATTCACCCTCCATCAGATCTTAATGAGAAGTACATATCCAGAGAGAAAAACTTCCAGAGTGCTGGGAAAGGGTACAAAGGGGCTCCCTGTCTCCCTCTCCCCTCTCCCCCGTGCAAAGATGTCTCACAAGGCCACGTGCCCTGGTGTCTGTGGAACGTGTGCTGCTCATTAGAGGCCTCAGTTGTGCCATTATTATTACAGTTCAATGCCGTAAAAAACAAACTATCACTTCAGTGGCCCTTCTCTCTTAAATCACCCAATTTCCCAATGCAACAGCAATTCCAAAGCTGTGGACAGTTTTTATCTTGCAATAATTCACCCTACAGAAGATATTGTTCTCCAAACCCATTTTCATGGCTCTCAAACTTTACAAATACTATGGTTTGAGGCTGTTATGGTCCCTTCAGCTGCTGAATATTGTAAGTCATAATTAACATACATGTTTCAATTCACAGAGGAAATACTGGTTAACCAAAACCACCTCAGCATTTCTGTGAAAGAGATCTCTCTCACCCCACTGATGGAGACCGAACACAAAGGCTGACCTTTGCTCCTCCACTTCCCTCTGTTCACAGTGGAAATAAGCAATCCTGTCGGTTCCCAACTCCAATGTCCCTTGTAAAGCTTCTTGAAATTTTCAAAATTACTCATTTGTTTAACTCTTACGATTGGGTAGTCACTATTCAAGTATATGTTCCATGAACATGGACAGAAGAAAAAAGTGATGGTCTTTATTAGTTGCAAGCAAAAATGATACGTAAGTTCAAATCCCCAGGTATACACTTTTACTAAATTAAATTGATTTGGCCCATTTACGGCTATTATTATTGAGGTAATACTCTTCTGGATAAAATATGAAGGCATTATCCAATATGTATGTAAAATGGAGGAAGCCAGATACTGCAGTATACAATAAAAGTCAGAAATGAAATTGTGGACTTGGTCAAATCACATTAACTCATTACAGCAGGAGATTTTCCTCTTATGTTATAGTTAAATAGTAAAATACGATGCATTTGAAAAAGATTCACTGTAATTTACCAGCATGTATCTTGACATTTAACAAAATAATCTAAAGAACTGAAACCCATCCTCCACCTACAAGATCACCATTCTTTATGTAGTCTTAAATCTAGTGCTGGTAATGTTCCCCTTCACTTGTTATTAAGAAAGGACTTCAAGAAATCCAAAGAGCAGGCAAGAACAAGGACCCCGCTAGCAGCAAAAGCAGCGCTAGTTACAGAATTTTATAATGATCAGAAGTTCTATTTGAGGCTGGGGATTTACTTCAGTGGTTCTGTTGCCTGCCTCACAAGTGCAAAATCCCCAGTTTGATCCCTGGTACAAAGAAAAAAAGTTCTATTTGAAATTTTTATAAGTTCTTCATCAATTAAAACAGGGCAGTTAATTATTACTAAATACAGTGGTTAAAAACCTTTTACAAGTAATACATGGGAGAAAAACTACAGTGGGGTTCTATTTGTCCTAAAAGGGTACAATTTCGAAACAAACTGACTGACATTAAACTGGAGAGGAGAGGAGAGAGCTGAGGTTCAACTCAGCAGAAGAACACTAGCCTACTATCCACAATGCCCATGCACAATGCCCTACCTTGCTCAATTCCCAGTACTGGTAAGAAATAAACAAAAACTAGAGAGGAGAATAATCCTTACTCTTATTGTTCCTAAATATCTGCTGAATATCTAGGCAGACTGGCTTGATATTCAAGAAATCCAAAAAGGTGTACCTGGAGACCATAAAGGAAGTATATCAACACAAGCTTAAATAGCACATAGTTCCTTTTACATGAGAAACCCAAATTATAAGTAAAGAGCAAAATAAAAGATGATAGGAAGTAAGAAGACATATCTTTCTGAAATGGGAAGGGATCAAGGGATGGAAAGAGAGGGTAGAAAGGAAAGGAGAAAAGGATGAACAAAGGAATTAAGATGTATTAGGTGCATGTACCAATTCCACAAAAGGGATATAAACATTATGTATAACAAACAAGGAACAATAAAAATTTGAAACAAGTCATATCTGCTAAGTTTAAGAGAAGCTAACAGAGTTAATATTATTTCCCTAAAACTTCCTAAAAGATAGAAGTTTAAGAAATAAAAGTTGGGCTGGAGATTTAGCTCAGTGGTACCCCACACCTACCTGGCAAGTGCAAGGTCCTGAGTTTGATCCCCAGTACCAATAAATAAATTAATTAATTAAATTAAATTAAAATCTTGCATAATGCTAACATTCAAAGATAATCATTAAAATGTGATGTACTATCTTTTATAGTTGGTGGAAAAATTGCCTCCAAAGATATCACATTTAATCTCTGGAGCCTATAAATATAAAAAAGGCCTTTCAGTAGAAATATGATTGAGGATCTTGAAATGGGGACATTATCCTGAACCATCTGAATAAGCGCTAAGCACAATCACAAATATACTTGTTAAAAAGAGCCAGAAGAAATTACACACAAAAGAGAAAAAGGCCTTGTGATTGAGACTGGAAAGATGTGATCAAAGAATCATGGCAAGACAAAGAATGCTGGGGCTGCAGCGTGCTAGAAGAAGCTCACATGGAGCCTTTGGACGCAGCACAGCCTTGCTTGACTTCCACCCAATGACACTGGATTTTAGACATAGATCCTGCAGAATTGTGAAAGAAAAAAAGTCTCCAAGTTTTTTGTTTATGATGCTGGAAATGGAACCCAGGCCTCATGCATGCTAGGCAGGTGCTCTAACACTGAGCTACATCCCAGATCAAAAAATCTCTTATTTTAAGACAACAAGTCTGTGATAATCTAATACAATAGCCACAGGAAATTGAAATACCTTCAATGATTTTAAGAAGTACTTAACTTAATTCAGCTAACATACAGTAATTGTTTTACTTTTCTCATTGCTGAGACAAAATACCCAACACCCAAAGTTAAAGTAGGAAAGGTTTTTTTGTAGCTCAGTTTGTAGAGGTTTCCATCCACAATCAGCTGGCCCAAGGCAGGATGGTATGGCAAAGGGGCACTGCAGAGGAGAAAGAGTTCATGGCGGACAGAAGACAGCAAAAACAGCAAGCATCAAGCAGCTATAAGACTTGAATAAGCTAAAGTGACTCCATGCTAATAGGCCAGACTGTGTTTCTTCATATGCTAATTGCTACCTTAGTTAAAAGCCAGCCCAGGGGCAAATGGTAGGACAAAAGGTGACTGTAGAACATTTCCTGCATAAGATAAGCAATGTGTTTGCAGTCTTATTCTGTGAATTCCCTGACTCTTTGTTTAGAAAAACCTTATAAAAAGTACCTCAGACCCTGAGCAGTTGCCTCTCTGAGCTACCTGGCTCTGGGAGTGCTCTCTGGCCAGACTAATAAAGGTCTATTTACCATCTAGCCTGGTGTGTTCCCTCCTGGGTTTCTCATTTATCCGTCGAGCTCCCGGAGCCTCGCTGGGTGTTAGGGCCCAGCATCATGGAGGCCTTTTTGGCTGTTCACGGCTTTCGGAAATAAGGCCCTGGGTCTTTCCTCCAGAGCCATCATTGGGCTATAGGATTCAGCATCGTGAAGGCCCTTTCAGCTGTTCACGCTCCATGGAGTGGAAGTGAGACTTTAAGTCTTACACAGCAAGGGAGCAAGAGCAGCCCTTTTTCTGTTACTAATATTCTATCCAGGCTACACACCACTAGGATGGGTAAATCTCACACCCAGGATGGGTCTTCCCATTATGCACACTCAGAACTATGACAAACCAACCAGTGGACTAATTTAGTAATCACACACACTCCAGAACTAGCTGCCTCTGAAAAGTTCCACCTATGACCACATGAGGCTTTGGGGGAACATCTGGACTCAAGCCATAACAGACCCTTCTGAAATACGTCTTTGTATAGATGTTTATATATTCTATTATCTGACATACCATTAATTTATTTTATACATAAATTAAAATTCTTTCACTATTATAAATAACATTCTAATGAACATCTTAATATAAAAACTATATTCTTGCTTTATTTTTCACTTTCTTGGGGTACTGTTATAGGAGTGATCTTGACAATCTTTTCAGAAAGACAGTACCAATTTAAATTGCACTCAATGTATTACCATAATCTAGAATTATTTTTTCCTAGTGTATGTTTGTAGTACATGTTTACATTTATTGTGGGGAATTGGTACATGTACAAAATATATATTAATTCCTTTTTTCTTTAATTCCTTTCCTTTCTCTCCCTCCATACACCATCATTTCATCCCCCCCCCCTTTTTTGTACATGTTTGCAATACATAATGTATACATTCCTAGTTTGGATTTGGTACACGTACAAAGCACATCTTAATTCCTTATTTCACTCCTTTCCCCTGTGAGAAAGATCTCCCCTACTTCCTATTATTTTTCTTTTAATCGTTGTTTATTTACACTTTGGGTTTCTCATATAAGAGGAACCCAACAATATTTAAACTATGTGCCTGATTTATTTAACTTAACATTATGATCCCAAGACACAAGCATTTTCCTGCAAATGACTCAAGTTTATCCTTCTTTATGGCAGACTAGCACTCCATTGTGTGTAAATACAGTGGATCCCCTAAACTCAGGGAGTTATATTCTAGTGCAACTGCAAATTGTGAAAAACTACAATTTCAGATATGGTCAGAAAAAGGCCTATAAATGTCTATTATGCTACTGCAGCATAACATTTTAGTTCCCAGAACAAAACCAGTAGTTCAACCTTCTCTTGGAGTATCTTAAATTTCTGGCACCTAGGTGCATTGCCAGAAGCCTTAGAATGTGCAGGGAATTTTAGCACCATTTTAGGGATCTTAGGGCTTTAAGAACAAAATCTTAATAGCAGTTCAGCAAGCTGTTATGATGCAGGAATGCTAGTGCATCCCCTGGAGCTGGGTTACAGGGCAGCAGCCAATCAGCAGCAAGGAGAACTGACTATCGCTCTCGGATTGGCTACTTGCAAACCTCTGCCAAAAGAACAATTGCAGAGGATATTTCTGGTTTTCAAGAAATTCGGGTGGGGGGGGCTTAGCTCAGAGGTTTTGCAGACTTCCTGCCTCGAAGGCACAAAGTCCAGAGTTCAACTGAGGCTGCGAACTCTGAACTGTGACTTCATGGGAATATACTGTACATTTTACTTGTCCAGTCATCTTTGGCCACTCCAAGATCTAGCTATTATGAATTGTGCTACTACACCTACAAGGAGAATAACTACATCAAATAGAATTTCCATTTTCAGCCTTTTGAGGAATCTCCATACAGATTTCCATAGTGGTTATACTAGTTTACATTCCCAGCAACAGCGTAGAAGGGTTCTTTTTTCCAAATAGCCTGGCCAGCTTTCATTATTATTTGATTCCTTGGTGATGACCATTCTTTCTGGGGAAAAATATAATCTTAGTGTTGTTCAATTTGCATTTCCCTAATGGTCAGAGAAGTTAAACATTTCTTTATGTATTTATGGGCCATTTGTACATCTATGAAGTAACTATTCATTTCACTTGTTCATTTTTTATTGGACCTTTTACTTTGGGAGGGGTTTGAATTCCATATATATTCTAGATATTAGTGCTCTGTGTCTGATACAGCATGCAGCTGGCAAAATATTTTTCCCGTTCTGTAGGTATTTGTTCCACTCTGTTGGTTGGCTCTTTTGCTGCGTATAAGCTTTTTAATTTAATATGACTGCATTTGTAATCTGGTTCTGTTCAGAAAGTCCTCGTCTACGCCTAAGACTTCAGAAGTTTTACCTATTTTATCTTTCAGTGGGTTAAGTGCTTCTGTTGTAACATTTAGTTCCTTGAATCACTCTGACTTTGGTTTAACATGGTGAACGATATGGATCTATGCTCAATCTTCTGCATGAGGAGAGCCAGTCTTTCCAACGCCATTTATTAAAGAGGCTGGATATCTTTCCTCCAGTGTATGTTTTTGGTCCATTTGTTAAAGATAAAATAGTTGAATGCACTTGGTGGTTTCTGCATCTTCTTTTCTGTTCCACTGATCGTGTCTACTTTGTGCCAATATCATGATGTTTTTAACACTGCAGCTTTGTAATATAACTTCAAGTCCAGGACTGTGGTATCTCCCGCTTTGCTCCTATTACCCAGAATTGCTTCTGCTATTCTGCATTTATTCTGATTCCGTATGAATTTCAGAATACTTTTCTCAGTTCATTGAAGAATATAGTTGGAATTTTGATTGGGATTGCATTAAATCTGTAAATCTGTTTGAGAAGTATGGTCATTTTGACTATATTGTTTTTGCCAATCCGGGAACAGGGAATCTTTCCATTTTTTGATGTCCTCTTCAATTTCCTTTTCAGGAGCTACAGTGTTTTTGTTTTTATTTTTTTATTCCAGGGATTGAACTCAGCACTGCCTTGCGAGGCAGGCAGCAGCACCACTGAGCTAAATCCCCAGCTCTGGGTGCTATAGTTTTTGAGTAGGGGTCTTTCACTTCCTTAATTACATTAATTCCTAAATATTTAGTTTTTCTTGATGCTATTTTAAATGGAAATCCTTTTCTAATTTCTTTCTCAATGGGTTACATGTGTACAGGAACGCTATTGATTTTTCTGTGTTTTGTGTCCTGTTACACTATTAAGAGTCATTTGGTGAATTTCTTGGATATTCCAGTAGAAGATTACATCAACTATAAACGACAATTTGACTTCTTCCTTTGCTATACATCACCTTTTTATTTCTTTTTCTTGCCTAATTGTTCTTGCTAGTGTTTTGAGTACTTTGTTGAGCAGGAGTGGTGACAGTGGATATTTCCATCTTGTTCATGACTTTAGAGGGAAAGCTTTCAGTTTTTCCCCATTTAATACCATTTTGGCATTAGATTTGTCATAAATGTCTTTTATCAGATTGAGATAAGGCTTTTTTCTACACCTATTTTCTTCAGTGCTTTATCATGAAAGGATGTTGGATTTGCCAAAGGCTTTTTCTGCATCTTTTGAGAGGATTGTGCGATTTCTGTCATTGCTTCCGTTTATGTGGCACATTCCACTTTTTAATTTGCATATGTTCTTTGGGTCACCCTCCTTTGATCTCAATTTCATTGATTTCTGTTCTGATCTTAATAATTTCCTCACTTGTACAAGCTTTGGGTTTGGACTGTTCTTGTTTTTCTAGGCCCTTGAGATGCATCATTATATATTTGGGCTCGCTTTGTTTTTGTGATGGGGGCATTCACAGCTATAACCTTGCCTCTCATTGTGTCGCATAACTTCTGATATGTTGCCTGGCATTATCACTTAGTTCTAGAAACTGTTTTATTTCTTCCTTGATTTCTTCTAAAATAACTGTTTAAGATTTTATTATTTAATTTTCATGCACTTGCATAATTTGTTGTATCTTTTGGTATTGGTATCTAATTTCATTGTGCTATGATTTGATAATATGGATGGTATAATTTCAGTTCTTTTTATATTACTTAAGCTTGTTCTGCTGACTAGTATGTGGTCTATTTTGGAGAAAGTTCTATGTGCTGTTAAAAAGTATGTATTCTATTGTTGGGTAGAACACTGTAGATATTGCGTGCATTTGTTCAAAGGTTTGGTTCAACTCTGATACTTCTTTGTTGATTTGAGGGGGGCTGGTTTATCTGTTTACTTGTATATGTACTGCTGAAGCAAGCACTGATCTGTCCACTTGTGACAGTGGGGTTCTGAGGTCCCCACTCTAATTGTGTTTAAGCTTATTTGGTCTTTTATATCCAGTAGTACTTGTTTTATAAAGTTAGGCCATTCTTTGGCTCATATATGCTAATAATTGTCTCTTCCTGTTGGATTGTTCCCTTAACCAATATATAGTGACCTTTTTTGCTCTTTTGATCAGTTTTGGCTATAAATTCACTTTTTCTGAATATAGAATAGCTATACCTATTTTTTTTTTCAGGTTCCCCAGCATGGAATACTGTTTTCCGTCCTTTGATTTTTTTTTAGTTTGAGTTTCTTTTTTAGTTACATGTGTTTCTTATACACAGCACACCATTGGATTTTGTTTCTTGACCCATTCTGCCAGTCCGTGTCTTCCGATTGGGGAATTGAGACCATTCACACTGAGTTATTACTACTGACAGGTATTGATTTATTCCTGTCACTGCCTTATTTCCTGTTGCTGATTCCCCTTCTCTTCTACTTAAATGCTCATCTTACCTGGTACATGCATTCTATTAGACATTTTATCATTGTTAGCTTCATTGTCTCTTTCTAGGATATCACTAAGGATTCTTTGGAGTGCTGGTATAATGGTCAGAAATTTCCTTAGATGCTCTTTATCATTCAGTATCTCATTACTTACCAGTTTTGAAAGACAGTTTTGCAGGATCTATCAGCCTGGGTTGGATATTGTTTTCTATTAGGGCTTGAAATACTTCAAGGTCTCCTGTCCCTTAAGGTCTGTGTTGAGATGTCTTCTCTAATTCTAATGGGTTTTACTTCATAAGTGATTTGTTGTTTTTCTTTAACAGCTTTTAAGATTCTGTTCTTGTGTTGGATTTCTGGGATTTTATTATGATGTCTTGTGTAGAGCTTCTTTTCTAAATATGACTATTTGAGGTTCTAGCTGCCTCAGTTATCTGTAAGTTAAATTCATTTCCCATATTTGGAAAGTTGTTTACTATCATTTCAGTAAATAGGTTTTTTATTACATTTGCACTGTCTTTTGATTTTCATTCTTTCCAGTCAACCTTGTTTAGTCTTGTTTGCATCATCTAGGAGCTATGGGATCCATTTTTTATGTCCCCTTATTATTTTAAGGTATCTCTCAGTAATTGGTCACCGACAACAGGCCTGTTTTCTAGTTCTGACACTCCATCCTCATCCTGGTCACTTCTGGTGCCCACACTTTCAATAGAATTTTTATCTTCTGAGAGTCCTTTAAAGTTTACAATTCTTTCACATATGGAAGATCACCAACTTAACTAAGTTCTCACAAGGATTAGTGATGGAACCATGAATATATTTGCCCAGTATCAAACTGAAATGAATATTAACACTCTTGTTCTATCACTGAGCCACATCCCCCACCTTGTTTTATTTTTTTGAGACAAAGTCTTGCTAAATTGCCCAGGCTAGTCTTGAACTTGGAATCCTCAGCCTCCCAAGTAGCTAGAATTACAACCACCATACTCAGCTCTTATCTTTAATTCTTGTACATCAATCAATTTTATGTCTGGTAGCATACTGAAACAGATTAGTAATGAAAAAAGTAATGAAAAAAATTTTATAAAAACTCCACTTTCAGAAAATGAACATAACTGTATCTTCATTTTCAAATCAGACTCTAGGAGTCAATTTAAATGTATGTGGGAGTTAAGAGCTAAAACTACAGGTGCTATTACATTTGGGTGCTGCAATATTTCAAAGAACTTAGTGAACCAATTTCCCTATGATACTTCATTTTTAGTAGTTCAGGCTTTATATCAGTTCCATCTCTATCCACTTTTTCTCTTCTGATCCTCTCCCAGGTGAAAATCGTAATGCCCATGGTCCCGCTTCTACCACGCTGACTAAATAAGACCTGTTCCATCCTAATACCTGCTGCTGTAGGTCTCCTTCACTTCAAAGGTTCCTTCTCTCCCTGTTGTTTCCTGATGAGTATCATTTCAGAATTGCATGAGCTACTCCTCCCCATTGCTCACTGCTTCACATTGTGCTATTTGTTGTCTCCTGTCCTCACAGCAAGTACCGACCACAAAAAAATTTACCCAGAAAATGCACAGGCCTTGGAGGAACCTTCATTCATTTCATTCTGTAGAAGCTGGTAAATGAAAAACCTCTGCACTAAACACAACACTCATCTGTCACTTCTGTATTGCATGTGGATTAGCTCCCTTTGCTTCCCCTATTTATTCCTGGCTTCCTGAAAGACTCTAACCACCTTTTATTCTCATCTGGCATGCAATCCCTCAGCATACTCCTGAGCCTTTTCCTTTCATCAGAAAATTTTAACAATCGCCTGCATTCCTACAGGCCTTACATGAGAGTTATCCTTAACAAATGACCTAATGATTCCTTTGTGATTGGAATCCTCTCAAAAATATTTTGGGGAGAAAAAATACTTTTCTTTCCTTTTCTTTTAGTCTCAGGGAAATAAGATCACCAAAGGGAAAGGTTGGCAGATGGCCGCTGAGAGCGAGGTTATTCTGGAATACTCAAGCACATAAGTCTTCTCAGTAAACTTAAGAGGAGCAGGAGCCACTCCAGAACCTGCTGAGTCGGGTTTTCTTAGGGAAGTGGGGGACCTAAAAGATTTCTGAAGACCTTTGCTTCATCACTAACTCATCAGATGAATATGCCAGCTTCAATATGGCACAATGACAAAACAAGAAAGTCTTCAGCAATAAATGCAGCGGCAATTTATACATAACTTCGGAGAATCTCAAAGTCAGAACATCTGAACACACTTTTAAAAAACATTATGACAATAGTGATTTCTCTATTCATATATGGTACTAACACTTTTCTATATGTTATGGAAAAAAGTATCATCATTTAAATATTCAGATGTAGACAATTATTGCTTAAGTAAAAATTAATTTTAAAAAGAAACATATTCAGAAGTATAAGATTCAGCCTTTGCATCTTGCCAGTGCACAAGGCTACCTGTCCTTCAGTTCCTTCAGTCTCCTGGAGAGGAGATAATATATAAATTGTTCCTTTTGGCTCTAAAATATTACTTTTTAAGATTTTCTTCTCCAATATATATTTCCCAAGACCTACTTTTCTCATCTTCTTTCAAATACCTGGTTGCTTATTTTAAAATACGTTGTGTTTTCGATATTTCTTGCCTATTCATGGAAAGCAATCCCTTATCCACCACCCTTCTTTCCCATTTTGCAGAGTTGGGAATCTTATAATCACCATTATTCTCATTTTGGCCCCAACAGCATTTCTATGCCATCGACTCTTTAAACAAAGAAAATTGAGTCCTGATTCTCTAACCTTTGCTAGTTGCTTCTTCCTATTGTTTTGGGGTTTTTTTGTCCTTTACATTCACACATAATTTATAAAGATTCATGTGTACACTGTGATGTTCTGCTATCTGTATATAATTTTTAATGATCAAATCAGGATAATGGGCATATCTATCACATTAAATATTTATCATTTCTTTGTGGTGAGAATAATAAAAATCTCTTCTAGGGATGGAATGTACACAGCTCATCAATAACACTTACCTAGTTAACATGTGCAAGCCTTGGTTTTGGGGGTTTTGTGTTGTTGCTGTTGTTGTTATTGTTGTTTGTGGTACGGGGGGGGGCAAACTCAGGACCTTGCGCTTGCAGGGCAGGCTTGGTGTCAGTGAGCTAAATCCCCGGCCCTGCAAGGCCTTGGTTTTAATCCCCAGCACCAGAAAAACTAAACTAAAAACAGAAAGCAAAATCTTCTCTTCTAGCTAAACTGAAATATACATTACTGTATATAATGCATGTTTTGTAGTAATGAAGCTTTGCCCTTAGATAAACCATTGGCTTTTGTCTGCTATTCCACAAACATCCAACTGGTTATACATTCACATTTGTAATATGAAAACTCTAGATTAAGTTATATATTACATACACACACACACACACACACACACACACACATAATTCTTCATTTAACAAAGGGATATAGAGTTCTATAGAAAGTTCATTTTAAAACACTTTCTATCTGAATGTAATGAGACACACCTGGAATTCTAGCTACCCAGGAGTCTGAGGCAGGAGGTTTGGGCATCATAGTGAGATCCTTTCTCAAAAAACAATTTTAGGGCTGCAGACTTAGCTCAGTGGCATGGTGCCTGCCTTGCAAGCGCAAGGTCCTGAGTTCAATCCCCAGTATCAAAAATAAATAAATAAAAGAAAAAATCTTTAAAAAAGAAAAACTATTTTACAATAAATTATTTTAGAAAGTGATCTACTCTTAACAAAATATATCCATATTACTCTAGATCACAATTGCTTTTACTGATACAATCCACTTGTTGACTTGTTTTTAAAAACTTACAGCATTAAAATCTAGAATAATCATAGCTTGGTAACAAAATATATGCCTACAAAATATATGCAGACATTTTGATAACCCAGAAAGATATTGTAGGGTACCAGGCATAGGAACCTACTCTCCTTAAAGTATACATTACTTCATATTTTTAGTAACAATATCTAAATATAAAATACTCTAAATTATCACAGAATGGAGGGAATTTTAGAAAGCAATTTAATGTACATATACTTAGAAATATGTAAGATATAATTGCCACCTAATTAAGTCTAGGTGTTATTGTTTTTTGGTTTGGTTATTTTGTTTTTTTTTTTTTAAGACAGGGTCTCACTATGTAGTTGAGACTGCCCTGGAACTCACTATGTAGTCCAGGCTAGTCTCAAACTCACGGTGATCCTCCTGCCTCAGCCTCCTGAGTGCTGGGATTACAGGCATGTGCCACCAAGCCCCAGCTCTAGGTGTTACTTTAGAGAAGATATTATACTTCTAGTCAAATCGCTTATCAAACTGTTCAAAGCGCCCAATTCACATGTCCACTAAGTAATATTTCAAGCTTTTGCTTATTTTTCCAACCTGTATTTAGGAACCTAGGATTTTTGTTTTTATTTTCAATATTCATGAGGCATACAGTAATGCACAGAGAAAGCTGCCACTAGAGGATCTTTGGAAAAGAGATTTTTATAAGGCAAGATATAGTTTTCCCCTAGCTATGACTTACTATGCCAAATTTTAAATTCCCAGAGAATAACTCTACTGGAACAGACACCTTCGTCCACTCCCTTCTGGGCTGCATTCCCAGCCCTCCATGAAGGATTGCTGTGAACTGAGAATGTCATTATTGGAGACAGAACTCCTTACATGATTATGTGCTGGCCTTTAGCACATTATCACTGCACAGCATTTTTATTTAACTATACAGTATGTTTTCTAAAATAAGAATATAAGCCAGTAGTAAATCTACATAAATTATAGACATGTCAGTATTTTTATTTCATTAACAACCTTCAGTAACTTTTTGAAAACTAGCCTCTAATTTCAGAAAAATAGGATATGTTATTATTTTGGAAATATTGCTTCAAATGATAAAGGTAGATCTACCAATGTAACAGCATTTTATACTAATATGATTGTTCTCCAAAGGATCCAGTCATTATAGTACTGCTAAAACAATTTTATAACACTAGGAGTGACAACCCTATAAGCCTTAGGTATCAGAAAAGGAAGATATTTCAATTTCACTAGCAGATGAGAAAGAGTTGTTTCCACTGTCCACAGTTACTGCAGACTGGCAAAGAATTCTAACTCTATCTATAGTAAAGGAGTTAGATCAGCACATGAAATCTCTTGTTAGTGGCAAGGGAGTGGGAAACGTGACCTAGCCGTTCATATACACAAAGTATGTTGTCATTAAGGTGCCATGGGCTGTATTACACACAAACCACTGGATAGGGCCAGGACAAAAGCTTATTAGATTTCAAATACATCTAATGGATGCCCAAAGAAAGACAATAGTAAAAAAAATAAAAAATAAAAAAAACACAAGAAAGGGAAATTCAATGCCAAAGGAAAAAATCTACATGCTTATAGGTTTAATGCTTCAGACAAGCTTATGAAGCTAAATGTTTATACAAAATAAAGTCTAATTAATCTTTCTTACAGGAGAAAATTCATACAGCCATATTTTCCGTTGGACTTAGATCAAAAAGGGTCATTTATCTATAAGAGCATAATTACCCCAAAACAACTAGAGACAAAGGACAGAGGCCAAGAGAATACAAGTAAATCATAGCCAAATATGAGAAAGGAAAAATTGATTTTTAAAAACACTGTATAACACAGTTCCACAAATTGTTAGTAGATACCACCTTAATATTTACAAAATGCTTTTATACACATTTTCTATTTTTTTCTCTGTCACCCTCATACAACTCTGGGAAGTACGCCAGGTAGATAACAGTATCTTCTAACTTTTAGGGGGGAAAAATACAGTCACTCACTGAAGTAGTGACTCACTGAAGGTCACAAAGGTAGCAAGAAACAAAATCAAGAATTGATTCAAGTTTTCATGGTACAAATATGATTCTCTTTTCATTAAGCTGTTAGAAATAGGTTCCCAGACTATCAGTGCCAGCAAAATGTACTCCACCAAAAGGCAAGAGGACTCAACAAAGCAGAAGGGTGCACCGAGTGCTAGAACAAAGGAGACTGGCTCTTTTATCCCTAACGCAGGAGGGGTAGCTGAGCTCTTTTCCACTGGCTGGTAGAAGGTTCACAATCTGTCCCAACTGGCTAACTCAAGTGGCTTAGGATGAACCAGAAGTGGAGGAGGAAGGGTTACAGAAGGAAGGGGAACATAGAGAGCGGAAAGTCCTAGGCTCTTGATAAGCTATCTTTGGTTTATAGTTGTGTTCCCAGGGTTTGAACTGAGCAGGCAACTTTGTGACTGGTGCATATTCAGGATGAGCAAGAGCTCAAGATAGAGACAATCCCATTTGATAGAAAAGTGAGAACTTATTGTTTACCACAATGCCATTATTAAATAAAACTCCTACTAAAATTCACCAAAGGCATTCTAATAGAATTCTGCTTAATTTAACCATGCACTGCTCACTCATCAGTCCTCCAGTCAATCTCAAAATTGTCAATATGGAACTGTTTTCACACTCCAGCAAATTTTAGAAAAACTGCAATAAAGGATTTCAGAAATGAATCCTCTTTTTTTTTTGGTACTGGGGATTAAAGTTTGGGACCCTGTGCTTGTGAAATAGGCAATGGAACCAATGAGCTAAATTCCCGGCTCAAAAATAAATCCTTTAAGAAAATGTAACTTATTCTAACCTTATGATTGCATCTAATGAATTCTAGTTCACCCTTTCGACACTGATGAGCCAGTGCCAGTGACAGACTGGACAGAAGTAGGCTTCTGACCAAAGCCCTCTTCATCAGGAGATCTAAGTCTCTGCCTAATGCCAGATTAAGAAAAATGGAACCAAAAGTCCCCTGCTTAAAGTCTCCTGTCAGGTGACTCTCCCACCCCTTCCAAACCCTTAAAACTCTCAAGTCTGTAAGACAGAACCTTCTCTCTTCTGCCTGCCAGATCAGAGAGGTCCCACTCAGGTTCACCAATAAACCTGCTTGGAATACCAAGCTTGAGTGGGAAGCAACAGCTTGTCCTGGGCTGACTCTTGGCTCCTGAGATTCCTCCACCCCTCGCCCAGCTTACTAACCCCAATCCTTGGGGGACCTCAGAACCTAACTATCTAAACTGATAAGTGGCCTTCTCTTTCCTGCCTCCGGCCACCCTTGCCAACTTCAGGCAAGGATCTCATCGCCAGATCTCACCCAGCACGCTTGCCAGCTCAATGTGACTGCCAATACCTGTAGGCCCAGACTTGGATTTCTCCAGCCTCTCTTGGCGTGTGGAAAGGTTTGATCTGCAACCCACTCTTCCCAATCATTCTCCTCTTTCCAAGGAGAAGGGGGCTTGTGCCTGTTGACCAAGGGGGACACTTTCTCTTGGTGGCTAAAAAAACCTCCATCCTGCCACAGCAGCTCAGACTCTGGTCTCCAGGCACTCCCAGCAGACAGATTCCTGACCCCAGCCAACTTTCTGGCCCTCCCTGGATGGGAAGTCACCCCTCAAAATCTTCAGGAGACACCCCTCTGGGCTGCCTCCTCCATAATCTCCCCCAACTGGGCCTAAGGGAGATGTCAAAACAAAACCCCTCTATTTTTATTCTACCTCTGTGTGGCCAAATTAGAAGGTGGATAATGGCTTTCACTGTCCTGTCAAAGGCACCTTTTACTTTTTACCAGATCCTGACAATTTTATCCAGAGGAATGGAAACTGCTCTGAGGTCCCCTATATGAAAGCTTTCTTCACTCCCCAAGAGTGCCCCTATATCTGTACTTCCCTCTCCTCCTTCCCAATCTTGAAGGATGAAAAGCCTCTGTACCCCTCTTCCCACCTCTGTACCCCTCTTCCCACCTCTGTAGATGACCTCCTCACTGGCACCACCCTCCCCACCAGTCACTTGGAGAGGGGCCACCTGAGTGTGGAACTCAGAACAGCTACAGGCCAGCTCCATCAACTAGCTCCATGTCACAGTAAAGGTGCTGAGTTCAAGTCAGCAGGAGGTCAGAGAGTGGAGTTCAAGCTGGTAAGAGGCACAAAGACTACTACAGGCTCAACGAATCCAGTTCCAGCCTCATAGCCAGAAACCAGCCTGAACGTCAGTGGAACTAAAACTTAAGAGACATATCTACTACTCTACCACAAATCTACGGCAGGCTTGATGGTATTAAACAACTCAGATCTGGTCTCTGTCTGCCCACACTGTCTACCAGTGACAGCAGAGACATTCCTTAGATTGGACTTTTGTTTTTGTTTTTTCCTTAATTTCTTTTTTTTTTTTCTTTTCCTCTTTTCTGGTTTTTGTTCTTGTTCTTTCATTTTTTGTGACTGTTTGTTCTTGTTTTCACATGGGTATGAACCTGGTTTCTAGTGGGTTTTTTTGTTGTGGTTGTTCTGTTCTGTTCTTGTTTTTATTTCTTCCTTCTCTCTTTCCCTCCTGTCTTCACAAGTTTCCCACAGTTTTATGATCTTCCTTTCTCATCCAACCTTGCTTCTAATCTCTTCTATTTCTCTGTTTTTTCCCCATAATCCCTTTTAAATTTTCTCCCCAAAGGGTAAAATCATCATATTGAGTGTTTATTTATTGTATAAAATTTTCTGGTTTATGCTACATTTTGTTATAAAGCACAAATCTAGTTCATACACTTAAAGGTGGCAAATTAATGGTTATCACACTTTGTCATTTTCTAGGCTGCTTGATGCTGTTATTGCTGATTGTACTACATTAGTCAAGGTGGCATAATTGTGTTAAATAGTTGTTCTTCCTGGTATTCTAAGACTGACATTGCATAAGGGTCTTAAGAAATAATATGGGCCAGTGACAAAGCACTGGGGGCTGGGCCAAGAAAGCAGAAACTTCTCATACCTATTAAAGAGGTAAGATCTTGTAGCAGACCCAAAACCCAAAATCCAGCTACACTTGGAAGACATGTCTGAGTAGTCATTTCTTAAGGGCTCTGAATAAAGCTACTCATGAAAAGCAATCTAACAAGATCAACCCAGGAATTCAAACTTTAAAAAAATAGAAAATGAGGGCCAGGGATTTAGCGCAATGGTTCCACCACCTGCCTCACAAGCACAAGGACCTGAGTTTGATCCCCGGTACAAAATAAATAAATAAAAAAAATAGAAAATGAGAAGACACTTAAACAACAAGGCCCAGACTTTCAGCTCAAGAGAGGCAAATCCAGGAGGCAATGAAGTAGAACAATCCTAAATCCACCCATCTGGATTCTCTGAAATGATAACAGCAGAAGCAAACTAGATGGAATGAGGTTCTAGAAAAAACTCAAAGCAGAAATAATTTCTCATATAACTACAGAGATAGTGACCAGAATGAGCCAGGCGTGGTAGTGTACACCTGTAATCCCAGCACTCAGGAGGCTGAGGCAGGAGGATCGCTGTGAGTTCGAGACCAGTCTGGGCTAAATAGTGAGTTCCATGTCAGTCTCAACTACATAGTGAAACCCTGTCTCAAAAAACAAGACAAACAAACAGAATGAAAGACATACTTAGTGACTCTAGAGCAGATACAGATTAAAAAAAAAAAAAGAGGAGCTTAGGAACAAGATGAAATCCATGACCAATCAACAAAAGAAAGATATGGAATTCATGAAACAGATTCAAACATATTCAAGAGATTAAAAACCCCAGTGAAAGTATATGCAGCATAATGAGTCAATGTGAGGACAGAATATCAGATACAGAAGATAGGATTGCAGTGAGCAATCATGAAAAGAAAGATTTCTTAAAAATAGGATGGGACCATGTAGCAGGTGCTACATGATGCAAAGAAGAATGACATAAGCTTGATTGGAATCAATGAAAAAGCAGGAAATAGCCCAAATGACATAAAAAAATTGTTCCCAAATGTAATGGCAGAAAACTTCCCAAACAGGGAAAAAGAATTTGACATACAGCTAAATGAGACTTATAGAATTCCAATTACCCATGATAAAAAACAATCTTCCCCAAGGCATATAATAGTCAAGATTCCAGAAATTCAACACTAGAACAAAATATTAGAGCCGGGTAGGGTGGAGCACACCTGTAATCCCAGCACTTGGGAGGCTGAGGCAGGCAGATTGCTGTGAGTTCAAGGCCAGCCTGGGCTACATAGTGAGTTTGGGCCTAGCCTGAAATACAAAGAGAGACAATGCCTCAAAAACAACAACAACAAAAACAAAATACTAAAAGCTTTGAGAGAAAATAAACAAATCGCCTAAAAAGGAAAGCCCATCAGAATCATAGCAGACTTGTCAACCTCAACTCAAGGAGAGCTTGGAGTAAAGCATTATTTCAAGCCCTAAAGGTAAACAATCTCCAACCCAGACTGACATATCCCTCAAACCTATCTTTCAAAATTGATGAAGAAATAAGATACTTCCATGACAGAAAACACCTGAGAAAATTCATGAACACCAAACCAGCACTCCATAGTACTCTGAAGAATATTCTAGAAAGATAACAAGGATTATAACTCCATAAACCTAACAGAATGAATGTACCAAGCAAGGGAAGAAATTAAACAAAGGAGGAAAGAAGGGAGCCAACAGGAAAATAGTATGACAAGGATAAGTCAATATATATCAGTTATGCTCATCAATGTCAATGGTCTCAATTCAGGGATCAAAAGAAACAGACTAGATCAAGGATGTAGCTCAATGGCACCCACCTGACTGGCAAGCACAAGATCCTGAATTTGATCCCCAGTACTGGGGTGGGGGGGAGAACCAGATTGGCAGAATGGATCAAGAAGCAAGATCCAACAATATGCTACATATAAGAAACACACTCATTCAACAAGAAATTAATAGACTGAAAGTCAAAGGATGGAAAACAATACTCCACGTGACAGGAACCCAGGAAAAAGCAGGGGTAGCTATTCTCTTCACAGACAAAGTGGATTTCTAGCCAAGACTGATTAAGAGAGACAAAGAAAGCCACTACATCCTTGTAAAGAGTACAATCCAAGAGGAAGAGATAACAATCAAAAGAATATATGCACCAAAATAGCAGTGCACCCAACTATATAAAACAAATATTAATATACAAGAAAAATCAAATAAGCACTAATACAATTGTAATGGGAGGCCTGAATATTGCACTGTCACAAAAAGACATATCAACTACACAAAAAGTCAACAATGAAATATCAGAACTGAACCAAACTGTTGAACAAATGAACTATCAGAAAGCACATTCTTGGGGCCGGGGATTTAGCTCAGCGGTTTGGTGGCCTGCGTTGCAAGCACAAGGACCCAAGTTCAATCTCCGGTACCAAAAAAAAGAAAACACATTCTTCTCAGCTGCATAAAGGACATTCTCCAAATTAGACCACAACTCATAGAACACGCTTAAGTAAATGCAAAAGAATTGAAATTATCTGAGGCATATCATCAGACCATAGTGCAATAAAATTGGAACTCCAAGTCAAAAGAAACCACAAGAAGTTCGATCCCCAGTACCAAAAAGAAAAAAAAAGAAAAAGAAAGAAACCACAAGAACTTCATAAACACAGGAAAAGTAACACCCTCCTAACAACCAATGGGACACAGATGAAATAAAGAAATTAGCTCTCTCGCCATTGTTGGAGGTAGCCCGGCAGCTCTTTCCCCCAGTAAAGTCTTGCTTCAGGTGCTCCAGTTCAGCTCATTTTCTTTCATTCTGGTGTCAAAACTCAGGAAGGCAATGGCTGGAATTTCACCGCGATCCCCCACTGGTCAGGGTTGATTGGTCTCCCGGCTGTCCTGTCTGACAAGCACCTGACTAGAGACCTTCTTCACCTTTGCCATTGCTGACACCCCACATCCACACGGGTCCCTGATGTCTGGGTGAGTACTCAGATCAGTCTCACTCTCTCTGTCCTCTGTCCCTCTCTCTCTGAAAATCCTAGCATTAGGTCAGACAGACTCCTCAGCCATGGCCAGGACCGCCACCCCATCTGCCCAGCTCCTCTCCTCTCTTCAGAGATCCTTAAGGAGGACGAGGACGCTCCTCCTTTTTGCCCTTCTTTTTTGTTGTTGTTGGGTTTTTTTGTTTGTTTATTTTTGTTTTTTTGAGACAGGGTCTCACTTCTTTTCAGGAGCTGATACTCGCCCTCCATATCTGGCCCTCCACTGACACGGGAGTTACATGATCCAAACCTCCTCAGTCAACATCACTCGGATGTTTGCTAGCTAACTTCAAAACTCTCAGGGCTCACAGGCAACATCAACCCCCAACGCCTTGTGTTTTTACTGCAATCGCCTTATATGTGTTTACTGAAATCAGGCCCCAATATAAATTAAACAATGACTACCACTGACCAGAAAATGGAACATTCAACCTAAACATTTTACAGGATCTTTACAAATTTTGTCAGTGCAAAGGAAAATGGTCTGAAGTCCCCTACACGCAGGATTTTTCCTACCTTTGTACTGTCCCTCCCTCTGTCAATCTTGCAATACCTCTCAGATTCTTCTGGCCCAAGCAGCATCATCCGCAACCCCGATCCATGCCCAGAAGCCAACATGCCTGCCTTCCACCCAGCAGATCACTCCCCTCTTGCTCTGCCTCCACCCTACAATCCCTCTGCCTCCTCTTCCTTGGCTCCATCAGTTCCTTCCTTGTGCTCTTTCTCCCCACAGTGATCTCACTCCCCACACCTAAAGCCGCCCAGACCCCCTACTTCTCCACCACACACCCACTTCCCATACCTCACTCTCCCTGCTCCTCCAGCCCCTCCCAAACAGGAGAAAGAGGTAACACCCCCCCTCAGATGCAGCTGCAACACTCTACCTCTGTGTTTCCTCTTACCCTCTATTGCCATGTTACACAAAAGGCTGCAAAGATAGGTGAGACTTTTAAGGTACCTATACCCACTGCTTTGCCTGCTTTCCCTGCCTCAGCTTACCCCAAGGAAAGGAGGAAGCAAAACTCTATTAAAAAAAAAAGTAAAATCCTCTCCTGACCCTACCTATTTACAAATCAACAACTTCATTGGCAAGCTACATTACCAAGAAATACAAGAAAGGGCACATACAGGGAAAAGAAAAGAGGAAATTAGACAGTTTCTACAATTAAACAATAATACAATACAACGTATCAGAATTTATGGAATGCAATGAAAGCAGTCCTACAAGAAAAATTTATAGCAGTGAATACCCACATCAGGAACAGAATAGGTCCAAATAAGCAACCTAATGTTGAACCTCAAGCTTCTCGAAAAAGAAGAACAATTCAAGCCCTAAGTGTGTATGAGGGAGAAAATTATAAAGATCAGAACAAAAATTAATGCAATGGAGACTAAGAAAACAATATAAAGAAGGGCATGGGATTTAGCTCTGTGGTACCACTCCTGCCTCACAAGGGCAAGGACCAGAGTTCAATCCCTGGTTCCACCCCCCGCCATAAAAAAAAGAAAAGAAAGAAAACAATACAAATAATCGATAAATCAAAAAATGGTTCTTTGGGACTGGAGATTCAGCTCAGTGATTCTGCCATCTGCCACGCAAGTGCAAGGGCTGGAGTTCGATCCCCAGTACCAAAAAAAACGGTTCTTCGAAAGAGTACATAAAATTGACAAACCCTAAGCCAACCCTATCAAAAAAAGGAAAGAAAAGACTCAAATACATGCAATTAGGATTGAAAAGGGTGAAATCACAACAGATCCTAAAGAAATCCAGATCATTAGTACCTATTTCAAGAACCTGTATTCTTTTTTTTTTGGTACCGGGGATTGAATTCAGGTCCTTGCGCTTGCAAGGCAAGTTACCGAACCGCTGAGCTAAATCTCCAGCCCCCTGTATTCTAATAAGATGGAAAATACAGAAGAAATGGTGTCCATCTGTGATTTCTAGATACATATGAATTACCAAAATTGAATCAAGAACATATAAAAATTCTAAATAAACCAATATCAGTCAATTAAATTGAAGATGTAATTTAAAAACCTACCAACAACATAAAAAAGCCCAAGCCCAGGCCAGGCATGGCGGTGCATGCCTGTAATCCCAGCACTCAGGAGGATCACTGTGAGTTCAAGACCAGCATGGGCTACATATAGTTCCAGGTCAGTCTCAACTACATAGTGAGACCCTGTCTCAAAAAACAAAACAAAACAAAAAAAAGCCAAAACAAAAAAAGCCCAAGCCCTATATAGAGTCACTGCTGAATTCTACAAGAAATTTAGTGAAGACCTAATGCCACTATTTCTCAAACTCTTTTTGTTTTGTTTGTCTGTCTGTTTGGCTTTGGTTTTATTTTAATACCTGGGATCAAACTCAGGACATTGCCCTTCTGAGGCAGGCATGGTGCCACTGAGCTAAATATTCAGCCCACTTCTCAAACTCTTTAATGAAATAGAATGGGAAGCTATACTCCCAAATTCATTGCTAGAAGCAAACATTACCCTGTTAACAAAGCCAGAAAACGATCAAATCAGAAAAGAAAACTACAGGCCATAGTTCATTATCTCTGTAATGAATACGTATGCAAAAATCCTCAATAAGATACTAGCAAACAGAATGCAGCAAATCACTAAGAGGATTATACACCATGACCAAGTAGGATTCATTTCTGGGATGCAGGGATGGTTCAACATACACAGATAACAATAAATATAATATACTGCATTTACATAGCCAAGGACAAAAACCACATTATCCTCTCCGTAGATGCAAAAAAGGCATTTGACAAGGTCCAATACCCATTCATAATTTTAAAAACCTACAGAAATTTGGAATAGATGGTCTTTATCTCAATCAACAGCCAACATCATACTAAATGGACAAAAACCAAAAGCTTTCACTCTACAATCAGGAACAAGACAAGGACGTCCATTGTCACCACTCCTATTCAATATAGCTCTCAAAACACTAGCCAGAGCAATTAGATAAGAGAAAGGAATTAAAAGAATAAGGATAAGAAAAAAATACATTAAATTATCATTTGTGGATGACATGATACTCTACATAGAAGACCCCAAAAATTCCACCAAAAGACTTCTAGATTTGACAACCAAATTCAGCAGCATAGCTGAACACAAACTCAATTTTCAAAAATAAATAGCTTTCCTATACACGAATAATAAACTCAATGAGAGAGAAATTAGGGAAACAACACTTTCCACAATAGCATCCAAATAAATGAAATACCTAGGAATCAATCTAATGAAGGAAGTAAAAGACCTCTATATTAAAAACTACAGTACTCTGAAAGTGGAGATGAAAGAAGATATCAGAAAATGGAAAGATATCCCTTATTTTTGGGTAGGAAGAACCAATATAGTAAAAATGGCTATATTCCCAAAATAGTTACAAAGATTCAATGCAATCCCAATCAAATTCCAATAGTATATCTTACAGAATTACAGAAAACAATCCTTAAACTCATTTGAAACTTAAGAGACCTAGAAGAGCAAAGTCACTCATGGGCAACAAAGGCAAGGCAGGGGGCATCATAATACCTGGCTTGAAATTATACTTCAAAGCTACTATGAAAAAAAAAAAGCATGGTACTGGGAAAAAAAACAGAGCTGAGGATCAATGGAACAGAGCAGAAAATTCAGAAACAACTTCAAACTTGGTCAGCCACCTTATCTTTGACAAAGGAGCCAAACACCTTCATTGGAAGAAAGATAGCCTTTTTATTTTTTTTATTTTTTTTATTTTTATTTTTTAATTTTATTGAGTTTATTGGTACATTTTAGGGATACAGTACAGTTACATTCATTGTTGGGATCATGTACCTCTACATGACAAGTCTTGATTCTCATTTTTTCCCCTTACCTCTGC
>NW_022900929.1:32285124-32308670 GCF_012274545.1 Fukomys damarensis | reverse complement strand
CCTTTGTCTGAGGTACAGCTGGTAAAAATTTTTTCCCACATTGTAGATTGTCTCTTAGTTCTGCTAATGGTTTCTTTTGAAGTACAGAAGCTTTTTAGTAAGATGAGATCCCAGTTGTTGATTCTTTCTGCTAGTTCCCGTGCTACTGAGAATTTGTTCATAAAGTCTTTTCCTATACCAATGTCTTCCAGAGTTCTGCCTAACTTGCCTTCCAGCAAGTTTAATGTTTCTGTTTTAATATTTAGATCTTTAATCCATTTGGATTTTAATTTAGTGTCTGGCGAAAGATAAGGGTCTAATTTTAATCTGTGGCAGGTTGACATCCAGTTTTTCCAACACCATTTATTAAAGAGGCTAAGATAGCCTTTTTAATATGTGGTGCTGGAAAAACTGGCTTTCCACTTACAGAAGACTGAAACTAGACCGATATGTTTCACCAAGCACAAAACAAAATAGAAATGAATCAAAGATTTAAATATTAAAACAGAAACACTCAATCTGCTGGAAGACAGAATAAGAGCTTTCAACACATTGATGTAGGCAAAGATTTTATGAACAAAACTCCGATTGCACAGGAACTATCACAAAGAATCAACAACTGGGATCTCACCTTATTAAAAAGCTTTCGCACAGCAAAAGAAATCACCAACTCACAATGCGGGAATAAAATTTTGCCAGCTGTTCCTCATACAAAAGATTACTATTTAGAATACATAAAGAGGGGCCAGGGATTTAGCTCAGTGGTTCGGTGGCCTGCCTTGCAAGCACAAGGACCCGAGTTCAATCCCCAGTACAAAAAAAAAAAAGAATACATAAAGAACTCAAACAAAAAAATCAGACACCCCCCTCCAGTGTAAAGATCTGAAACAAACAGAGACTTCTCAGATGAAGAAGTATAGAAACAGCAACTATATTTTTAAAAGTTCAACATCACTGGTCATTGGAGAGATGAAAATTAAAATAACTCTGAGATTCCATTTCACTCCAGAAAGAATGGCTGTTATCGCCAGGGATTCAGCTCAGTGGTGCCACCACCTGCCTCACAAGCACAAGGTCCTGAGTTCAATCCCCAGTACCAAAAAAAAAGAATGGCTGTTATCAAGAAATGAACTGATAAGAAATGCTGGAGAGGCTGTGGGAAAAAAGGAACCCTTCTCCACTGTTGCTGGGAGTGTAGACTAGTGCAACCACTGTGGAAATCAGTGTGGAGATTGCTTAAACTAAAACTGGACGTTCCATTTGACCCAGCAATTCTCTTCCTGTTATCTTCTCAAAAGAATAAAAGAACATACCACAGTGATATATGCACACCCATGTTTATAGTGGCACAATTTGTAACAGTTAAATCTTGGGAAAAGCCCAAATGCCCATCAACCAATGAATGGATAGAGAAGATGTGGGTTTTTTTTTTCTACAATGGAGTACTATTCTGCAACAAAGAAGGATGAACTTGAGACTTTTATAGCTAAATGGATGCACCTTGAGACCATACTCCTAGGTGAGATAAATCAGACACACATGTTTAAATAATGCATTGTTTCTCTGGTGTGAGAAACCAAAAGTGGAAATAAGAACTAAAATGTTTAACAGAAACTGAAAAATGGGAAGAAAATGAGAAGGAGAACAAGGGAGGGAGGAGGGGGAAAGGAAAAAAGGGACAAGATAAAAAAGAATGGAAGAAAAAAATGGGGGAAAAAAACCCCTGTACCTAAGGTGGGAAAGTAGGGTCAAAGGGAGAAGGAAATGGGAAGAAAAAAGAAAAAGCAAGATATATCATGTACGGGTACAAATTCCCTATGATGAATTTATCATTAAGTATATCTAAACTGTACCAATTAATGTTTTGAAAAAAACACAAAGTGGACCCCATATGCAAGATTTCCTGGAGGTTGCACTGCTCCCCCATAGGTGGCTGTAATATACCGCGGAGGACATCAGCGCTCCATCTTCCTTGACAAACATCATGGGCCAATCACCTAATGAAATAATCAGGCAGACAAACCAGCCAAACAAACCAGCCAAACAGGCAGCCATACCCCAATTCCTGTTCCCCCTCATCCCCTCCTTCACACCCCAAGAACTCCAGACTCTCATGAAACAGGTAGATACTCAAGAGGGACCATAGTGGTTCACACATGGGAAATTTGCTATCTCAGAGCAAATACAACACAAATTTCTCCCTCCCTTTCATGATCAATTTCATACAAGAAACTTCTCTCTCTCCTACTTCCTAAAGTCTCCCATACACTTCATCCCTGATCTAAAGACCACCCTTACCAAAATTTCCTCAGACTGTCATATCTGTCTGACCACCAACCCCCAATTTAACATCTGCCCCCCTTTCTTCCCAACTCACCAAGCCAGAGAATCCCTCCCAGGAATTGACTACCAGATAGACTTCACTCACATGCCCCCTATCAAAAAACTTAAAACATCTTGTTTTGGTTGACACATTTTCCAGGTTGATCAAGGCCTTCCCCCACCTCCAATGAGAAGGCCTCCACAGTTTACTCATATCATGTTTATGGAAATCATACCCCATTTGTACCTCCCCTCTTCAATCCAAACTGATGACGAGACTGAATTAATCTCCCAGATCATCCATTTGGGCTTTAAACTCTGTGGGAAAGGGTTCTAATATAGACCCAATCTCCAAGGTGCAGTGATGAGGTTGAGGAGGGAATATCTGTCTCTGTGAAGGATTCTGGGAGTCTGGGGTTGGTGTATTCCGATAGGAGGAATCTGAGAGTGTTAACTAGAGGACTGCCTAAGGGAGGGCCAATTTGGGAGTTGAGCTGGTGAAGGAAAAGGTCAGAGGAAGGAAAAATGACTGAACATGAGAGGCACATGTGGGAGAGAGCAGAGTTTAAGGACAGCAAAGGGCAAGAGTTTTATTCAATTTAGTGGTGGTTGAAGGGAGAGTTGGTGAGACTCTGTATGAAAAGATTGTTAGCCTTTTCCACCTTCCTAGAGGATTGAGGCTTATAAGGAATGTGGAATTTCCAGGTGATATTTAGGGTATTGGCCACTTGTTGGGTGATCTGAGAGATGATCAACATCCCCAAGCAGGGCCAGGGATTTAGCTCAGTGGCACCACACCCGCCTCGTAATCACAAGGTTCTGAGTTCAATCCCCAGTACAAAAAAAAAAAAAAGGAAAATCCCCACAGCAGAGAAACTAAGGGAACTGCACCCTAGATTCACTTTACTTCTTTAACCACTTGCCAGTCCAATTATTTAAATACAAGATAACCAAAACTTGCATTTTTCCATTAATTTTTATAATAGGAAATATAAAATGATAATTTTATCAAATTTATTCAATAATGTTTCTATATATGGTATATTTTAAAACAAGAATACACAATACAATATTACAACCTGGACAGTAGTTTCTAGTCTCCAAATTCTTTTTGCATTATTGCCTTTCTTTTAGCAACACACTTCACACAGTCATGTTGGTCTTTTCTTTTTTCCTGTGGGTGGTATAATTTCAATAAAATGCCTATCCACTAAATGTCATGATGAAGACATCAATGACAGACATCCTGGTTGGTATTAGGCTAACCTATATTTTTGCAATTATTTGGTCTATTAGATCTAATCTAAATTGTAAATTAGTTTTTCAACCCCCTTATTCTGAATAAGTAACAGATGAGTTCCATATTGTTTGGAATAACAATAATATTTTTCCTCACTGTTTGATTACAGGACAGCTTGTTAGATGTTGGTCAACTCTGCCAATACTACCCATAGAATTATAATCACTGACCACTTTGGAATTTTTTTAGTTTCGTTTCTTTCAAGTTCTATCATTTCTGTATTATGAATACAGAGTCTGCCAAAAAATGTATACATCAGGAAAAGAAAAACTTGTATAAATATTTTAATACTAACTTTATTGAGACGTCATGAAATTAATACATTACTTTTGGCCTCCATAAATACAAGTAGTGCTCAAAGTGGTGGGCATGAGCTTCCAGACATTTAGTACAGTGAATGGCTAAAGTGTACACACATTTTCTTGGAAGACTCTGTAGCTGACAGTAATGAGACTTTTTTTTTGTCTTTTCATTGCATAACATGGACTTTTCCTCTCTGATATGCTAACATTTCTCCCTTTTTCAGTTTTTTTCTTTTGCAGACCTTTTGGCACTTCCTATTTTGGTACTTCTTTCCAAATGTGTCTGTTTTGTATTGTAAAAGTATATCACTGAGTTCTGGAGAAATATAAAAATTATATCTAATCTACTTACAATAAAGGTTTTTATAGATTGCAGCACAAAATTATAGGTAATTTTTCATAAATAAAATAAACATGAATTAGTAAAATAACCAGAAAATACTAGATTTCACTTGAAACAAACATCAAACCTTCTAAGTATGATAGAATACAACATTCTAAATTTTATTTTTGTTTTCTAAAATTTAAAAGTATGAGAAATAGTCAATATAAAACAGACAGATATATGTATATATCTTGTGAGAACAAGAATTAACTGGTTGAAATGACACCTGCCCGAGCAATGCTTGGGATAGTCAGTACATAAACATACATGCTATCCCAGTGACTCTCAGAGTAAACTGTTAAGTGGTTAAAAGAGCTATCCTCTTCCAGTACTCTCCTACAGGGCCCATGTCCTTGAAAATCACCAAACTATCCACCGTCTTAGGACAAAAAGAGGACCAAGGACCAAGCACCCCACCCCCTTCATCCACCAGCTCCTCCTCTAACAAGCTTCTCACGTTGTAACTTCTCTCTCTTCATCTCCACCTTCCTACAAGAATTACACTATTTCCCCACCATAAGTACCATATTCCAAGACCTATGGCTCCACAGCTTCCTAATTCTTTCATCCCCACATAAATCCAATGTTTTACTCTGTCTCCAATTAATTCACCCCTCACCTTATCTACTTCTCACTCTTTTTACCCTTAGTTCCAGCCCCATCCCATCACCACCCCATGCTCTCCTCACTTATCTCAACAAGACTCTCTGGCTGCCAAAATCACTCAAAAACATAACAGTTGCATTCAGCACCCTTTCTGGATCTGTCTCCCCCTGGCCCAAATGGCTGATTTAGTCATCTCTGTCCTCTTCGGGTCCTCAGTCTCTACTCTAGCTGGATTATTTGCCTCTGAAAAAGCCAACCCCAGACATCTGGCCCTAGCTGAAGGTTCTGCTATTAGGCTCCCCAGAAGGACTACAGGGAGTCTGTCAGACCCTCAAAACCCTCCAGGTTTATCAAAGGTTCATCACAGGCCCGTCACAGTCAGGACTACAGCTGGCCCACGAGGCCACTCTCTGTATCACCAGCCTCCAAGAAAACTCTGCTTCTCCACTGGGCCCCCTCTCTCTTTCCTCCTGTCAAGCTACAATCTAACTCCTCCAACCTTCTGATTACCAAAATGTTAATCATCTAGGAACCCTCTTACACGTAGCCAGTACACTTCTTTTCAAGGCAATCGAAACTCACTACATCCAAATATTGCCAGGATAAAGGAAAGGATCCCTTAAAAGATACCTCTTAGCTCATTGTGTGGCCCAGGAATGCAAACATCATGATAAACCCTAGCGCTGAATCTTCCGAAATAAAAAATGTGCCACTCTCAGCCAGGCAGGCCCTACAGTACTACAGCCAGCTTCATCTCTCTCCTTTGACAATCACAGCCTTTAGCTCCTCCTTTCCCATATGGCATAAATTCAAGGCTGACTACCACCTTCTCCCAACCCATCTCCTGATCTCCTCCTCCTTCTTTCTCAGTGTGACCTCTCCAGATGACTCTCCCTAGATACTGGCATCTTTTAGATATGTGTCTGTCTCCCCATAAACTGGACGGGAACCTGCATACTCGGTCTCCTTTCTCCCACCCTCAGTATGGCCACATCTGACCTTCCCATCCCTGTTCCACCCATTACCCTTGTCAAAGTTCAACACATAGTCCAACTGGCCCCTCTATTAGCTGCCCTGGGAGTCCTGACCATAATGGCTACTGGAATAAGGGGTCTGGGAGTCTCCCTGTCTGAATTCACTCAACTCTCAAAGGAGGTAGCAGAGGGTCTAAGAGAAGTCTCTGACCAGCTAGGATACCTCCAAGACCAGGCAGATTCTCTAGCCTCGGTAGTCCTTGAAAATCACTGAGGTCCAGATCTCAGGACCTGTCATAGAGACATCTGCACCCTCCTATAAGAACAATGTTGTTCTTCACTAATAAATCAGGGATAGTTAGAGGTGGAGCCAAGAGGCTCAAAGACTGAGCCTCAAGACTCCTAGGTGGGCCAGAGATTTAGCTCAGTGACACCATGCCTGCCTCGCAAGTGCAAGGACCTAAGTTAGACCCCTGGTACCAAAACAGTAAAAATAAAAGATTCCTAAACCCTGGCTCACAAAATCTTGCCCCTCCCTCTCCATTGGCTACTCCCTCTTCTGACTTCTCTCATTATTACTCTCCTCATCTTATTATTTCTGCCTCACATAATCAATTTATTATAAAGCTTTTTTTCAGGAACACATGGCGGCCATTTCCAGGGCAACTACCCAAGAATATCAAGACAGCACTTGCATTCCAATCAGACTCAGAAGCCCCTCACTGCCCTCCTCAGCAGAAAGCAGCCATTTCCCTATATCCCTTTAGAGCCTGAAATGATAGAGATTGGACAGAAGAATCTCTGTCTCAATCAAAGCTCACCATGTCAGGAGATCTAAATCTCTGTTTAACTTTCAATTTCCCAGAGAAAATGACCAGAATACCCCAAAGTGGGAATGAAAATTAAGTCCCCTGCATAAAGTCTTCTGTCACCCCTTTCAAACCGTTAAAAACCTCAAGTGTGTAAGAGAGAACCTTTTCTCTTCTGTCTGCCAGATCAAACAAGTCCCTCTCAGGTTCGACAATAAACCCGCTTGGATTGCTGAGTTCAGGTCCTACCTCTCTGTCCTCTCAGCTAGTGTTTGTCAAAACGGATAACAAAATATAATGTCTGTCTTCCCATGACAAATCCCAGGCTGTTCTTCACCTATTTCCATAATGTATTGTCATTTATAACCTCTGACAGTTGTGGCACATTTCCTATATTACTTGGAAACCAAGGAAGATAATTTTAGAAAGTTTTGTACTAGAAATGGTTTCCTAATAGAAAGATAACCCTCACTTTTCAGTACAACTAAATTATGAATGGTGCGTTCCATCTCATTTTCTACTGTTTTTCAGCATAAAATAAATGGTTAGTATTTATGATTTCAACAATTTTTTTTCCTGGGGTACTGGATATTGAACCCAGAGCCTTGAGCTATGACCTCAGCCCTTCAAAAATAATTTTGTTTGAGACAGGGTCTTACTATGTAGCCCAGGCTGGCCTTGAACTCAAGATCATCCTCTGTTTCCTTCTCAGAGTTCTGTGATCACAGCCTGTGCCACCATGCCTGTCTTGATTCCAACAAATTTTGATGAGCAAACTTTTTGACAAAGTTCTTCCTGGAGCTAATAAACAGTAGAATTTGAGAGCTGTGACAAGGCAGTATACTGCAAAATAAGGATACTATTGTATGAGTGTATCTAAACTGACTATACAACCATGGGTAAAGCTTTTCCAGGTCTCGGTTGTCCTTTTAAAAAAAAACCCAAAAATCAGTGAGTTCAGTAGCTTTCAAACTTTGTTGTTGTGGTTTTGGTGGATGTACTCCTTTTTCTAAGAATGTTTCTCATGGAAACTCAATATTAAATAAAAACTGACAAAAGTAGAGCCCTTCTATAAAGGGTGTTCAGATCAGACCACTTCAGTTTGGCCCCTAGTCCCATGAAATGTCTGAGGACTCTGGCATGGTGAAGAATGCCGGGTGGCTGAGACAGGAGGATCATTGCTCAACCTTGGCAATTGAGAGATTTAAGAAGAACCTGTCTCATTACAAAATATTTGAAAAGAGCTGGAAATTTAGCTAAGTGCAAAGGCCCTGGGTTCAGTTCTTAGCACTGCAAAAAAAATAAAATAAACAAAAGTTAAAATGTCTGAGGAATACAATATAAAAACTAAGAATTAAGCCAGACTTGCTGGCTATAATCTCAGCACTTGGGAGGCTGAGGCAGGATTGCCGTAAATTCCTGGCCATCGTGGGCTACACAGTGAGTTCAAGGCCAGACTGAACTACATAGAGAAACCTGGTTCAAAAAAAAAAAAGTAAAACAACCTGCCCCCCGCCAACACACAAAGAAGGTAAAGAACTCTTTTTTGTCTCTTGCAACTTCAAAAGTCTAGGATTGCCTAGGCTTGTGATAACACAAGCCTGTGATCTCAGCTACTTGGGAGGCTGAATCAAAGGATCCAAAATTGTCACCATGGGCAACTTAGTAACACTCTGTTTCAAAAAATTTAGCAGCTGGTAATGTAACTCAGCAGCAGCACCATGCCTGCCTGGCAAGCACAAGGTCCTTAATTTGATCCCCAGCACCACCCTCCCCCCAAAAATGTTTTAAGTTTAAGATTTCATGAATCCAGACTAACTCAATATATTAGTGATTAGAGAAATGCACATTAAAACCTCAGTGAAATATCATCACATACCTAGCAGACTAGCTTTTCTTAAAATAACAAGCACTGGTGAGGATGTAGAGAAACTGGAATTTTCATACACAGTACTGCTTGCTGGAATGCAAAATAATAAGCTACTGTGGAAATCTATTTGGCAATTTCATATGTAAAACACACATATACAGTGATTCTTTGGTATTTACCTAAGTGAAATAAAAACCTATGTTAGTGGTGGCGAACCTATGGTACACATGTTATTTGTTTTTCTTTTAAAACAAAAGATGTTAATGTGTAAGTTTTTGTCTTTTTTTCTAAACTAAAATCTCAGTCTTCAGGTTTAATTGCAGTGTTAGCACTCTGCCATAAATAAGTGGGTTTTGGGTTGCAGCTTCGGCACTCTTCTCTAAAAGGTTCGCCATCACTGACATACGTGATATTTTTGCAGCCTTGTTTATAGTTGCCCCCAAAATGAAAACAAATGTCCACAAACTCCTTAGATTAACAAATTGTGATCATCATTAAAAATAAATATTATTCAGCAACAAAAAAATGAGCAAATTGCTAATACACACTCACATGAATGAAGCACTATGCTCATACTGAAAAACCATAAAACACTGTTTAAAACATCAGAATTTCAAAGATCAATGCTACCCAAGCAGCAGTTTGCCATGGTAACAAATGCCTGGAAGCTCATGGCTACCACTTTGAGCACCTCTTCTTATTGTAGAGGCTAAAGGTAACAAGGCAACTCATATTAATCTCATGATATCTCAATAAATTTAATATTAAAATATTTATAGATAAGTTCTTCGCTTCTTGAAGCATGATACATTTTCTGGTGAACTCTGTGTGTGTGTGTGTGTGTGTGTGTGTGTGTGTGTATAGTTATAAAGAATCACAAATTATAAGATAGCATTAACCGAAATGTCCAGAATTGGTAACTCTCCAAAGACAGAATATATAGATTTGTGTTTTCCTATGACTGGGAGTTCAGGAAAGGGAAATCAGAGAAGGAAAGTAACTGCTAATGAGTCTTCATTTTGGAGGTGATATATATGTTCTAAAACCAGATTTGTTGATGGCTGCAAAACTCTGAAATCACACTAAAAGTTGATAAGTATATACCCTAAACAGATTAACTCTATGGTATATAAATTGAGTCTCAAAAAAAGTTGTTTTGCTAAATGAAAAAAGTCAGACTCAAAAGATTACATATTGTATGAATCTATTTACAACACTGTGAAAAAGACAAAACTATATGGAAAGAAGTCAAGATTTGCTATTGCCAGAAGCTAGAAAAAGAATGGACAGACCATAAGGGGGCACAAGGAAATTCTGTGCACTATTCTACATATGATAGCTATACAACTATACACTTGTCACAATTCAGACAACTAGAGACCTAAAAAGGAGCAAATTTTACTCTGTACAATTGTATCCCCCCTCAACCTGACTTTTTTCCCAGAAAGGGTCTCGCTATATTTCCTAGGTAGGCTTGAACTCCTGGGCCAAGCCATTCTCCCACCTCAGCCTGAGCTGAAACAACCAATACAACCAAAGTTAGCCTTTTAAAAAGGCAAGTTTAACAGGCCGGGGATTTAGCTCAGTGGCATCACACTTGCCTTGTGAGTGAGATGTCCTTAGTTTGATCCCTGTTACCAAATAAATAAATAAAGGCAAGTTTACATCATAGAGATTTAGAAAACAGTATCTGGAAACTTGAGAGCAAAGAAATAATGAAAATCTTTCAAATATACTAGATCCACTGAGTTCCATAACATATGCAGAGTACATATCCTTTATCACCAAGATTATATAACATGCCTATTATAAAATGATAATCTAGTCATATATGAGAACCATGGCAGAAATAAACCCCTGGGAATTTAGAACCAATTAGAGAAAGGTTTCCTTCTCAAAGGCAAACTAGTGAATGTCAATATAAAATTAATTATTTAAACAAGTTCAATAATTTCTGGGGAAAACTACTTAGAATTGAATCTTGACACATACTCAGTTTAACCAAGGTGAACATACTAAAACAGTCATCAAGCTCTCCCTTTAGAAAGAATAACTTCATTTATAAAGAACAGCCTTCACTGAGAGAACACAAGAGAAAAACTTACTGAGCCACTGAACAAACTTCTTGTGAACTACATAATGTCCACACAAAAAGGGACTGGTGAGATCTTTTATTTGAGCCTCCTCTCTATGAAGATGGGAAATTTACACTACATCTTTGAGGTTAAGTTACCTGCCCAGCATTTAACTCCTGGGCCAGTTAGGGTCAGGGATTTAACGAAGGTATCCTGATTCCCCCAGTGGTTTTCCCATTAAACTGTATGCCTACTTCATAAATCAGTCATAACAACTCTGAAATCACACAGACCTGAGCTCAAATTCCAGCTCTCTTCTGTACTACTCCTGGGATTAGAAAGTTATTTTTTCTCTAAAACTCATTGTTTTCATCTGTAGTTAGAAACAATTACACCTTCTATCCAATTAAATGAAAGAATGCATACAAAATGCCTATCAAAACAAAGCAAAAACTCAATTTTTTTGGATTAAGTAACTAATTACAAATTTTAAATATATAACATGGCTATTATCTCAACTCCCTAAGACACAATAGCGGTATTCTGTTATGATACACATACTTTGTCAGTACATTTATTTTAATATAATCACATCAGAGAAATATTTTAAGGAAGACAAAGAAAATATAAGGATAATATATAAATTATAAGAATAAAACCAAGATATTTCCAAACTCTTACTTTTTATTGGAATATAATTATTAGAATATATGTCAGGTCAAGTTTACCTATTTATAAACAATCCCGTACAATTTTGAAAAATAACTGGATTCTAATTAGTAAAGCTAAACCATAAATCTCCACTTAATAATATGTATTTGGCCAGGGAAGCTCATTTTATTGCCTTTTTTTGCCCCCCTTTGTTTTTTCACTGATTGAACTAAGGACCTTGTGCTTGCTAGGCAGGCACAGCCCCTCTGAGCTACATCCCCGGCCCTTTGTCTTTTTAAGACTGTATTATGTAGCCAGGCATGGTGGAACATGCCTGTAATCCCAGCACTCAGGAGGCTAAGGCAGGAGGATCACTGCAAGTTCAAGACCAGCCTGGGCTACATAGTGAGTTCCAGGTCAACCTCAACTACATAGTGAGACCGTGACTCAAAAAACCAAAAAAAAAAAAAAAAAAAAAAAAAGAGAGAGAGAGACAGAATGTATTATATAATAACTATAAACATACAAGATACAAAAGTAGTAGAGGGACATCCCAGGTACACCTCCCCCAGCTTCTCTCAGAGTAACATCTGAAGTAACCACTGTCCACCAAAGCCAGGAAATTTATGTTGGCACTGAGATAAATTCACCACTTTAAAGTATACAATTCATTGGTTTTTATATTCCTCAAGTAACACAACCCTTGTCACTAACTACCTTTAAAGTCACTATAGAATAACTCTCAAAAGCAGAAATCTGATGTCTTTATTTTTAAAATCTATTTACCTCAAAAAAAAAAAAACCAAAAAAATCTATTTACCTCAAGCTAGAGGTAACATTAGATTTATATTATTAATAATCATCTTTTTCAGAGCTAATACTTTTGTTCATATATGTCTACAATCACCATACTAACTCAACAAAGATATAATATCTGGGGCTGGGGTATAGCACAACTGTACACTGCATGAGGCCACACATGAGGCCCTGGGCTGGACATCCAACAACGACAAATGAATAAAGTAAAAGAAAACATGTAATCTCTGCCTTGTAAACAGTTCCACCTAGTGAGAAGCAGACATGTAAGTAAATATTTACATTTAAAAGTGGTAAGTGCTGTAATAAGGTCCCACAAGGCACTGCCAGCAACACTGGGGAGGGAATCTTCCCCGGAATAAGGAGGTGATGAGAGTCTGATGAACTGTGCAGTGAGAGTTGACAGATATGGAGAATGAGATGACACAATGCCAGAAAGGAAGGCAGCAAAAAGATCATGGAAGCCCTTCTATGACATGCTAAAAGGCTACTGGCATCCAGTGGAAAATGGGGAAATCGGGATGGATTTTCAAAAGAGAAAATGCACAGAGTTGTATTTGGGAATCCTGTGAAAGATGGGAATGGATCTGCCACTCCCCAGGTGGGTAAAAACCTAGACCATTTTGACTGCACATCCAGCAAGCACAAATGGGAAGCCTCAGACTGCAATGTATTCGGTAAATATCAGCATCTGGCCCACCAGAGGGCCCTAGACCCAGCCCCAGGTACTCTAGCTGTCTTGCTGAAGGAGTTACTCACCATGATCCACTGAGTGCTAAATATTTTAAAAATCAATCGCACATGGAGGCCAAGCTCAGAATATTTCATTAAACCATTAAGCCTCTACTATCATACAGAGCCACAACAACAAAGCACAGATATCCATCATTATTTCACTATCTCCAATCTATTTCTCCAAATTGTCTCCAGATCTCCAGGTGTTTCTGCTTGCCTCATGTTGTTCTATCCTTACTTTCTTTGTTGCTGAAGTGGGTGTTTGTTTGTTGCAGTACCGAGGACTGAACCCAGGGCCTTTGCACTGAGCAGTATCCTCAGCCTTTATTAAATTTTTTATTTTGAAACAAGGAATCTCACTTTGTCACTAAATTGCCCAGCTGGGCTTGAATTTGAGATCCTCTTACCTCAGCCTGCCATTGTAGTGGGATTGCAGAGTGGAACCAGCACACCTGGCTTCCATTCTCAGTATCTCAGGGTTTGATCTTTTGTTTCTCCCTTTAGCCAACTACTGTAATGCTGTCTGACATCTCATAAACTTAAGCTACCCAGAGTAAAGACTTCCCTAGCCATGGCGCAATGTCCTCTCATTCCCAAAATACTAGACCTAAAGAAAGACACAACAGACAGAGTCTCACTGTGGCTATGAAGTCATTAAGAAATAATTTGGAAGGGGCCAAGGATTTAGCTCAGTGGTGCTGCCACCTGCCTCACAAGCACAAGGTCCTGAGTTCAAATCCCAATACCAAAAGGGGGGAGTTGATAGAAATACATATATAATACTCAGCTCAAATTGAGCATGGTGGTTCATGCCTATAATCTCAGCCTGAACTATAATAGTGAGACCTGTCTAAAAAAAAAAAGTTCAACTGAAACACAAAGTCTTCAAGAATCTTCAAGTTAGTGTCCCAAGGTGTCACTTTATACAAGACAGATTTCCATTCATAATGTCTCACTCCAGTTCCAGTTAACTGAAACACATAACACTCTTCAGTTAAATGAACGTAGACATGTATCACATTATGCTACATCATCATTACATCTTTTCTTAGCACCTCCTACCACCACCAACAGAACGTACGACTGAAGAAATCTGAAGGCCACCATCCTCGGCTAACCAGAGACCACTCTAAACTCCCCACCCCAGCACAGCTGCACCGCATGACTCCTATCATTACTCAGCCCTGCTATTGACAGCAATTATTACCTCTGTACTTTTACAACCTCGTCCTTGGCCATCACTCAAGCTTTGTCCTTGGCAGGTAGCCACAACTTCCGTTCATTGAAATGACCCCATAAAAGACCACACAGCCTGTACAAGAGGCACCACTCTGGTCAAAATGCCAGGATGGTCCCTCTCAGCTCTGTTTTGAAGGAAACCTGTGCTGTTGAGCTCATGCCCTTGCTTCTTTTCCTAACAATGACCACCACACAAAGAATCTGACCATGAGCAAAAAGTACATACAAGCAGTAATGGCAACTGGAAAGGGGCTAAGAAGGCTGAGGATGTGGCACAGACTATGCTTAGAATGAGTGAGGCCCTGAGTTCAATTCCCAGCACCAAATAAATGAGAAATGACATCAAAGGATTATATTAAAGGAGTGGCCAAAAGTATAAATTAAGCACAAAGCAAAGAAGATGATGAGATGGGAGAAAAGCTATATGTCAGGAAATCTGGTAGAAAATAAAATTGTGTAATTCAGAAAATGAAGCAAAGTAGTTTTCTACTCCTTTTGTCATTTTCTTTCAATCAAAGAGTAAAGACATTATTTAAAATAGTCCATAATATTTTATAATGACATCTTGAAAGACCTAATTTGCAGCAAGACAGTACATCATTTTGTTCCTCAAAAATAATCAGTCTGCCAGGTGTGGTGGCACACGCTGGTGATCCCAGCACTTGGGAGGCTGAGGCAGGAGGATCGCTGTGAGTTCGAGACAAACCTGGGCTACAAAGTGAGTTCCAGGTCAGTCTCAACTACAAAGTGAGACCCTGTCTGAAAAAAAACAAAAACAAACAAACAAAAAAATCAGACTGTCTAGTGTACCCAATATTAGAAATTAGAACATTAGCAATCTCTTTGCCATAAAATTAGAAAACAATTCTTAGATGTGTTTTCTGTAACATATTCACTTTAACAAGCTTATCTAAATGACCCAAAATGTATCAAAAACCAAACTAAAAGTGTTGGTTTTTCAGATGAGCTATGCTACACATAAAATCTGACATTTTAATAGTTAGTTCACAATCTGAATCCTGCAGCTACACCAAGAAAACTCCTATGCACTTTTTTTATTTTACCTACTGCACATTTAGTAGAACCTGATGTTGGACACAATTTGAAGTTACATTCTAGTACTAGAACTATCTTTTATCAGATTTTATCTTTCAACAGTCAAATTTCTTTGATGGAATAGCTTCTGAGTGGCCTATCAAAGAGCTGATGGGATATTTTATTGTACAGATAGCTGTGTGCTAGGAAATTTCAGGCTTAAAAAAAAAAAATCCAGACATCTATGCCAGTCCATAAAGTCCTTCTGATCTACAAGCCTCCAATTACAAAAATAACTTTAAGAGTCCAGATTAAAAATCTGAACAAGGACTGGCTGGGGTAATTTTTCTAGCTTAAAATTATCCATAGAAGTATGTGAGACCCTTCAGTGAGTTGAATGAATCTGCCTTCTTGTATTCTGATCAATATTCTTATCTGTTTGGGTCACATCTAACAAAATGAAAATCTTAGTGGCACCTGCCTAGAGCATCTGAAATCTTCCAGGAATCCTGAAGCCTGCTCTTCTACTTAGATATCCTCAGAATTAGGCTGGGCCCAGAGTACAGGCCCTTGAGTTAAATTAAGGTAAGGGGACAGGTGACAGAGTTGGGGTAATGAGGTAAAGGATACTTTGCCTGACTACAAAGTATCATTCAGTACCAGACTATGGAATTCCCAATGATTTGGTTTATTCCTACAAATTCTATGGAAGTAACCTGGGGCATGGTATTTTGATGTACTCCCTTTTTTTTTTAGGTCTTGGAACTAAGGGTCTTTCCTAAATTTTTTGGCTTCCATAATACCACCTCATAGCAAGCCCCCTTTATTAATCTCTCCAACAAAAGAGTGCTCCTATTGTCAATAATCCCCTATTCATCAGTCCTTAGACTAACCCTTTTCTCCTTTTCCAGAGCAAAATAACCTATTAACATTGGCATGACTCCGAACACTGATTGCAAGAATGTCAAATAACTGCTTTCTTGCAGGTGCCCATCCCCAAAGCTCTAGCCTGGTATTGTGCTGTTTGCTCAAACTGCACCCTGTGTAGGGCAGGGAACTTTAGAGCTGGCAGGGAGGAGTCCCTGGGGACCCCTGGGGCATTCAGGGAAGTATTCCTTACAGTCTAGAGAAACTATTTTGGGTGAACACTTAGGTTTAAGCACAGAGAGGCTAAAAATGTGCCTTTTGAGGTTCAAGGGACCCATTTCTTAACTGTTAATGCCCCACTGAGGCTGTAATGTATCCATTAAAGGATTTTCAAATATCAGCTTAAAGTTGGAATTTGATAACACTCTTTTCTCAATTAGATAATTAAACTGATGTCAAAGAGAAGTCTCTTGGAAATAAAATTCATACATAGCTACTGCAACTACACAATTAAGATTTAAATCTGAATCCACCTTTTTTGTTATAAGTAGCCATTGCTCTGTGAAGAATCATAATTTGCAAAAAGAAATCATAATTTGCATTATAGAATTACTTAATTCAACACCAGCTTTATGTGTTTTAGTTTGGACTGACTCTTCTCAACATGTCAAGTATGACTGAAATTTGCTGACAGTAATTATCCCTAAGCAAGTACATTTCTGTTGTTTGATTCAACTATACCCAAGTTAGTCAAATATACATACTAAAGGAAAACCTAAAGACTTTACATCTGCAGGTTTTCTCTCCAGAAGCAGCCTGCTGTTAACTCAGCATGGAATACCCTCTACCCATCACTACATCTATTTTCTGCTTTTGGAAATCCTTCATAATCTAGTTCAAATCTCATCTCCATTGAGAAATGCCTATTAATTTAGAGGTCTCCTCCATTCCCAAGCTCTCTCCCACATTTGCACTGCCAAGGTGTATCACCTTGTCTTAGCTCTTAGTTCCACGATATCTGTCATTTGCTATTTATGTGTTTACCAATTTCTCTTTAAATTTTAAATTACTGCATGACAAGAATACTTACTCTTCCTTTCCCTCAATGATTTAAGTCATTCAGAAAATTTGTTTAAAAACAATATACAAACAAAATGATCATAGTTTTTAAATCAGAAGATAAAAAAATCTAACTCACACTGGTAAATATAACAGCATCAAACTGGTATAACCCATCATAGAATCTTTGCAATCCTGCCTACTAAAGGAAGGTATATCAATCTATAAACCTAGCTTTTATCTTGTAAGAATAATCACATGACCACACAGAAATAAAACAAAGTGAGAAATGTGGAGTTTGTTCTTTGCTTCTTCTCCCTTACTTCTATATTCAATCAACAAGACCTGTCAATTTTACCTACTAAATGTACCCATACTCCACTAATAATAATTCTCAATCCTTGACAAACATTAAGAATCACCTGGAAAGTTTGTTAAAACATACTGTTGTGCCCCATCTCTAGTTTCTAATTCACTTTGCCTGGGGTAGGGTCAAGAATTTACATTTCAAACAAGTAAACAGGTAACACTGATGTCGATGTCCAATGACCACACTTCAGAAAACCAAACACTGCTTTAACCCATTCCTTTCTCTGTCTTCCATGCTTCTGAAATTCACAATTTCTACAAAAGGAAAAGATCCCTTGGATTCTGACACAGGAAGATAATGAGCAAAACATGAGAAAAGCTAGATTTGTTCCTGTTTTTCTCAATGGTGGCAATGGTCTTCCCAAAACTTTGAAATGATCATTAACATTTAGGAGTGAGTCCTGAAGCATTTCTGGAGTGGTCTAAAGGGCCTCTAAATATGAAACAGCAAATGAGGTTATAGTCATGCAAGGAGTCAGAAGTAGAGGAGGGAAGAAATGAAAGCTATAATCACTGTCAAAAGGGTGTTTTCTGTAGACAAGTGAATGGAGCTATTGTACACAAACTCAGTGGTTGCCAAGCATGTGGCCCAATTAATTTGCCTGTATGAGCATGGCACCGAAGGATCTCTTCAGAGAACTTGATCCATATGTTTGTGTTTAATCCAAGCCTGCACATTTTGAACCTGAGAGTTTTTATAAGTTTCTGTCTTCCAAATGTAGACTATAAGGAATCTGGAAAGATCACAAAAGTAAAGCAAGACCCCTAGAAGTAATAAGCCCTGCAACTGGCAGAATATCCACGACAATAAGAAGGATCACATGGCCTTGGGAGGCCAGGGGTACATGATTTAGAGATATAGTTTAGTGTGTCAGAAAAACTGGGGTTTGAAACCATGTACACTTAAGGCTCTCTGTTCTCTCTAGTCTACCTTTGACTCTACCTATAGTTCAAGTATTTGTAGAAGTTCAAAGAGTTGTATAGGTCAACAGAGTCTAGAGTCTGCTTCAATGCTAGAATGGATGTATGACTGGGTGTTTTGCTGTCTAAAGAAATTACCATTCACTCGATAACATAGGAGTGAAGATGATTAATACCTTTCAAGTTTCTCAGCTGCATAAGAACACCATTCAGGTTTTCTGAGCCAAAAAAGTCAAGGCCAGAAAACAAGAGGGACGATGACTGATCCTGCCTCCAGGAAAGCAACACCATCTCTCCCTGATCACCACACAAGTAAGAGAAGCCAGAAAGTTGCTGCCAATTGTCCATGATAGTCATATGCATTGTACAGTCTCTGACTAGGCACACCTGGGGAGAGGGTAACCCACAAGAAGCTGATACACAAAACAGGGTCTGCAGATCAGACAGAATGTTATAGATGAGGTTCATAAAGATGAAGACAGCTTAAAACAGACATAACTAGACAGACCGGATAGTATGGCTAACTTTCTATGGGGGCAAGAGGGTAGATAAGATGTTGTGAGGTCTGCATCCCATCTTGGGTGGTACTGATTTAGGAGAAAGAAGTGAGGAAGGCTTCTGTGACTACAATGATGCCTACATTCAAAATTCTAATTCTAGCAGACCTCTACATGCTCCATGAAACACTGTACTACACAGTATTCATTTAAACTAAGCTCTCTAAACCTGTAGGAACAGGGAAAAAAAACCCTGAAAGGCTTGAAATTCTAAGGAATAAACCAAAAACTCATAGATGCTTACAGACTGGGGTTCATTAATTTAATTATAACCGCAGAAATTTATCAGGGACATCAAAGGCTCCATAAATACTACATTTATATTCTGTACTTGTCATCGTGGAGAGAGATTGCAGAGGAAAATTATTTGGAATGGGATAGGTTGAAATTATAAAAGTTATATAGTTGTTACAAAATGTTTGTTTTCAGGCATAAGAAATGTTAGCATTGAAATTAACAAAACAAGCAATCATATCAGAACAGATTTATTGAACTGTAAGTAAGGCTTTGAACTAGGTGCTATGGGTTCATGACTTACAGCTTTCTTTTACAAGTTCTAAATTATAATTTACCATAAAAATATTTTGGATTATTTTAAGAGTTTTAATATAGTAATAGTAATTATAGTACAGTAATTATTACATAATTGGTAAATCTCTTCTAAAATTAATGCCTGTTTATTTTGTTTTAAATATGTTCATATCTATATAAACCCCTACAACTGTATAACAAAAATATCTTTAAAAAAAAGTCTGGTATTAACGACAGTGCAACTATAATAAATGAGTTTCTGGGCAATGTAACAAACAGGACTCAAAAAACACATGCTCTTTTATTATACATTATGTTGAGTTGCCTCATTTAACAATTCAGTCCAAGCATTTAATAGAATGCAAATTCATACAAATACCCATGAGTAAAATCTGCCCTGGTGAATGCTTCTGGATCTCTCTTGGTTGCCACTGACACTTCTTTAAACAGAAAAAAAAGTAGAGTATAATATCTAGAATTTACGTTATTTACCAAAAACACAGATTTGCCTTAGTTTTATATATAAATATTTAACACAGAAATTAAGAAAAATACAAGTTATTCTAGGATTCTAGAGCATGAATTCTTGAACTGGCCAGGTTCAAGAGTTAGAGTCTAATTGATGTGCTACTGTAATAAGACTACTAAGCACAATTACCTGTTAAAATTAATTTTTTAAAAACCAATATTCATGAAAATAGAATAGCTTTGTGGTTTTGCTCTATGAATAAAATTATTCTAATTTTCTAACATCCATTTTGCATTAGTGAGGGATTCTACTTAACCAAATATAAAGCAGAAATTCTTAGAAAAGATAAATCATAGTTCAGGAATAAATACATGCCCTTCTAAAGTCAAAGACTCCATAGGAGACAAGGGAGATAAATGTGAACTCTTGAATTTTAAAAAAGAGCTCTAATAAACAATCAAGCTATTCCAGCCAGAGATTTTGCGATTTCATTGAGACTGATCAGAAATCATTTTAGGGGGAATTGAGACTTAGCCTAATTTATTTTCCTAAAAAAAAAATAAAACATTCTCCAATTCTATTTTTATTTGAATAAACCATAATGTGTCTTTTTAAATGTTCCTTATCTATAACAGTTCTAAATATTTTCTCCTTACTATGAAATAAGTATTGTTCCCATCTTATAGATGAGGTTAGTAAGGTAAGAAAGATAAAGTGACATGGGGAGCCAGAATAGAGAAAAGAAACAAAAATAGGATTAAGAGACAAAAGACCAATGTTTAAATATGGCAGGGCCAGCTCCTAACACTGATCAAGTTCCTTTGACCCCCCTGACCTATTTTTTCATCTGTAAAACAGAAATACTACCAACTATCTCTCAAATGGTTGATGTTAGGTATAAGCAAAATACCTAGTACCTAAGTACATAATTAGTCATTCAACAAATAAGGGCCCTCCCACCAATCCACAACCCCATTTTCTTCATCTGGTATGATGGTTATATAATCAATCCATAAGGCTATTGTGGGGTAAAAGAGGTAACAATGCATGCAGAGTGCCAGGCAAGCATAGGGCTCAATTCATTTGCTCTCTCTCTCCCTCCTCTGAGGTGCCAAAACAACTAAGTGGTTAAACAACAACCAAACCCAAATACTGGTTCTACTACAGAACAAACTCTACATACACATTTTATTTATGGTAGTGACTTATTTAAAAGTTAGCTTAACCTAGATGCTAAGTCAAGTATTTTACTGCATCCCCAATAAACTCAAATTCACTTCCATATAGCTTTATCCTTCAGTAATCACAAAAAAGCTATCAATATTTCCCACTTTAAAATATGCTTTTCTCAGTGTATTTCTACTAGAAATTGTTATACATAGTATTAATAATTTATAAACTTTTAAACATGGAAAATGACTAAAAATATATTCCTTAGGATATTGCATGCCTAGGTATTTAAATGATTCCATTCAGTCTGAGTTAAAAGATTATTAAGTAGTTTTTCTTTCCTAATTTTTTCCTATTTTCTCCCAAACAAAATAATAAAGGTAGGAAATGTGGCTGTAAAAAATAAATATGCATTTTAAAATTGAGTGAAAAATAGGGACCAGATCTGCATTTATGAAGCAATGACCTTCAAAACTCGCAGGAGCTATGAACAATGTTCTTCACAACCCTCCTATGCATACTTTGACTTTGCATGGTCTACAAACACATCTGCATATCACAAAAATGAAAAGATGATTTGGTAACTGTGGCAATCATCACTGAGAAGATACAAGGGATTTTGATTACCTTAATAATCATATCCTAAATGCCAGATCAGTACATCTGCTGCAGCATGAAAAGCTAGACCAATACAGTACTTCCACAGAATTGCTTACAACTAAAATTTACCAAGTGTGGTTATCATCATTCCAACCCAGGGACACATTTCTAAATCTGCAATACCCTAAGTGGGTCTCTTCCTAAAAGTCATGAAAATCTTTATAAAATTCACACTTTATTTAAACACAAACATAGCATACCACACTTTCAGGAAAAACAGTTCCAATCGTCACCACAAAATTTAAAAAATACAGTACCATAATTCTTAAAACGTTGGAAATATTACTAAACCAATAAGTAGCTCACACATTCTTTCTATTCTAATTTAAAAGACAGTACCCAGTGTTTGACAAGTAAGTGCACATACACAAGTACACACACACATCTACAGAAATGTACAGGAGGAAAAGTTCAGAAAAGCTCAATATCTAAATGTTCCCAAAAAAGCCATATGTAAAGAATAATGAATTCATATTAGATACTGCATTGTCTCACATGGGTGAAAACCAAAGTAATTCAAATAGTGGTGCCTAAGAATAATATTACATATATATTAGAATACCTGTTTCTTTAGATTCTTAGCAAGTATCACAATGCAAAATCATCTAAATCATGGATACTTACTGTTCTGTGGCCATATTACTTTATGCTTAAATGTTTTATAACATTAAATTGTAATATTGTAAAAAAAACAGCAGCAGGAAAATAAACACAACCATAGTAGGATATAGCAAGCATATACCCAGTAAATTCTGCCTAACTTACTCTTTTTTCTCAATAGCAATTGAAAAAAATTACTACATTACAATCAACCAACCTCATAGGCTCTATTAACTGGGAAAAATAAGTAGTTGCCTTGTAATACCCTAAATTATCAATCATGTCTAGTGGAATAGTAATGTGAATTGTGTTTCATGAGTACAGTATTCTATATCTTGGCAAAAGTTGACTTGCTCCAGAAATTTTTTTCACCACATACTCCTGAAGTATTCGAAAGACTAATGAAGTCTGAATCTCACGTTACCTTTGATAGGCTATTGTGTAAATACTTTAAATTTTAAGACAAAAGAATAAAGATTTTAAAAGCTCTGGACAGTGTACTCAAATGGCAAAGATGTCAACATTGTTTTGTCTCCTCCTCCACCAAAACAAACAAAAAAATGTACAGGGCTCAATGACACAATAGAAACAAAAAGTAGCATGCCACCCATTCAGTAAAGGAATAATACATAACATCTCTCCATCATACTCAACTACAAAAACCCTTTCATTTGATGGCTAGCCTCTTTATGACAGCTCAATCTAGTCAAGTGGCCTTAAAAAGATATTTTGTGTTCTTTCTCAACCAACCCTCACGGATTTCTGGAAGCAGTTAGTACTTAAGCCCAGAACTGGTTGCGGGGCGGGGAATCCAGCGTCTTTCTCACACGCCACTATTTTCCGCTATGAGCACTGTCAGCAAAAACAAACAAACAAACAAACAAACGGGGATGGGGGGTGAGGGTCGGCCCCGGAATGGCCGCTTTTGTCTACCACAGCCAGCGACGAAGCCTCCTCGGGTTCCTTGCGGCAAAAGCAAGGCAGGGGTCAGGTGAGCCCCCTCCGGGTGCAGCTCAATCTGTTTCTCCACAAAGAGCAGCGAGCCCAGGCTGCGGCCAGCGGCGGACTCGGCACGGGGCTCGGTCCCGCGTCCACTCTCCGACTTTGTGACCGCGTTCCCGGGAGGACAGCTACTCCTGACGCGCCGCCCAGGCACCGTGCTAGGGGTCCGAGCCAGGGTCAGAGACCCTCACAGAAACACCGGGTCCTGAAAGAAACGCCGAGCGCCCCGCGACCAGCGCCTCG
>NW_022900929.1:32274542-32284391 GCF_012274545.1 Fukomys damarensis | reverse complement strand
CCGCTCGGGCCCGGCTCGCGGGGCGGGGCCCTGGCCCGAGGAGGCCAATAGGGAGCAGCGCGGCGGAACTGAGTGGCAGACAGAAAAGCCAATAGAGATAGGGGATGGGTTGATGGGCAGCCTGGGGAGACAATCAGAGAAAAGAGTCCCAACTGAGGCGAGTCGGGCCAGCCCTCCAGCGTCCCAAACCCGCTGCTGCTCGCGGTTTCTCCTCCCCAGGGCAGGTGTGGGGACTCGACCGAGTCCTGTGGGGCCTTTGAATAGTCTGACCTGTTTCGGAAGCCAACCCGCGCCGCCGTGGTTGCTGCCTTGTGACAGCCGAGTGAGGAAGCCGCGGGGCGCGGGAGCGCAGTCCCTGCACCTGCAGAGCGCGGGCGCCGTGGCTGCGGGCTCGGCGGCCGCCCTGCTGGAGGTGTCCTGCTGCAACCGCAGAGGAGGCTCTTCAGCACGGCTTTGCCCCTAGGAAAACTGCAATTTAACGTTCTTTCCTCCTTCCTTCGATTTTCAGAAGACAAGGAGACCAAAGAGTGCTCCTTCAGCTGGTAAGGGGCAAAGGGATCCATGGATCCTTGCACCTTTAGAATTACAATTATTACGTCTTCAAGATTTCCTCAACAAAATGATGCACTACGCCTGGAGGAATATATCACAAAGAAAATAAAGGCCTCTTTTTCTTTGTGATTCCCCTCCCTACACACACACACACACACACACACACACTTCAAGTTCTTTACCAAAACTTCACTAAGAGACGTGATAGTCCCCCTTAAAGATTATAAACTAGGGTGGGCACCCAATTTATAAGTGGCAGAGTGCTTGCCTAGCATTTTCAAGGACCTGGGTTTAATCCCCAGAATGGGAAGGGAAAATAAAGCTATGCCAATGCAAAACATTGGAACAGTAATGAATATATTTATTTAAAAGTGAAACATAATTTCCGATTTTATTTATACTTTTGTCGTTGTTTAACATATAAAAAATGTAAAGGCCTGCATTAGGCTAGAAAAAATACCTGTTTTTGTTGACAATGGTGGTTCGTTTTTTGGTTTTTATGTTAGTGCTATATCCCCAGACCCCAACTTTTAAAATGTGATTTTTCACTAGTGTCTTTGGATACCACCATTCTACCAAGTTTTTACATATTGTTTCCCCCTCCTCCTCCTCCCTCCTTCAGTTACTGTATAACCTTGATAACCTGGATTGCTCTACTTATTGACTGCCTTCTTTATGGTATCTAGTAGCCAAAGGAGTAGGTTCCTACAATTCCTTGCAGAATCAGTTATGAGACTAGAAGCAGTGGATCAAGTGTTCTAGGTATAAAACTAAGCACAAGCTCTACTTTATAGTTTCATACTGCTAAAGTAGTATGATGCCTACAACATAAAAGTTATTCTATAAATTTTGAGCAGAAATAAATGAAATTAATAGACATTCTACAGCATGTACATCCCAAGGGAAGATCTGTAAAGAAACCAGGAATTTCAAGAATGTCTTGGAGACAAGTAAAATCATTACCATGCCAACATAATAATCTATAAAGTTCAGCTTTGTTGTGTATCTGAAAAAAGATAATGAAATATTTCAGACAGAAAGAATGAAGATGAAAGTTGCTCTTTATCATAAAATCTACAGGAGCAGGAAAAATTGTCCAAGAAGCTAGAGGAAGCCCATTATTGTGATGGTAGGGAGATGTCTTTAACAGGTTATGCAAATCAGCAGCTATTTGAATAAAAAGGCAAAGCACCGTGAGTCCAGAAAAGCTCTAAGGAATTGAATATCATCTTTCTCCAAAGTATGACCATGGATGCAATCAATGGGGAGGAGATTGTAGCTGTTATGCCCATGTGTTAAATAGCATCCCTGCCCAGTCTAAGAAAATTATGTGTACTTGGAAGCTCACCTCATTGAAAAACCAGTCAGATATTCATCCATGTTGGTGCATAATATCCAACTGCAAATTCTCCCTTCCTCTTGCATAGAAGAACACTTTATGACAAAACAGATGGAAAAATAATGAAAGAAATGCAAGAATCTAAATGTATGCCTCTAAAACAAATCTCATGAACAGAAACCTAAGGGAAGTTAGGAAAAAAGGCTAATGTAAAAAACAGCTGGGGGCTGCAGGCATAGTGGTGCCTGACTATAATCCTAGCACTCAGGAAGCTGAGGAAGGAGGATCACTGCAAGTTCAAGACCAGCCTGGGCTAAATAGTGAGACCCTGTCTCAAAAAGAGAGGGACAGAGAGAGGGAGAGGATGAAGGAGGGAGAGGGAGAGAGAATAGCTGCAGAAATATTTTACCTTTGTTTTTATCGCAAGTCTGTGAAGCAAAATGCCCGGGATTAAAAGTTTATTCAGTACTAGGCCTAATGTACCCTTAAGAACTAGAATGTCAGAGCTTTCAGATGTTTAGAAGCTATATTTAAAATAAAACTGCAAATTACAAAGGCTCTGAACCCCATCTTCCAAATTATTAGGATATCAACCCCCTTCTCTATAATGAAGGAGTCCCTGGGGTGATACTGTCTCCCATATATGCCTGAAATAACTGAAATTCTGCCTCTGCTTCAGATGTCCTATAGCCTGCTGTTCTCCCACCCCTCCTCACCCACCTCTCTCTCTCTCCAAACAATGCAAGCTTCACCATCATCTTGGGTTTGGGCAAGAAGGAGCACTGCCCAGTCTTCACCAGAATATCACAAAATAGATCCTTCCCATCAAAGACTCCCTGTTAGGGGGAAAGAGTTAAAACAAAATAAAATTTATTTTTTAAAAAAGACTCCCTGTTATGGTTAGATCTAAACTATCCCCCTGTCCAGTGTGTTTGGAATATGATTGGATAGTCAGGATGCTATTCATCAGTGGATGCATCCCTGAATAGGTTTCAGCAGCTGAATATGCTCTTAGGAGGTGGGGCCTGGTTGGAGGTGGGTCACTCGGGCTGTGACATTGCAGGGTATATTCTTGTCCTTGGCTCCTCGCCTCTGTCTGCTTCCTGGATGCCATGACAATAAGCAGCTTTCCTCTACCACATCCTTCTACCATGCTGTTTTGGCTTTGGATCCAGCCAGCCATGGTCTAAACTCATTGAAACTATAAGCCAAAACCTCTCCTCCTTTAAGTCATGGGTGTTAGGCATTTTGTCCCAGTGTCTGGAAAGCTGAATAAATATAAAATTGTTACCAAGTGTGGGGTTGTTACTATGACGCTACCTGACGGTGGTTTGGAAACCTTTGGAACTGGTTTGCTGAAGGAACTTGAAAGGGTTTGGAGACCTGGGCTAGAGAAGCCCTAGAATATTGTGAGTAGCGCTTCATGTATTATCCTGGTAATTCTACAGAAAACCAAAATGCTGATAGGAATGTGGACAGTAAAGACCAAGCACAGGAGGTTTCAACTGGGAACAAGGGCTCAGTTGGAAGTTGGGCTAAAGACCATGCGCGTTACATTCTAGCAGAATAATTGTCTACATTTTGCCCATCCCCTGATTCTTTTCAAGAGACTGATTAAGGGCAGTGAACTAATAAATCTTGTGGAGGAAATTTCAAAGCATCCCAATAGGATGTAGGAACAAGATGTAGGTTGTGACATGGATACTGCTGGCTGCTTCCAATCAGATTAACAGTGAGAATCAGTAGCAAAAAGCAGAACTGATTGACATAAAGCTTGGCCAGAAAGGAAAGTATCTCTTAAGTTGGGGCAAAGGAGAGTGTCCTTGCTGAAAAGATCAATATTTTTTAAAAACCAAGTTCTTTGCATCAAGACAATAATAAAGATGGTTTGAAGGCATCTCAGGAATTGGCCAGACCCATCATTTGCAGGCTCGAGGTTGCAAAACTGCAAAGCTTTCATTTGAGAAGATAATCCCTGCACTCTCTGCTCAAAAAGACCACCTAGGGAATTGGTTCCCCAGGATTCATTTCACCTTACTCAGCCATCCAGGCACTCAGAGGCTTCTGCAGCTATGACCCAGGGGTGGAGGGTGGTCAAGCTACTGCTCAAGTCGGTGGCAGATCTTGGCAACATCCACATAGTGCTGATTTTTCAGGCATGAAAATTGCAGGAGTTATGGGGTCATGGAGGCTTGTACCAGATATCAAAGGAAGACCTGGAAGGCCAAACAAGAAGCCCCTAAGAGGATAATACATGAAGCTGTGAGAGTAAAGCAGGAAGTGTAGTGAAGACCCCAGAAAGTTGGAGATGCCAGGAATGCTGAAATTCTGCTGAGGATAACTGTGGTCAGTGAGCAGAGACAGAGAGGCAATGTAGGCCACAACTTGCAAGGCCATAGGGGAGGGGCTCCCTATGCCCTTTGAAATTAATATCTCACAAAAACCTGTCCTGGGTGCTAGACATAGAGCTACAGGATTTAATATCTGCTTTGCTGGGTTTCTATCTTGCTTAAGTCCCATTCCTTTGGGTTTCTGACTTGCTTTGGTCTTATTCCTTTCTATTTACCTGTTTCTCCCTTTTGGACAGGGAATATTTATCCTGTACGATGCTATATTGGAAGTATTTAACTTTGCTTTTGATTTTCACAAGGCCTGACAGCTGAAAATTATCTTGAGTCTCAAAGGAGATTTTAGACTTGGACTTTTCAGCAATGCTGGAACTCACAGAGATGCACAAAATGCATTTTGCATAATAAGATGGATATGAGTCTCTTGGCAGCCAGGAGTAGGGGTAGAATATTATGGTTTGGATTTAAAATATCCCTCAGAAGTCTCATTTGTTTGAAGGGTGATTGGATTATGAGGAACCACTGACGAGTTCAAGCTGAATGTGCTCTTAGGAGGTGAGGCCCAGTTAGAGGAGGGTCACTGGAGGTGTGACATTGGAAGGTGTGTTCTTATCCTCAACTTCTCTTTTCTCTCTCTTCTTCCTTGCTGCTGTGACAGAGAGCAGCTTTCCCTACCACATCCTTTTTTTTTTTAATTAAAGACTCTAACTTTTTCTTTTCTGTATTAGTACATGTTTGCAGCACATAATATTTACATTCCTTGTATGAAGTTGGTATGTGTATATAACACATCTCGATTCCTTTTTTCATCCCCTTTTCCTTCTCCTCTTACTCCCTCCATCTCTTGGTCTCCTTACAATTTGAGAAAGACCTATCTTCTGACTTCCCATTAGCTATCTTTTATTCTGCTTTTTATTTATAATTTGTGTTACTCATATAAGAGAAATCATGAGATATTTAAGCTTCTGTGTCTGATTTATTTCACTTAACATTACGATCTCAAGGTACATCTATTTTCCTACAAATGACTTTTTTGTGGAAGAGTAGTACTTCATTGTTTATAAATACCATATTTTCTTTATCCATTCATCTATTGATGAACATATAAGCTGCTTCCAAAATTCAGCTGTTATAAATTGTGCAGTTATAAACATGGGTATGCATGGTGTTTCTGACCCAGAGCCAGCCAGCCATGGACTAAACCCACTGAAACTGTGAGTCAAAATAAACATATTCTCCTTTAAACTGCAAATGTATTTCTGTCTCAGCAGTGGGAAAGCTAATATACTTCCGCTAGCACAGCTAAGTTTAGGCTATAACTTTTAACAATGTTTAGAAAAGAAGAATCCAAAGTATAACCTGCAATCATGATATATCTACTCTTAAAGTCCTCATGAGCTAGATACAACCCTGACTACTGTCAAGCTCTCAGCCTGTTCCACGTGGCTAGAGACAGCTTCCCTTCTCCAGCAATATTCCCCTGACTATGAACCTCAGAGAATTAAAGAATTCTCTCCATCCAGATTAGGGTCCATTTTCAAAGTCCAATATTCTTTTTTAACCAGGGATCAAACTCAAACTTTTGAGGCCATCATGGCACCACTGAGTTAAACCCCTGGCCACTCAAAGTCCCATTTTCTATCCTAGGTGCTACCTCTTCCTAGGGTGATTAACCATGGAAATATCAACTCTTTTAGAAGAAAATACACGCTCCATAGCCAAGAGGGTGACGTTAACCTCTAATCCAAGGAGGCTAAATTTTAAAATAATAGTCCAACATCAGCAATTTTTTTGACAAAGATTGAGTTATTCAGACTCTATGCATAGGTTCCAGAAGAGTCTCCTGAAGGCCAGGCCAGTCTCTTTGCATAATTATTTCCCTAATAAGCAGTAAAGATCATATCTTTCCTCACATTCGTGTATCCTTTTGACCTCAGAAAGTTCTCCTAATAGCAAGGACTCAAACAAGAACATTCATATCTCTACAGAAATAATCCTTGGCACATATACGTTATAAAGCTACAGAAAGGAAAGAAACTGTTTCTGTCTCCTCTGGATCAGTGTCTGCAGGAGCAAGGATTCTGTTCCACACACAGATTTGCACATTTGAGTGGAGCCCTGTTCTCTATCCAAAAATCATCCACATTCAGGTTACTTTACAGCTTTCTAAGAACAGTAGGTGTGTGCTTGCTTTATGTTAGATATATGTTTGTTTAAATTTTAACAATTCATATAATTTTCACAGACTAGTTTGCCAGTGAAGAAATGTTCAACTCTGACCTTGTATCACGACCATTTAAAGAAGTAGCTTTTTTACCTTCTCCTAGCCCTTAGGATTTTTTTTAACTTAGTTCTCTTACACTCAAAATAAGTGTGTATTTTTCCTCATGAAAATATAAGCAGTACATGTGCTTTTTTTTTTTGGTACCAGGGATCAAACTGAGGACCTTGTGCTTGCCAGGCAGGCACTATACCAATGAGCTATATACCCCATGCCAAACTACATATATTGAGCATTTAATGTTTGGCCTTATCATAAATTTCTAGTATATATAAGATATAGATAGCCCAAATATGAAGAAAGGAAATATAATCACAGCCTAAATATGAAGGAATAAAACATACAAATCATGAAGCTCCTCAGGAGAAATTGTTAGATGTACATATAATTAGCTATAGTCCGATACATAGATCATATGCAAACTGCTACAAAAGCAGAAATAGTGCAATTATTTAAGCCTGCGACAGATATTTATGCCTTGAAGAAAAAGCATTTGAGTTGGACCCTAAGGAATGGAGGGTGATGATGGGAGAAGGCAGAAGAGAAGGGTATGGGATGAGGAATAGCGACTTATTTATTAATTATGTAACAATACTGGGGATTGAACCCAAGCACTTGCACATGCCAGGTAAGGGCTCTGGTGTGAGCTACATCCACAATTTTTGTCTTTTGAGGCAGGGTTTGCTAACTCACCCAGGTGGCCTCAAACTCCTAAGCAGTCCTCCAACTTCAGCCTCCTAAAAGTAGCCGGAACTACAGCATACACCATATCATGCAACAAAAGTGACATTTGAGGAGCGGAAGTAACATGAGCAAAGACACAGAAGCACAGCTGTATATAGCACGTTCCAGAAACAGCAGGTGCTCCAGTACTGGCAAACCTTTTGGAGACAATGCCAAACTGCAACCCCAAACCCACTTATTTATCACAAAGTGCCAACACTGCAGTTAAACCTGAATACTGAAGTGGTTTTTTTCTTTCCTTTTTAAAAATGAGACAGGGTCTCACTTTGTAGTTTAGTCTGGGCTTGAACTCACTCTGTAGCCCAGGCTGGCCTCAAATGCATGGCAATTCTCCTGCCTCAGCTTCCCCAGTTCAAGTGCTGGAATGACAAGCAGGCATCACACCCAGCTGAGGTTTTTGTTTAAAAAAACAACTCGTACATTAACATCTTTTGTCTTAAAAGAAAAACACTATAACGTGTGCCATAGGTTTGTTACCACTGGTATGCTGAGTATATTAGACCAAGGGCAGATCATAGAGAAACTTCAGCAACATGCTTAGAAATCTGGACTTTCCTGTAGAGTCAGAAGACAATCATTAGAGATTTTTAAACAGAAGTGGCAGATCAGATCCACATTTGGAAATGATCATTTTGATAGCAGTGTAAATGATTAGAGCATGAAGAAATTATTTACTGAGGGAAATGGACTCTGAAAACAATAGCATATCTTTAATGAGGCATGAGAAGCATTTGAATGGCAGGCTTTATTATATTTATTATATTCTGTAACTATGAATCATTTTCCTTATATTTCCACCAAGTCTTAGCCATTATTCTAACAATAAACTGTGTACAAAACCAAGGAAATTAATTCATTTATTTAAAAAATTTATTGTTGATCTACACCTATGTCAAGTGCCAAGAGCATTCAAAGATGAATGAAACATTCCTTACCCTCATAGGAATTACCATCCCATACAACTTGCAAATTCACATTAACCCCCTTTATTAAGTAGTTAGTTTATGTGGATTAATATTTAGTGAACATTTTTTAAAGACATAAACGGAACAGATAGGAAAGGAGACAGCCTAAAAAATATGGGTAAAGAAAATATACCAAGAAAAGAGGAAATGAGAACAGCCCATATTTCTTGATTTACAGTGTTAATTGACTGCTTGCTGTACTAAATGAAATATTACTATTCTTATATGTCATCCACCCTCCCAACTTTTGTGGCTCGTATTATTTCTCTTTTGTCAGGGGTTAACTGTATTTATAGCTTTTGAAACTGTAATTCCTTTATTTAATCTTAATCTTACTTTTATATTCAAATGGATTCAGTGCATACCACCAGTTCCTTTGTCTTAACATCACTATCTCTGAGTTTTTCATCCATGTCCTGATGAGTGGGATTTCTTTGAGCAGAGATATTTAATGTTTACCAGCTACAAAATCAATTCAAAATGGACAATAGACTTAAATGTAAGACCTGAAACTATGAAACTACTATAAGAAGACATAGGGGAAATGTTTCAGGACATTGGAATGAGCAAGGATTTTTTGGATGAGGCATAAAAAATAAACATTTCTCAAAAGAAATGAGGGTATGACAAGATTCTGAAAATTCCCCCTAATATCATTCACTGATTTGTGAAGAACTCTGAAGGAGTAGATAACCAATGCTGGGAAATGTAGCGTCTGTCGCTCTGACATATGATTTCATTTCCTTTGGCTTTATACCCAATAATGGGGTTTCTGAATCATACAGGAGTTTTATATTTACTTTATTAAAATTGTATTTATTATCATTTTTTTGTAGTCCTGTGGATTCAACCTAGTGTCTTCTACATGCCAGGCAAGAGCTCTACCACAAAGGCCCACCTCCACCAGCTCAATAGTTCTACTATTTCTTTTTTGAGAAGCAACCATACTGTTTCCCATAATGGCTTTACTAATTAACATTCCCACCAAAAGCATGCAAGGAAACTCTTGGACTCAAGTAATTCTGCCTCAGCCTTCCAAGTCCTGGGAATACAGGTACTCACCACTATACCTGGCTTTATTTATATATTTTCTTTTTTGTTGTTGTTATTTGAGAAATATCTATTTATGTCTAGTGCCCACTTAAAATTGAACTGTTTTATTTTAATTATTTTGCTATTGGGAATTTAAGTTCCTTACATACATGGGATATTAACCCCTTGTCACATGTATAGTTTGCAAAGCAATTTTCTTCCATTCTATAGGGTGTTCTTTCACTGTGTTGATTGTTCCCTTTGCAGTGTAGAAGTTTTCTAGTTTGAAATAATCATACATATTTCTCCTTTATTCTCTGTGCCTTTGGAGGCTTATCAAAAAAATCCTTGCCCCTTCTGACGTTCTGAAGCATTTCCTCTATATTTTCTTATAGTAGTTTCATAGTTCAAGTCTTACATTTAAGTCTATTGTCCATTCTGAGTTTATTTTATAGCTAGTAAACATTAGCAGAAATTTATTTATTTCTTTCGGTTTCAGGGATTGAACTCAGGACCTTGTGCTTTTAAGGCAGGCCTCAACACCACTGAGCTAAATCCCCAGCCCTCTTTTTTTTTTTTTTTTTTTTT
>NW_022900929.1:32242219-32274490 GCF_012274545.1 Fukomys damarensis | reverse complement strand
TTTTTTTTTTTTTTTTTTTGAGATTAGAGTCTTGCTATGTTGGTCAAGTTGGCCTTGAATTTGAGATCCTCCCACCTACAACTCCCTATGCCTGGGTTTATACACATGCAACACCATGTTCAGCTCTAGGACAGGAAATTATCAAAGACACAATTCAAATAAATTTCCTACTTTGAAGGATATGAATTTCCAAATTTAGAGAGCCTACTAAGTGCCCAACACAAGGAATAAAAATAAATCCATTGACATATCGCTGTAAGATTTCAGAACAGGGGACAAAAAAAGAAACTTTTTTCCTATAAAGGAAAAAACAGTACCAATAAAAAAAAGTAGAAATGAGAAGACACCTAAGCAAGGCACAAACCCAGGCTTCTAGCTCAGCAAAGGCAAATTTTCCCATAAAGGAAAAAAGTTACAAGCAAGCACTGGAATGATGTAGGAGTTCTCCATAGTGACACTGTAAAGAAGGGAGTAGAACAGTACAACAAATTCTAAGAAAAATGATTTCTAATCTCAAATTCTATTCCCAAATATACTACCATTAGATAAAAAGACATTTTTGGACATGTAAGATCTCAATAATTTAGCTCTTGTGCAAGAAGCAATTAAAAGCTCTTTAATAAAAATAAAAGCAATTTAGCTCTTTCTCAAGAAGCAATCAAGGGATGGGCTCCTGAAAAAATGTCAGAACAAAAAAATAGAAATACATGTTAAATCAGGGTATAGCAGTACACTCCTGTAATGCCTGCCTAGGCAGGAGGATTTCTATGAGTGCAAGCCCAGTCTGGACTACAAAGTGAATTCAAGGGCAGCCTGAACTACAAGTGAGACCTTGTCTCAAAAAGAAAGAAAGAGAAAGAAGGAAAGAAAGAAAGGGTAGATTGTAGTATGTCTTCAAATATACAATGCCCCTCTCCCTAGAATTTTACTTTCTCACCCACTGACATCACACTTAGCCTTTGATTGGCAATGAATGATGGAACAGAAATGGAAAAGATGTTTCTTACCCAAAGGCTGATGTAGCCCAGGTGGAGATTACTCCTGGGTTCTAGGAAGAAGCCAACATGGAGTTGAGCTGCACCAGCCCATGGTGGATGTCCAATGAAATTGAGGAATAAATCTTTCTTTTTTTGTAAGTCATTGATACTTTGGAGTAATCACTTAAAAAAAGGAATAAAATTTGAGTAATACAAGATTGTACACATGGGCATAACACAGAACAAAAAGTAATGTAAATCCTCATAATAACCAAGTTATCATTTGATCCCAGTATAATATCTGTACAGAGAGTATAGATAACAGCCAAGGTCAACATGCAGAAAATCAGATGGTTTCCAAGAAGAAGTGGATATGTCTTGTTGTACTTAAAAGAAGTGCATTCTAAGAAAAATTATGAATTACTGGTAATATTAAAACAAAATAAATGAAAAATAAACATTTTTATTAACTCCAGGGGTGGGGTGGATGTTGTACAAGAAAGGAAAATTACACTGGTAGCACTCCCCCCAGGCTGCTGAGGTGCTGAACCACACAGGCACCAGCAGTACCACCAGCTGATACCCCCACCCACCTCTGGCAGCTGGGCCACACAGATACCTGGATCCATACCACAGAGGTGCAGGGAGTCATAAAGGACATTGTTCTGAGCTCCAAAAGATAGAGCGGAAGTGAATAACAGAAAGAGGGCCAGGAATTTAGCTCAGTGGTTCCTCTGCTTGCCTCACAAGCGTAAGTTCCTGAGCTCAATCCCCAGTACAACAACAGAATGAGAAAGAGGGCCTCCCAGAGACTCCTTGATGAAAATTGAAGCCCACTGGAAAAGTGAAGAAAATCTCTGCAATAAAGGTGCACCAGACCACTGTATTTGTCCTTCCTGGTAGACTGAAAACGAGATTGCCTAAGAGTCATTAGAGACTCAAAACCTAAAGGTCACCTATATCTGGAAGACACCTCTGAGAAGCAATCTTCCCATAAGGGTTCTAACCATAAACAACAAAGATACTTAAAATAAGCAATATTGAAGTATCAACCCAGGAATTAAACCAAAAACAGTACCAATTAAAAAAGAAATGAGAAGACACCTAAGCAAAGTGCAAACCCAGGCTTCTCACCCAGCAAAGGCAAATTTGGGGGAAATGAGGAGGAAAAGTCTGATAATCAACTACCTGGATACTCTGTGAACTGGTAGCATAGGAACAAACAAAATATATGAATAAGGCTCTAGAAAAATTTAAAACAGAGATAATTTCCCAAATAACCACAGAGATGGTGAGCAGAATGAAAGACATAATTAGAGATGCTAGAACTGAAACAGATAAAAAATAGATGAGCTCAGGACCATGATGGAAGCCATGAATGTCCAGCATTGGAAAAAAGTAGAAACCATGAATGCCCAACATAGGACAGAAATGGAATCCATGAAACAGATTCAAACATATCCAGGAGATTAAAAACTTTATTGAAAGTATTTACAGCAGAATGAGCCAATGTGAAGACAAGATATCAGACATAGAAGACAGGATGGAGGTCACTGACCATAAAAAAGGAGATCTCTTGATGGTGAGGCCCACGGTTCCTCTATTGCTGCTTGACAAAGTTCCAGCAATGATGGGCCTCAGGTTGAAAGCATCGCTCTGGCTTTTATTTTTGCTTGCACTTTTGATTGGCTTAATTGTAATTATGGGAAATTTGGTTTTAATGAAAAAACGTGTATAAGCTACTTCTGAGAAATATGTGTCAATTGTGTCAGTCGTTGAGCCCCTAAGCATGACCCCTGATTCAGGAACTTTCTTTGAAGGGGTTTCCAGTTTTTCAATAATTGAGGATTTCACTCCAACAAGAGCTCCCCAGCTTTCTTCCAAGTGTCCAATTACTTATAAAAATCCCAGAGAGGTGCTCAAAGATTTGTGGTAGAATGATCTCATGGCCACTAGGCACCACCATCCCCCCTGTTTCCTACACTAGGGCTTACATAGATGAAGTTAGAATGGTGTGGAAAGATAAAAAATGAGTAAGATATCAAGTTTGCCCTTTGCAGAAAGAATGAAATGTTCAGGAACACAGTGAGTAAATATTGCCAGGCAGCTGAATAGTTATTATAGAAAGGCTTAGTAAGTGCAAAATACTTGCTTTCTGACTATATAAAGTAAAAGTTTAACTGAGAAGTTGAATAACCACAGTAGTTCTTTATCAAAACCTAGTGACCTGCTAGGAGTCGGCCACAGTCTTTCCATTGTAACCGAAATGGATGTATGAACTTTGAAAAATGGTGGCAAGCTTGGATTGTTCTTTTGATTTTGCTTTCATTTATACTTTTACTAGGAAATTGATTGAGTAATAATAGCTGAGGCAATAGATAAAATGTTCTCAGAAATAACAATAATAAAATAGGTATGTGCTGTAGTTTATTGGAAAAATGATCTTAAAAGTTTTTATCAGAAATTGTAAATGTATGCCAATTTCCATATGTGACCTTTACTGTGATATAAATAAAGAAGTCCTCCAATGTTCGGAGGGCACACCACCTCATACCTACACAGTGTGTCTCATTCCTTCACAACCGCCAACTCCAACCCTCCTCCTCAGGACCTGAACTCTCTCTGAGGCTGGACCCTGGCATCTTAATAGTAATGGACTATGAGAAATTGATCCAACAGCTCCTACATGACACACAGAAAAATAATATAACACAATAGGAGTCCATCAAAAAGCAGGACAAAGTACAAATGACATAAAAAAGAAACTGTTCATAGAATCAATGCCAGAAAACTTCCTAAACAGAGTGAAAGACTTTGACACACAGATGAGTGAGGCATATAGGATTCCAACTATCCCTAATTAAAAAAAAAAAACAACCCTACACCTAGACATATAATAATCAAGACCCTGGAAACACAACAGAAGAACAAATACTGTAAGTAGTTAGAGAAAAGAAACAAATCACACGCAGAGAAAAGCCCATCAGAATCAGAGCAGACTTTTCAACACAAACTCTCAAGTCAAGGAGAGCCTGGAGTGAGGTGCTTCAAACCCTAAAAGAAAACCTCCAACCTCGACTGATGTATCCTGCAAAACTATCATTCAAAATTGATGGGGAAATAAGATACTTCCATGACCAAGAATTGGAGAAGCCTCATGAATACCAAACCAGCACAACAAACAATTCTAAACAATAGCCTAGAAAAAAGCAATGAAAGTCTGGGTATGGTGGTGCATACCTGAAATCCCAGCACTCAGGAAGCTGAGGCAGGAGGTTTGCTGTGAGTTCAAGACCAGCCTGGGCCACATAGTGAGTTCCAGGTCAGTCTCAACTACATAGTGAGACCCTGTCTCAAAAAACAAAACAAAACAACAAAACTAGAACAAAAACAAAAAACAATGAAAGTCACAACTTCATGAGGCCCAACAGAGCAAATCCATAAGGGGAGGTAAGTAATTAAAGGGGGAAAATAAAAAATAAAAGAACCAACAAAAAGAAAATAACACTACAAAGATAAATGAATACATATCAGTTATAACCATTAATGTTAGTGGCCTCAACTCACCAATCAAAAGAAATAGACTGGGGTGGGAGTGTGGGATTTAGCTCAGTGATTCCACTGCATGCCTTGCAAGTGCAAGGACCCAAGTTCTATCCCCGGTACCAAAAAAAATAAAAAAAGAAAAAGAAAAAGAAATAGACTGGCAGAATGGATTAAGAAGCAAAATTCAATGATATACTGTATACAAGAAACATACCTAGTTCAAAAAGAAATTCATAGACTGAAACTAAAAGGATGGAAAACAGTTATTCATGTGACAGAGGCTCAGAAAAAAGTTGGGGTAGCTATCTTATTTGAAGACAGTAGATTTCAAACCAAAACTAATTAAGGGAGACAAAGAAGGCCACTACATCCTTGTAAAGGGAACAATACAAGAGGAAGAAACGACAATCATAAATATATATGAACCAAATACTAATGCCCCAACTATACAAAGCAAATATTAATGGACATGAAAAACAAAATAAGCACTAAAACAATTGTAGTGGGGGACCTCAATACCCCACTGACACAAACAGACAGATCATCTAGATAAAAAAATCAACAATGAAATAACAGAACTGAACCAAGTCTTAGAACAAACAGACTTAGTAGATGTCTACAGAGTGTTCCACCACAGAAAATCAGAATTATTTTTAGCTGAACATGGATCATTTTCCAAAATAGACCACATGCTAGCTCATAGAACATACTTAAGTAAATGCAAAGCAATTGAAGTTATCCCCTGTATAGTGCAACTAAACTGGAGACCAATAGCCTGAGAAACTGCAAGAACTTCACAAACACATGGAAATTAAATAACACCCTGTTGAACAACCACTGGGTCACAGAGGAAATTAAAGGAGAAATTAGACAGTTTTTACAATTAAATGATAATGCCAATAGAACATACAGGAATTTATGGGACACAATGAAAGCATTTCTATGAGGGAAATTCATAGCATTAATTGCCCATACTGGGAAAACAGAGTGAGTTCAAATAAATAAGGTTAAACAAATGTTTAACCTTAAGCTTCTAGAAAAACAAGAACAAGACAAACTGAAAGCGCATACAAGGGAGGAAATTATAAAGATAGGAGTAGAAATCAATGCAATGGAGACTAAGAGAATGATACAAAGAAAATTAATGAATCAAAGAGTTGGTTTTTTGAAAGAATAAATAAAATCGATGAACCCTTAGCCAAACTTATCAAAAAAGAAAAGGCTCAAATTCATGCAATTAGGAATGAAAAAGGTGAAATCACAACAGATCCAGCAGAAATCCAGAGGATCATCAATACCTACTTTGAAAACCTGTACTATAATAAAATGGAAATACGGAAGAAATGGAAAGATTTCTAGATATATGTGAACTTCCAAAATTGAACAAGGAAGATATAAAAAGTCTAAAGATCCCAATTACAATCAGTGAAATTGAAAATGTAACTAAAACATACCAACAAAGAAAAAGTCCAGGTCCTGATGGCTTCACTGCTGAATTCTACAAGACATTTAGAGAAGAACTATTGCCACTATACTTTAAACTCTTCAATGAAATTGAAACAGAAGCAGTACTTCCAAATTCACTCCTGGAAGCAAGTGTTACTTTGATTCTAGAATCAGGGAAAGACCCAACCAAACAAAAAAAAAAAAAAAAAAAAAAGAGAACTACATGCCAATCTCCCAAATGAACATAGATGCAAAAATCCTCAATAAGATACTGGCAAACAGAATACAGAAGATCATCAAGAAGATCATACACCCTGACCAAGTCAGATTTATCCCAGGGATGCAAGGATGGTTCAACACACACAAATCAATAAACATAATACACTATATTAACAGAGCCAAGGACAAAACTCATATGATCATCTCAATAGATGCAGAAAAAACATTTGACAAAATTCAACACCCATTTATGAGAAAAACCCTACAGAAAATTGGAATATTTTATCTTTATCTCAACCTCATAAAGGCTATCTATGAAAAAACAACAGCCAACATCATATTAAATGGTCAAAAACTGAAAAACCTTCACCCTAAAATCAGGCACAAGACAAGGATGTCCACTGTCATCACTCCTTTCAATATAGTTCTGGAAACATTAGCCACAGCAATTATACAAGAAAAAGAAATAAAAGGAATAAAGATAGGAAAGTAAGAAGTTAAACTGTCATTATTTACTGACAATATTATACTCTATATAGAAGACCCAAAAAACTCCACCTAAAGGCCTCTAGACTTAACTGATAGATTCAGTAGGGTAGCTGGATACAAGGTCTATACTCAAAAATCAATAGCCTTCTTGTACACAAACAACAGACTCACTGAGAGAGAAATTAGGGAAATAGTTCCCTTCACAATAGCATCCCCCCCAAAAATGAAATATCTAGGAACCAATCTAACAAAGGAAGCAAAATACCTCTACATTGAAAACTACAGCACTATGGAAAAAAAAAGAAATGAAAGATGATATAATAAAATGGAAACACATCCCTTGCTCCTGGGTAGGAAGAATCAACATAGTGAAAATGGCCATACTTCCAAAACTGCTATCTACATTCAATGTAATCCCAATTGAAATGCCAGCAGTATACTTCACAGAACTAGATAAAACAATCCAAAAATTCATTTGGAACCAGGAGAGACCTAGAATAGCAAAAGCAATTCTAGGCAACAGACACATGACAGGAGGATATCATAATCCCCAACTTGAAACTATACTACAAAGCCACTGTGATAAAAACAGCATGGTACTGGCAAGGAACAGACCCAAGGATCAGTGGAATGGATGAGAAGATGCAAAATCAACTCCAGACACACTCAGCTACTTCATCTTTGACTAAGGAGCCAACCATTCTCACTGAAGGAAAGATAGCCTCTTCAATAAATGGTGTTGGAAAAACCAGATTTCAACCTGCCTAAGATTAAAACTGGGCCCCTATCTTTCACCATGCTCTAAACTAAAATCCAAGTGGATTAAAGACCTAAATATTAAAACAAACACTAAACTTGCTGGAAGATAGGTAGAACTCTTGAAGACAATGGCATAGGAAAAGACTATGAACAAATCCTCAGTAGCACTCAAACTAGCACAAAGAATCAACAACTGCAATCTCATCATATTAAAAAGCTTCTGCACTGCAGGAGAAACCACCAACAGGGCTAAGAAACAATCTACAGTGTGGGAAAAAATTTTATCAGCTGTTCGTCAGACAAAGGACTACTATCTAGAATATATAAAGAATTTTTAAAAAATCAGACCCCCCCCAAATATTGAGACCCAATCCAAAAATGGGCAGCTGAAATGAATACATATTTCTCAGAAAACAAACAAAAAGCAGCAAATAAACACATAAGAGAATGTTCAACATCACTGGTTGTTTGAGAGATGCAGATGAAAACAAAGCTGGGATTCCACCTCATTCCAGAAAGAATTGTTGATACCAAGAAATCAACCAATAACAAATGCTGGAGAGGTTGTGGGGAGAAAGGAACCCTGCTCCACTCTCAGTGGGAGTGAAGACTGGTGCAACCAGTGGAAATCAATATAGAGACACCTCAAAAAGCTGGGATTAGAGGTCCCATTTGACCCGGCTATTCCTCTGCTGGGTATCTTCCTAAAAGAATTAAAAGAATCATACCACAGCAATATATTCTCACCCATGTTTATAGTGACAGTTTATAATAGCTAAAGCTTGGAAATGGCCCAATTGCCCATTGGCTAGAGACTGGATAAAGAAAATGTGTTTTTTGGTTTTTTTTTTTAATAAAATGGAGTCCTACTCAGCCATAAAGAATGAGCAACTAGAGACATTTGTGGCTAAATGGATGCACATTGTGACCATACTCCTAAGTGAAATAAATAGGAAACGTGTAAATACCGAATAGTTTCTCTGGTGTGAAAAGCTAAAAGTGTAAACAAGGATCAAAATGTGTAATTGATACTGTGAAATACGAAGAAAAGGTCTAAAGGAGTAAGGGACGTGGGAGGGGTAGGTGAAAGGAAGGAGGAGAAAAGAAAAATATGAGAAAAGGAAAAAAGGAAACAAAGTCTGTAAATAGGAAAGGGTGGAGGGGGTGAAGGGAGGGCAGGGATATGGGGAAAATAGGAACTAAGATAAGACATGTAAAGATATAAGATCTCAGTGATAAATGTAACTGTATTGTATATCTAAAATGTACCAATAAACTTAATGGAAAAAAAAAGGAAAAGTAGTCATATTTAGATTTCATTCTTCTTTGAGGGGGTACTGGGAATCAAACTTAGGACTTTGTTGTGTGCCAGGCAGGTGCTGTGCCACTGAGCTAAATCCCTGGCCCAGTAGTCATACTTAGATAGGAGATTAGGACATGACAAAACTGGTTGGGGAGGTAGGTGTGGCCTGTCAACTACAAGATCCTGGACACATGCACAGAACAATTCCCAAAGCCCTGAACACGGACTTCTCTGAGAACTGGAGCAGATTTCCAATAATGGCCTAGAACTGATGTCAGCCTGAGGTGTGGGGTCCCAGACACAGAGAGTACTTTTTATCTTTGCTTTTACCCTCTTTTTCTATTTACGGAACCCAAGCTCACTCTGCAGAGCTACTTTCTCTACCATTCTTCACTTTTGCTTTCTTGAATAAATTAGGCCATTGCTTTTTACTTGTTTTGCTCAATTCTTTGTTTAAGGTGTACAGAGCCTGAAATCCAGCTCCTCCGGAAGGAGAGGTGAGCAACCCAGAACCAGTAACATCTAGTTGGTAAGCCACTTTGTAGAAACAAGCTACCTGATAATAATTGGTAGTACATATGCATTTATACTGTCATAATAATATACATATTATTGATGTAACCAATGTCATAATAGTTCTATTAGGAAAATAGATAGAAAAGTATATATGTGTATAACTGAAGTAGGCTGGGAGTTCGGATAAATTTAAAAAAGAGAGGCTACGGATGTAGTTCAGTGGCACCACACCTGCCTGGCAAGTGCAAGGTCCTGAGTTGGATCCCCGGTACCAATATAAATAAATAAATAAGAAGTAAAAAAAAAAAAATGTCTTAAATGGATAATACCTATATTTTTAAAATTCAAGAAATAACTATATAAGCATGACATTAAGACAAATACCAAAGAAACAGCTACAATAGCTGAAAATTTTTACAGGAGTCAGGAATAAGGGGCAAGAATTGGGGCCTAGAGAATATGTGCTTTTCGTGAGAGGCCTTGCAGAGCTGTTACTGGTGGGTGGTGGATAGTCAGTCTTAGGGGCATCTTTCCAAGTCTTCAGTGTTCTAAACAAACACCCCATAAAGGCAACAAGAAGGCAGAAAAGAAATACATTCTACAGGGCAAGTGTAGGCTGGTGAAAAGGCTCCCAGTGGCCCCACAATAAAGGGAAAAGGGTTTTTAGTACCCAGAATACCTGGATTGGCCTCCATGTCGTATAAGTGAGCATGGAGACAACTGTCCTATTAAAAACTCACATAGCAGGGCCGGAGATGCAACCCAGTGGTACTGTGCTGCCTGGCAAGTATAAGGTCCTGAGTTCGATCCCTAGTACTGAAAACGACACCAACAAAAGACTCACTTAGCCTCACACCAGGTATAAACTGCTACAGAACATTTTGCCAGATATAAATGAAAGATCGCAAGCAGTGTCTTTGATTGGTTGCACCCACATGTAAATGAAGCATTGAGAATAGCATTTTCTGATTGGTCCCGCAAACAGCACCAGATTGTAACGAAGCACGGAGAATATTGCTTTCTGATTGGGTCCGAGTACTGTGCTCAGGAGCTGTAAACTTGAAGTCATTTTGTGTCCTGTGTTTTTTGCAAGTCTTCCCTTTTTGGGAAACATCTCACTCAATCTGGTAGCCATGAGTTTTTATGGCATTTGGCATATTCTGCCTGGTTTATTGTCTGGTTTGCCTCAACCCTACTCCCCTAACTCAGAACTACAATCATATGTCAGACTCAATCTGAGAAATAGGTCACTGGGTAACTTTTGCCATTATGTAACTATTGGAGAGGACACCTGCAGAAACATCAATGGACATCCTACCACCCACCAGGCAGTATGCTATAACCTAAGGTGCTAGGCTACATATCTGTATAGCATGGTATTTGTGTATCTAAACACATCTACAATACAAAAGGTACAGTTAAAAAAACACTGTAAGGGATTTAAAAGGAAAGGTACACCTTTAAATGACTGGCACCTGTAGGCCTGGAATTGCTCCAGGTGAGGCGGTAAGTAAGTGGGGTGAGCCTGAGGGCCCAGAAACTGCTGCCCACTGCCGGAGACTTTCGAGCCACTGTGTACTGAAGCTTTACCAGGCTCAGAAAATTTTTTCACTGTAATAGATTGACCTTAGTTTACTGTAACTTTTTCACTTAATAAAATTTTAATTTTTTAAAAGAAACTTTTTTTGACATATGTGATAATTCAGGTACACACTTTAAAACTGAAACGCATAGTACAACATCATGTTGGGCCAGGAAGCTCGGCAAGTGCCAATAGTTCCAGCTGTCGAGGAAGCTGAGGCAGATGGGTTGCTTAAGCCAAGAGTACGAAGCCATCCTGAGCAACACAGTGTGACCTTTCTCAACATGAGTGTCCTTATCCTGTAAACGCTATCTTCTTCTTACACATATTTTTTAGACTTTTTTGTTAAAAACCTAAGCCGTCCCCACACAAGCCCGGTTAGGCCTCCACAAGCTGAGTTTGTCACTGTTGCCACCTTCTACTCCACCTGCCATCTCACCGCAAGGTCTTTGAGGGCAGTGATATGCACAGAGCTGTCGCCTCCTGCAGGGATGACGCCTTCTGGATGCCTCCTGAAGGACTTCACTAAGACTGCTTTACAGTCAACTCTACTACATGGAAGCCCACTCAAAAACAACAAAATATAATATAATAACTACAATTACCAGGAATATACTAGTGTATTACTCTTATGTAGTATGATGTACACAGTTGTATGTGCTATACTTTTATACAACTGGCCACATGAACCCGTCTACTCCAGCATCACCACAAGCAGGAGAATAGCACATTGCATTACAACTGTTTTGTCACCAGGTGACCAGGCTTTCCCAGTACATTAATCTTACAGGGTGTCTGTCAGATGTGCAGTCCATCTGACATGCTGCTATGCAGCAGGGCATGGTGGCCCACACCTATACCTCAGCACACAATGGGAGGCTGAGGCAGGAATGCAAGTCTTAGCCCAGCATGGACAATGTAGCAAGGCAGTGTCTTTTTAAGAGAGGACAACAAGCTAGAGATGTAGCTCAGTGTGAAGGCTCTGGTTTCAATTCCCAGAACCATCATCCCACAGTGATATATGCACACCCATGTTCATAGTGGCATAATTTGTAATGGCTAAATCTTGGAAACAGCCCAAATACCCATCAACTGATGAATGGATAAAGAAGATGTGGGGAATATATATATATAAAATGGAGTACAACTCTGCCATAAAGAAGGATGAGCTTGAGACATTTCTAGCTAAATGGATGCACCTTGAGACCATACTCTTAAGTGAGGTAAATTGGACACACATATTTAAATACCACATTGTTTCTCTGGTATGAGAAGATGAAGATGGAAATAAGGACTGAAATGTACAATAGACAGTGGGAAATGGGAAGAAAGTGTTCAAATGGGGAACAAGGGAGGAAGGAGGGAGAAAGGAAAGAAGGGACAAGATAAAAAAGAAAAAATAAAACTAAAAATGGAAATGAAGCTCTATACATAAGGAGGGAAAGTACAGTCAAAGGGAAGGGGAAATGGGGACGGAGGAAGGAGGGAGAAAGGAAAGAAGGGACAAGATAAAAAAGAAAAAAATAAAACTGAAAATGGAAATGAAGCTCTATACATAAGGAGGGAAAGTACAGTCAAAGGGAAGGGGAAATGGGGAAAAAATAAGAAAGATATATTATGTACAGGTACAAATTCTCTATGATGAATGTTACAATTATGTGTGTCTAAAATGTACCAATAAATATTTTGCTTAAAAAAAATGCCCAACACCACATACACATGACACACAGAAAAGAAAGAAAAAAAGTAGCTATGTGGTGATTTGACTCCTATGCACACTTTTAACTTTGATAAATAAACAATGTAGCACAAGGGTAGCTTGAGCCTTAACAACTGAAAAGATACAAAGAGGATAACATAATGAAACTATGTACACATTTGTATACATACAAAGAAGAACAGGGAGTTTGAAAAGCTTTTGTAAGCTATAAAGAACTAAGAATAAGTTAGAAGTTGCACGGACGCTGGGTATGGTGGTACACACCTGTAATTCCAGTTGTCTGGAAGGCTGAGGCAAAAGGGTTGTAAGTTCCAGCTCAGTCTGGGTAACTTAGTATCATAGCAAGACCCTGCCTGAAAACTTAAAAATTAATAAGGGGCTGGGGAGGTAACTCAGTGCAAAAAACTTGGTTTCAATCCCAAGTACTGAAAAAGAAGGAAGAAAAGAAAGAAAAGACAGGAAGGAAGGGAGGGGGTGGAGACAGAGAGAGAGAGAGAGACAGAGAGAGAGAGAGAGAGAGAGAGAGAGAGAGAGAGAAAATGCACAGGGAAGCAGAACAACATAGTGGGTAAGAGAGAGCCTGGGTTCAGACAGTCCATAGTTGGTACTGCATTCTGCAATGTACTAGCTGCGTGGCCTTGGGTATACTGCTAAGTCTCAATTCCTTACTTGCAAAACAAATAATAAGAGTCCTCAGAGAGGTGCTGTGAGAATGAACTGGTATAAGGTCTTGCACACAGAAAACATTAGGAAAGTTTTAGTTAATATGAATTCATTTTGTTCCTTCATCCTCTCTGTGGATTAATAGATGTCTAAAAGATAGTCAACAAGTGCAAGGTACCTAGATAAATAGATAGATAAGATAGGTGGCTAGATAGATAAAAACAGTCAGTTGGTGGGGAAATTTAAAGCAAAAATCTGAGATGGTGTGGTGCACACCTATAATTCCAGCTACTTGGGAAACTGAGTCAGGAGTATCACAGTTCAAAGCCAGCCTGGAAAACTTGATGAGAGCCTATCTTAAAATGAGACTTTAAAGGATGTAGGGGATGTAGCTCAGTGGTAGAGTTCCTGCCTAACATGTATGAGGGCCTAGGTATAATCATTAGTACTGAAAAGAAAAAAATTTGAGATGCTATGCAAACTGAGGAACTAGCCTCTGATTTGAGGCAAGCCAACTGCCTTAGATCAACAGCCATTTCTTGTCTTTTCAACAGTTTCCTTACCTTATCTTCTTTCATCCTAACCGTTGTCACTATCATAATCTTTTTTGTATATCATAGCCTTTTAATACATGCTGAGCATCCGATTCACTCAGCCAAAATGCATTAAATACCTAATATACTTCTTTTAGTCCTTGATTCCCATTTGTTCAGCTGATCTACCTACTGCACTGTTTGGACCACAGGTTAAAATTGTGGAAATGGAAATTTATACAATAAGAAGTTGCTGTGATCAGTGATAAATAAGGCAACTCAAAAGCCAAGACAGGGATCCTGACCAGTATATAACTTTCACATAAGATCATATTCTCTGCAACTAATATAATTCGATTCCAAACACCATATTTTCCTAATCTGGTAATTTGATTTTTCAAATTAAAATTTCATGTAATATTGAATAAGCTCAGTTCTTACATTTTTATTGCCTGGTTTGGTTTGATTTTAGGGATTTTAGATATTTTGTTTGGTGGTACTATGAATGGACCCAGGGCTCTTACAAGGAGCTACAACTCCAGCACCTTTTTTTATTTTTTCATTTTGAAGCAGAGTTTTGCTAAGTTGCCTCCTGCTTCAGCCTCCAAGAGTGCTGGAGGCTGGGGATATCCAGGTTGTAGGCAAGCATGATCATGCCTGACAAGCTCAATTCTTTGCATGTTAGGAAGCAAGTATTTTAAGGATTTGGGAGCAAACATCTCCTATTTTAGAATTTATTGCCAGGAGGTTAAAAAAAAAAACAAAACACCTAGAAGTTCCATCTGGAATGCAGTTCTGCTTTTAACCATCATTCAGAGATAATGCTGAGGTTGAATGAAACTTTTTTATGGTGGGAAGTAAACCCAGGGTCAGCAAATGCTAGGCAAACAGTCTAGTACTCAACTAAGCAGACTGCAATATTGATTCTGCCCAAAACGGGCTGGGAAGAGTGAACGCCACAATTGGCTTGTTTTGAGAAGTGAGTCTGGCTGAAGCCTACATGCAAGGTCAGAGTAACTCACACCCAAATTCCATTCTCACAACTATAACCAACTAAAACCAAAACTAGAAGGACAATGTTCTAATTACAGTCATATATTTTGTCTATTCTGTTCCTAATTCAAGAATGCTTTGTCTTGTCCTTTATGAGCCTTGTTTACATTAATTTCCACAGAAATCACACATTGCCTTTACCCCAATTGATTGCCAATAAAAGTCAGTTCCTGGGACTGGCCAGTGCCTTTGTCTGTTACACTGGCATTGGTCATCCTGGCACTTGCTTTCTCTCTCTTTGTTCTGTCTCTTAGCCTGCATGGCACACTAGGCAGGTGGGGACCAGAGACTTATTGTAGGAGTCTCTGGCACTAAGCCACATCTTCAGCCTCTAAAGCAGTTTTAGGGACCACAAATCCTTCACTGAGAGAATATCCAGAATTTAAATGATGCTTTCTATGATTCAATATTTTTAAGGCAAAAGAAACTGCCTACAGAACTATCTGACTCCCTAATAGATACCCTAGTGCTCTTTTCGACCTCCCTTTAAACTTTCTCCTCTTTTAAGTTGGGATTTGTGGAGCTACAGATTCACCCTAACCCATCTCTTTGGCCACCTTGAGCAGTCTTTACCCAGCATCTGGCTCGGGTCTTCTGCTGCAGTTCTGGCAGAGTTCAGAGCTGCTAGATAGGGCCCCTATTTCTGGGATCTGAGGTCCTTTCTGGCTCCCTTGTCTTGAAACATGAAATCATAGTCCCCTATCTATCTTCCTGTTCAGAGCTGAGAAGTAGCTGACCCAGAGGTTCACAAAATAAAGATCAAGCTTTTTTCTACTTATAGGGCATCTGTAGGCTCAAATTCAGAGTCATGGTTTTTGTTTTGTTTTGCTTAGCAAAAATGGCTTTTAAGTTTCTGTCTGCCTTAGAAGGAACCACAAATCATGATTTCAGTGAGTAACAGGTTAAGGGCCTGGGACTTGGTCCTCTCTCCCTGTGATGGTCTCTACATTACACTCAAAGCCTTTATACACATACACCCATAACACATACACACACTGTACTTTTCCTTACCCATGCTGTTATATGCCTGGAATAAGACAGATGTATATCTATATCCCTCCTTGTGAGTTTGAAAGAATATTGTACCACTGTTATAATTAGTTCCATTGGCTGAAATTTCAAGAAAACACAAGGTTTCACGTTTTGGGGTATAATAATTATTAATGTCAATTACTATATGGTAATCACTATTTTAAATGCTTCCTACAAGTAACTTCATTTAAGCCTCATTGCTATCCAGTGAAGCAATACTGTTATTCCCCACTTCACACCTGAGAAAAGTAAAGCACAGAGGTTGAATAACTTCCCAAAGGCCACTAAGCTACAACTGGGCATTAAACATAAGTAAATCCAGGGAACTGCTATGCTATATTGCTTCTGATCTTTAGCTCTTTCTTCAGACTGGATTTTGGAATTCTTAAAGGAAGTCCAAAGCCTCCTCAGATGAGTGTGCTGCCCCTACCCCACATGGGCAGGCAACCCCACACTGGACTAGTGGTGTCTCTCCACCACGTGAAGTCAGGTCTGCCCCAGATGCACTCCTCCTAGCACAGTTAGAAACAAAGGAGCTGAGTCCCTCCCTTCCCTTCCTTCAACTGTACATGCCACACCACCCTAACGATACCCAGGTTTAAGCTTAGGATCACCCTAATGATTACTCAGACTTGAACTTAGGAGGTCACACAGATTGCTGACATCAGAGAGAAAGACAGCGGGAGCCACCTTGGATCACTGGTGCCTGACCCTGTAAATTCTAAAGGCCTGAGTTATCGAGGCCTGTTTTTTCCCTTTTCACTCTTGAGCCCTTTTCCCCTTCACACTCAAGTCTTTTCCTTCACCCTCTTCCTCTTCACCCCTCTCCCTGTCCTTGTGACCATCCCACGATCTTCACTAAATACAGCTACTTAGTACAAACTACAAGGTGTGGTACGCTTGGCTTTTCTTTCCTTGTCCTACACACGAACCTGGACTGTTTTGGGCCCACTCAACTGCAATATTCCCAACAGTACATGCAGGAAGAAGAAGAGCAGTGCCTGAGAGAGGAGGTGGGGGTGGTAAAGCCGGCCGGGGAAATAAATAAGTGGGATCTGTCCATTACAAGACCCCAGGATAGTGCCAGATGATTCCCAGGCCCCCGTATGTGGAACTGCTTTTGGGCTTCCAGAGATGTGGATGGCATAAGGACACAGACTCCATGTGGAGCCTGCTTTCGTGACTCCTCATAGTAGCCTACTCTTTCTCTTCTAGATGCAGAATGCACTTTTTTAATGCTTTCATCCTTTCCCCTCTTTATTCATCCCAAATTTTCTCTGTAGAGCCAGTTTTTCCTTTATCTCTCACTTTTCAAATAAACCTTTGGCACCATTTTTGGCTCCTCTCATCCAACTGTTTGTTCAAGACAAGAAGGAGCTGAAATACTTTTAATTAGTGAGCCTTGGGGGGTGGGGTGAGACAAGGTCTCACTATGTAGTTCAGGCTGGCCTTGAACTTACAGCAAACCTCCTGCCTCAACCTCCCAAGTGCTGGATTATAGGCATGCCCCACCATGCTTGGCATCTCTTCTTCCTTAGCTTTCTTTTATTTCCTGTTTACCTTTCATCATCTTCTTCTTCTTGTTCTTTCTCACAACCGCTCTCTAACACTACAGACATTCCTCATTTAACAATTGAGCTCTGTTCCCATAACTAGGTCATTAAGTTAATTGGTCACTAAATGAAGAGTTGTATACGGTGTGTATAACATTCAGAACAAAGAAACGGTCAAAGGGAATGTCAACTCGATGACTTCAGTTTTATTTGCATAACTCTTACATGTAGTAGTATAATGTACAACAGAACATAAAATGACAGTACTGTGCTGTACAATCAACAAAAATTAAAGTGTTGTATAAACAAGGTGAGCTTTACAAAAAAAAGATATTGAGGTTCTATAAACAACATGTACAGAACTGTACAAAATAACACAAAAAGATGGGTTGTACATCTGAATGATGGGTTGTAAGTCCAAACAGTTGTTAAACAGGCAGTTTGTTAAATGAGGAGTATCTGTATTAATTTTCTTTTATTCCTCAATAAGTTACCTAACCTCATTTTTCTCTTCTCCTTCTCATATCCCATTGATTAATTTTTCAAATTTTATTTATTTTCATTCTCTGGATCCCTACCCCCTCTACCTTTGCTAGTAGAACTACTAAGCCAGTGGTGGCATACCTACGGCACATGTGTTACTGTGTTTTTATTTTAAGACAAAAGATATTGATGTATGAGTTGTTTTTTCTAAATCAAAACCTCAATATCGCAGTGTTGGCACTGTGTGATGAGTAAGTGTGTTTCGGGTTGCAGTATGGCTCTCAGTCTCTAAGAGTTTCACCATCCCCGTGCTAAGCATTATGAATCACCAGATAGCTAGTTAATTTGACACAACTGCTAGGAGAGGTAAAGTTGTTACATTTAGTAGGTGTTTACTTGGGTTAATATTTTGTTGATATTTGGTTTGTCTTCATGGTCATGCAATAATTATAAATCTCTCTTCTTTGGTTAAGGGTGTTGCATTATTGGTTCTTAGGGTTTGCCAATATGAAGTTTGTGTTTGACACTTGTAATTGATGTTGGGTTTATTACTATAGCCAAGGTGACATAGTTGTTGCTATTTGTTCATTTTCCTGGGAAGGCAATATTTGGATTGCCTTTGGATCACTAACAATACCCTGACCCTTTCCTGGAAAACTGATAACTGGGCCAAACACGCAGCAACCTCCTGCCTCAAATAAATGGAGGTATTTGGATCCTAGGACAGAGCCAAAGACCAATAGTTAGCTCACACCCAGACTGTTGGAGGAAAGTCAGACAGCTCAGCATTACAGCCAAGTGTTACAGCTCTGTGTTACAGCTTCAGCAATTTAAAGCCATGAGAATCCAAAAGCCACTCCAAGAGGTGGAGAAAAACCAAACTTTCTTCAGTTGGCTGGCTCGGAGGAAGTTTAAACAAATCTAGAGCCAACATCATATTAAATTAGGAAAAACTAAAAGTTTTCCCTCTAAAATCAACCACAAGACAAGGATATCACCTAGAACCACTTCTGTACTCAAAACATAAGAGCAATTAAACAAGAAAAAAAATGATATATATATAGGAAAAGAAGTCAAATTATCGTTATTTGTAGATGACATGATCCTCTATACAGAAGAAAAGTCCAGCAAAAGATTCTTAGAATTAATAACCAAATTCAATTATGTAGCAAGATACAAAATCAACACAAAAATATCAATAGCATTGCTGTACAAATTAGAAAAAAAATTCCAATCATAATAGCCCCAAGAAAAATTAAAATACTTAGAAATTAACCTAAAGAAATGAAAGACCTCTATAATGAAGTCTACAGCACTTTGAAAAAGGAAATTAGAGAGGACATCAGAAAATTGGGCGGGGGGAGAAAATGGAAAGCTAGTCTTTGTTCCTGGATTGGCAGAACCAATATAGTTTAAATGGCCATACTACCAAAATTAATGTACAGATTAAATGAAATTCCAATAAAAATTCCTACAGCATCCTTAATAGAACTGGAGAAAACTATTATAAAATTCATTTGAAGCCAGAAGTGACCCAAATAACAAAAGCAATCCTGGTAACAAGAGCAAAGCAAGAGGCATCAGAGATTTAAAAAACAGCATGGAACAGGCACAAAAACAGACATGTGGATCAGTGGAACAGAATAGAGAATGTAGAAATCACCAAGTCCATTTAATTATTTTTTTCCATTCAACTCTTTGATCTTTGACAAATGGATCAAAATCATATGTTGAAGGAAATGTAGCTTCTTCAATAGTGTTGGGAAAGCTGGCTACCCATATACTGAAGATTGAATCTAGACATATATCTCTCACTATGTACTAATCTAAAATCAAAGTGGACCCAAGAACTAGATGTTAAAACACTTAACCTGCTGGAAGACAAAATAAGTAAAACACATGAAGATATTAGTATATGCAAAGATTTCTGAACATAACCCTGTTTGTATGGGATATAGTACCAAGAATAAACTAATGGAATAATATCAAATTTGAAAGTATCTGAACAGGGCTGGGGATTTAGCTCAATCTGCCTTCCAAGTGAAATGTATAAAGAACTAGAAAATATTAGACCCCCTCAAAGTAAAAGCCCCAATCAAAAAATGCACAACTAAAATTAATAGACATTTCAAAAAAAAGGAGCACAAATGGCCAATAAATATATGAAGATGTGTTCAACCTCACTGATATTATATAAATGCAAATTAAAACAACTCTGACATTCCATCTTACCCTAGAAAGAATGGCCATCATCAAGAAATCAAAAATTAGATGCTGGTGAGGCTCTGGGGGAAAAGGAACCCTTCCACATTGTTGGTAGGAATGTCAACTAGTACAACCACTATGGAAATCAGTATGGAGATTCCTCAAAAAAATTAATCTAGAAATTCCACATGACCTGTCTTTTCCTCTTCTAGGGGATTTCCTGAAATAATTAAAGACATCATATCACAGTGATACATGCATACTTGTGTTTATAGCTGCACAATTTATAATTGGTATATTTTGGAAGCAGTGTATATGTCCATTAGCAGATGACTGGATAAAGAAAATATGGTATTTATACACCATGGAGTACTACTCTGCCATGAAGAAAGGTAAACTTGAGTCATTTGTAGGAAAGAGGATTCACCTTAAGACCATAATGTTAAGTGAAATAAACAGGACACACGAGCCTAAAAGTCACATGGTTTCTCTTATATGAGAAACCCAAACAATAAATAAAAAACAAAATAAAATTTAGGTAATATGAAGTAGGGGATAGATCTTTCTCAAATGGGAAGGATATCAAGAGATAGAGGGGAAGGGAGGAAGGAAAAGGGGTTGAAAAGAGGGCTCATGTATGTGTCCTAACTCCATATTCCACAGGAATATGAAAATATTATGTATTGCAAACATGTACTAGTAAAAAAAAAATCAAGAAAGTCCACAATGATTACTCTCTGTGAATCAATTCTTAGTGTATTTGGCTCCATGTTCTTAATACATTACTGATGTAAACAGGAAAGTGGCTCAGTTGCCAGTAAAGCATAATTTGCATTTATTAAACAATGCTATAAAATTCTGATGAAACCCCCTTTTGTAAATCAGACTTGAGGGGGTTTTATTGTTGTTGCTGATGTTCAGAAACTGGTGCAGCTGTTTCTCCAGCTGCCTGACAATTCCACAGGAACCAAATCAGTGAATCATTTCAAATTATAAATTCTGAAAAGGACAATGCATTTCTTTTGTTTTCATAAGACACCTACATTTAAATCATAGTACAAAACCAACCAGGCATTTTGGAACTACATTATCATAATTGGTGTCAAAGATCTAAAGCAGGGCATAAAGGGGGCTAGAAACTTATGGCTGTGATAGAACTGATTATTTTATCTATCTTAGCATCTTTTGAACCCCTTTTATAATGAATGGAACATTACATTGCATATCTTCTTTTAGGTTTACCTATATTACTAGAGCTTAATTTGGTTAAAGAAAGAAAATTCAGCCATAAGTCTTTCCATGTGGAATTATGCTTCATTAGTTTAGGACACATACAGTAAAACATGTGCTCCTTGCTGCAAAGATTTCATGCTATCACCATTCCTTTCTGACCCATTTGCTCACAAAGCCTGCCACATCTGTTGTATTAAACAGCCAGTTCATCTACTGGAAGGCTGGTCTCAATAATTTAAGCAAATTTTTCAAAAGTCAGACACCTGCAGTAACTGTGGCCTATGTCTTTTACAGATTTTACTCATTTTGTGTGGAGAACCCATCTTAGTAAGGAATAGCTGTTCACAAGGAACAGACTCCTACCCCAGCCAGCTCCAGCAGAAGAGAATGATAGTTCTTGAAAAGGTACAGGTGTCTCTTGTGAAACCAAATCTGACAGGACATCCAGGTTTCACAGAAGACTTGCCATTGAACTTATGTCAGGAACTGAAAATATTTTCATCTCTTTTCACTCCAAAATGTCTCCTCTATTTTTTTTTTTCTCTGAAGATTGACTTTCACCTTCCTTGGTTTTAGCATCTCCTTCCTAGTAAGCGGTAGTCCTGCCCAGGACTTCCCTTGCTGGCTAGAGTATCTAAATTAACCAACCTAACCAAAGACTGCATCCCAATTCCAAACTCCCAGGAGAAAGAATGCAATTAATATAGCTAAGGCCACATTTTTACACATTGGCACCTTGTTGCCATTTCTTGAAATTAGAGATGGCAATTTACATACATATTTAAAGCATGTTGTACATGATACATATAAATAATCTTTAATGTTAATGAGAAGATAAAGAAGAAACTCAAGATACTACAAGTGAGCTACCCTCTTGGTCCCACATTTTATCCATTTCTGCATTTCACTTGATCTTAACCAAAAGGCTGAGAAGGGATTCATTTCTACATTTCAAATTCATCTTTGTCTCTACTAATAATCTTTTATTTTTAAATTTCTGCATCTGTCAAAATCAAAGTGTTGACAACCTAATTGTGAGCATTTGTCAACTTGTACAAAACTGACATTGACTCTTTCCTATGTAGAATTTCCTAGATATTTTATTTTCATGCTTCAATAAATTACACAAATATGTTTGTAAATGTCTCCATCACTACCCTTCCCCTCAAGCAAGGTGCTTACTGATCAACAATAATATATTTTTCCCCATTGAGTTTATTGGCACATTTAAAGCAAACAATATGGACTGCTCACGACTCCCCTTGATCCGGTCCATGCCGTGTACTCACTTGGGTAAGACTTGCAAGGGTATAACTTCTCCCATTTTATGTCTCTTTATGTTGTGTGTGTGTGTGTGTGTGTGTGTGTGTGTGTGTGTGTTTCCTTTTGGCTTTTAATAGAGAACCTTCTTTTATGTCTCCAGTGTCCTTTCCCTCTTCTGTAGAAAATTCTAAATCTAGAGAAGTTAACAAAGCCAGTTACATTTCAGACTGCTACAGTGGTTCATTGAAAACGTGCTATCCAATTGAGACTTTAAGGGTTTACCTCTGTTTTCTTTGGAAACTTCAGAAGCCTCTTTTTTAACGTTTTTCTGAGCCATTTTCTTGATTTTTGATGTGGGAGCCAAGTTTTCCACGTCTGCCGAGCTGCTCCTCTGTCACTTACCGGGTCTGCCTTCAGGTAAGCTGGACACTTCAGCTCTGTCCATTTCTCCTTTTTCTTGCTGTGTTGCTTTAGGGGTTCTGCACTTTCCATTTCAGAGCCCTCAGATGTCCTGGATGTCTTCACTTTGACGCTCACGCTGCTTTGTGTCCATACTTTCCTCCTTTTCCTGGACAATGTCTTCTTTCTTCTTTCTCCCTTTTTTCTTCTTCTTTTCTTCTGTAACAAAGTTAGCTAATTTTATTTTCAACTACAAGCATTACATCTCTTCCAATATTAAATAAGTGCTCACCAGCTACTCTTAGAACTGGGATGGGCTTGGTTTTTACTGTCTTGGGAAATATGCCAGGTTTTCTTGATGCTTCTTCTGGTGGGTTGTTGAGAAACTGAGATAATAAGCTGTATGTATAACTTCCTAATTTTTTTCCCCTTTTATTTATTTATTTATTTTTTTTAGGGTCAAGGATCTACCTCAATAGCTTTTGCTGCTTGTTCTTTTGTTTCAAATTCCACAAAGGAAAATCCCTTCTGATTTCCAGTAGACTTATAATGTGGTATACTTACATAAACAACATTGCCACATTTCCCAAATACTCTTTCAATCCAGCTGTGATTAACATTTTTAGGAAGTCATTCCTATTGTAAATTTAAAGTAATGCTATTAGTATTGCATTTTTTACAGCTAAAAGCCTAAACTTCCAGAATGTCACTAAGCATTTACCCTAAAAAAATTTAAAAATAAAGCAAATAATACAGTTACATTTATCATTGGGATCTTGTACCTTTACATAATATGTCTTGATTCTTGTTTTTCCCCCCACCCCAGCCCTTCCTTCACCCGCTTCACCCTTCCCTATTTACAAAGACTTTTTTCCATTTTTCCTTTTTTCACATTTTTCTTTTCCCTTATGTCCTTTCTCCTCACCTTCCCACTTCCCCTTTAGCCATTTTCTTCCTATTTCACACACTCAATTATACTATTTGAACTTTATTTACACTTTTAGTTTTTCATAGAAGAGAAATTATTTGGTATTTACTCATGTGTCCTACTTATTTCACTTAAGAGTATAGCCTCAATGTGCATCCATTTAGCTATAAATCTTTCTAGTTTCTCATTCTTTGGGCTGAGTAGTATTCCATTTTATAGAAAAACCACATCTTCTTTATCCAGTCTCCAACTGATGGGCAATTAGGTTGTTTCCAAGCTTTAGCTATTATGAACTGTGCCACTCTGAACATGGGTGCGCATATATCACTGCAGTATGATTCTTTTAATTCTTTTGGAAAGATACTCAGCAGAGGGATATCTGGGTCAAATGGAACCTCTAATCCTAGTTGTATGAGTTATCTCCATATTGATTTCCACAGTGGTTGCACCAGTCTGCACTCCCCACACCAATGGAGAAGGGTTCCTTTTTCCCCACATCCCTGCAGCATTGTTATTGGTTGATTTCTTGATAGCAACCATTCTTTCTGGGGTAAGGTGGAATCTCAGTGTTGTTATCATGTGCATCTCTTGAAAGACCAGTGATTTTTGAACACTTTTTCATATATTTATTTGCTGTTTTTACTTCTTTGTCTGAAAAACGTTCATTTCAGATGCCCATTTTTGAATCAGATCTTTTTATTTGGGAGGGTTCTGATTTTTTTAGTTCTTTATATATTCTAGATAGTAGTCATTTGTCTGAGGAGTATCTGGTAAATTTTTTTCCTACATTGTGGGTTGTCTTTTAGTTCTTTTGGTGATTTCTCTTGCACTGCAAAAGCTTTGTAATACAATGAGATCCCAGTTGTTGATTCTTTGTGCAAGTTCTCACGCTGCTGAGGATTTGTTGTTCACAGTCTTCTCCTATGACAATGTCTTTGAGAGTTCTACCTAATTTATTTTCCTGTAAGTTTAGTGTTTCTGTTTTGATATTTAGATCTTTAATCCCTTGGATTTTAGTTTAATGCATGGTAAGAGATAGGGATCTAGTTTTAATCTTTGGCAAATTAAAAGCCAGTTTTTCCAACACTATTTATTGAAGAGGCTATCTTTCCTCCAGTGAGGATGGCTGGCTCCTTTGTCAAGGATGAGGTGGCTGAGTACATCTGGTGTTGTTTCTGCATCTTCTAATCTATTCCATTGATCCTCAGGTTTGTTTCTTTGCCAGTACCATGCTGTTTTTATCACAGTGGCTTTGTAGTATAATTTCAAGTTGGGAATGGTGATACCCCCTGCCATGTCTTTGTTGCCAGGAATGGTTTTTGCTATTCTAGGTCCCTTCTGGTTCCCAATGAAGTTTTGGATTGTTTTCTCTAGTTCTGTGAAATATATTGTTGGGATTTCAATAGGGATCCCATTGAATCTGCATAGAAGTTTTGGAAGTATGGCCATTTTCACTATATTGATTCTTTCTACCCAAGAGCAACGGATGTCTTTCCATCTTTCAATGTCCTCTCCTATCTCTCTTTTCAGAGTCCTATAATTTTCAGTGTAGAGGTCTTTTGTCTCTTTCATTAGATTGATTACTAGATATTTCATTTTTTGGATGTTATTGTGAAAGGAATTATTTCCCTAGTTTCTCTCTCAGTGAGTCTATTATTTGTGTACAAAAAGGCTATTGATTTTTGAGTGTTGACTTTGTATCCAGCTACTCTACTGAATCTGCCAATTAAGTCTAGAAGTCTTTTGTCAGAGTTTTTGAGTCTTCTATGTAGGATATCACATCATCAGCAAATACCAAAAATAATATTAAGAAAATCAATATAAACATTTTAGTTAGAAGTTCCAAGTACATGCCATCTTCCTGTGAAGATATATAAAAGAAAAACTCAAAGTGATATTTCTGTTAATTCACACATTTTAATTTTTACTTAATAGCTGAAAATAGAATAACTTCATTGAAATACAGGCATATCATTGTCCATTCCAAATTACATTTCAGAACAGAAAAAGTGTTGACCCAACTAATGACCAATTTCAGTCATGATAATCCCATGGCATTGTAATTTAGCTCAGACCAACGTCCCTTTCTATGCTAAAGAGAAAGTGCTTTCTCAAAATTCTGTCTGTCTGTCTGTCTCTCTCTATATATATATATTAATTAATTAATTAATTAATTAATGTTGTAGTTGTTGTTTTTGAGACAGAGTCTTGCTATGTAGTTCAGGCTATCCTTGAATATACTATTTAGCCTGGGATGGCCTGAACTCAAGGCAATCCTCCTGCCTCAGCCTCCTGAGTGCTTATATTACAGGCATGTCCCACCATGCCTAGCTAATAGTTCTTAATGTAATGTAATCTTTACTTTTATTTTACAGTTTCACTATTCCTCTGGCATCTAGAATTTCTACATAAAGAAGTTGTCATACAGAATAGGTTTTTTATTTCACTGAATAAGAATTTAGAATTGTAGCAGCTGAGGATAAAGATTGTTTCCAAAGTGCATCTGTGCAGAAAATGCCAACTGCAGGTACTGGTCCCTGAATAACCACAAAGTTTTTTTCCTTTTTATGTTTTCAAATGAATCATAAAGGACTCTCAGCATTCAAATAGTGTGTCAGGAAATGGGAGCAATAAAATACAGAAAATGGGCACCACTGCCTCTTTTTGATGACTGCAGGTTTTTGTTACCTGCTGCGAAGCCAAAATAGCCCATCTAAAACAAATGAGTTGTACTCCAGGCCAGCCACTGCCACTGCTCTATGCTATTCTTTTGCTCTTTGAATAGTACCTCTCCTGACGGGGAGGAAAAGCAGTGCCTTGTCTGCAAATGAGAACTACCTGAGAGCTTTTCTTTTCCCTTTAAAGCAAGGTGTGGAGTCCACTAATTAAATTAGAATATTTGGGAACTAGACTTAATAGCAATGTTAAAAAAAAACACAAACTCTGCAGGCGGTGGTGGGGATGTAGCTCAGTAGTAGAACACTTGCCTAGCATTCACAGACCCTGACTTTGGTTTAGTTAAGACCCTGCACCAGGGGATTAAAAATGGCACAGGAAAACCCGGCAGTAAAATCCAGCCTCTCTGGGACCTGGAATTGAAAAACTTAGAAAACAACAACTTGTGAAGAAAAAAAGTATTTCTCCAGGAATTGGGAGGGAATTGACAGGAAAACGAGAAACTACAGAGAAGCTAGAAAAATGAAGCACAATGCAGAGAAAAGAATGAAGCAATCTAGAACACTAACCATGGCTTCCAGGGAGGGGAACACATCTCCACTAACACAAGGCAAGCTCAAAGAGGGTCAGCTGCCCCAGGGAGAAACAGCAGATGAGGGAGACAGTGCTGGCCCCAAGAAAATCCCACAGTTAGTATAAACTACAAAAACAGTGTATAGTTTTGCTCCAAAAGTGATACTTTATGCATGCCATGCTAAAGTTGGAGAAGAAATCCAGTGCATCATATACCATATTTAAGAGTGGGTTGATTTAATCATCTAAATCTGAGATCCTGAGCAGTTACAGAACAACTATACTTCAGGATTTTGTGGATCACCATACACAGTGACTGGTTAGGAGATGACCACATGAGACAGTCAAGGAGAGGACACAGGCTAGACATAGGGCCCCTGAAAAGTTTAAGCTTGGACCAGGGAGGTCATGGAGATCCTGCCCAATGAGTTGAGAAGCCAGGCTGGTCTTGGTGGCTTTCAGAGAAGGCTGAGTCTGAAAGTGTTGGTATTAACTCAAGCAGACTGCTAGAGTCTCACCCTGTCTGTCCCCCCACTCCCAACACAGAGCTCAGTGGTCTCTTTGCTTTCCCCATCTGCCTTCATGATCAGGATGTGACTCATTTTGGACAGTTGCTACAGCCTGGAGTGTATGGACAGAGGGATTACAAAGCAGGGTGGGTGAGGAGTCACAACCCACAGCCCATAGAGCTATGTAGGGAAAGCCATGGCATGGGACATCAGAGGGATAGAGAATATTGGAATGGCTGAAATGGATGCAGCCATAGGGCAGATACAGTTTACTAACTACATTCAGCAAGAAAAGTGGACAAGATACAGCATTAATGCAAAAAAAATGAGCATGGAAAAAAATAAGTCTTAGCAATGACTCATTAGCCCACCTTCATATCTGGTTGATTCTAATACTGCAGACCTGGACAGTAAACTCTCATTCAAAATACAGATAAATGGTTTTGTACTGATTTTTTCATTCTATTCATTGTTTTTTTTTCAATTTGAGTTTTCTTTCCTTTTCTTCTTTTGTTCTCTATTTTCCTTCTGTTATTTTTATGTAATTATATTAATTTTCTTTATGCTTTATTATTAGTTTTTTTTTTTTGTACCAGGGCTTGAACTCGGGTCCTTGTGCTTGCAAGGCAGGCCACTGAACCGCTGAGCTAAATCCCCAGCTTCTTCTTCTTCTTCTTTTTTTTTCTCTTTATGCTTTAATAGTATCCTTTATCTTACTTTTTTTCTCATCTTTATTTTATTTCAAATTTTACTTCTTGAATTTTCCTATTCCCTATTAATTTCCTATTAATTTTCATCTATACTAGTATTACTATTAAGCTTTATTAATCTTTAGATATTTAGTTGACTCTGTTATTGTTGAATTTTTTCTATTGGTAATGGCTGTAGAGTTGGTATATTTAGTAGATATTCACTCTATGTTAATATTTCATTTGTCTTTATATCAATATCATAATTTGGGGGTTGAGACAAGGTCTCTCTATGTAGTTCAGACTGGCATTGAACTCTCTAAGTAGACTAGGCTGGCCTCAAATTGTGGCAATCCTCCAACTTCAGCCTCCCAGTGCTGGATTACAGGTGTGTACTGCTGTACCCAGTCATCAAAATCATAAGTACAGATTGCTTTTCTAGTATTAAGGCTGGTACAGTGGTAGCTTTTATTGGTCCTTATGGTATGTTAATATCCAGTTTGTCTTTAACTGTATTAGTGTTGCTGATTTTGTCACTATTGCCAGGGTGGCAATAGATCCTATAAATTGGTTTTTACTCTATGCCAGTATCTGAATTGCCTTTGTACCATCAACAATGCAGCAGTTCACTTCCAGAGAACTGGCTAATTACACTGCACACTGTCCTTCCCACATTCACAGAGGTATTTGGATTGTGGGACAGAGGCAAAGGCCTACATTAGCCACACTGAGAGCACATCACTAAAGAGATCTCCATACTAGCAGCAAAAACTTTCCACTGTAAATGACCCTCAACTCTCAGCACGTGCACACACGCACACATGTGCACACACACACACACACACACACACACACTAGAAACAAAAGAAAATAAGGCAACAAACTGCCTCCAAAAGCCAAACTTCCTTTAAGCTGATCATAGGGCATTGATAGGGAGCAAATCAAAACCAAACAGGTGAATTATACAAAATGATAAAATAAGAGACCAAAACCTAGAGTAAGAAGATGCTTGGAGAGCTCCAAGGTGATATAATTAAAATAATAGACTTAATAAACAAAATGATCAATCTGCTTAAAAAAGACACTAATAAATAGTTAGCTAATAAATAAGATGTTAGCAAAGAAATGGAGTCCATGAAAAGATACCAAACATAAATCTAGGAGATTTAAAAAGAAAACTCTACTGAAAGTAAGGGCAACAGTAGCAACAAATTTGACGACAGAAGAACTACTAGAAGATAGGGCTGATGCAGGTGACCATATACTTAGGAATGCTTTAAAATGAAAGAACATGAAAAATTGGCCCAACAGCTGCTCGATGATGTAAAAAAAAAGATATCTAAGATTAATTAGTGAAAAATCAGAAGACAGCACAAATGGAATTTAAAAATATATTTACAGAAATAGCAGAAAAGAGGCCAGGGATTAAGCTCAATGGTGCTGCCACCTGCCTTGTGAGCATAAAGTCCTGAGTTCAATCCCCACTACCAAAATAAAAAAAAGCAACAAATGGCAGAAAAGTTTCCAAATATGGGGAACTTAACACACAGATAAGTGAGACCTATAGAACCCCAGAAACCACAATCAGAAAAGAACTTCAGAGACCCAGCAAGGACCCAAAGACCCCGGAGGGGGTCTCTTCAGCTGCCTGCCTGCATGAGATCACGCGGCGGGTGTGCGACCTCCCAGACTGCAAGACAACAGACCCAGCAAGGACCCAAAGACCCCGGAGGTCTGCGTGACAACAGACCCAGTAAGGAAGGTAGGGCCCTTGAAACACCCCCACGACCTCCCCGCCCCGTTCTCAAACCTCTTGATTGGGCCAGTCCTTAGACCAACTCTGCAGAGGCACAGGTTCTCTGAGCTCCCAACTTTGGACATCTTTAAAGAAAGGGCAGGGGAAACCTGTAATAGAACTGAGTGGAGTTCAACCCTGAGGGTAGGGAAACTCAAGTTAGGCCTTGTGGACTGTGTTCAGTGTCAGTCGTGGGGAATTGCCATTGGCTAGCTGAGACCAGGGGGTTCGGTTCTGCATATGGCTGTACATGTGGTATAATATGAGAACAGAGACAGTCTGAAAGAGACCCTTCAAATTCTTTTTTTTTTCTCTTATTTCTTTTCCTCATTCCACCCTAAAATTTCTTTCTTTTTTCTGTCCTCTCTCTCCAACTCAGTCTCTTGCTCCACCATATTATCCCTCATCTCCCTTTTTATTCTGGCTCCTGCCCTAACTCAGACTTCTTCTTTTATTATTTTTTCTTTTTAGGAGGGGTTTCTCTTTATGTTCTTTTCTCCAGTCATTTTACCTCACTCATGGCTCTGTACCTTCAAGGGAAGGCAAGCGCCTGTTATTGTTAAGGGAATATATTCTTGTCCTTATTCCTGCACTCTTTCTATCCCCACTGAAGTTAGTAGCTTTGTAAAGATAGTAAAGTAATTCTACATCCTCTGGATTCACTTCAAACCTGCTCCAATTCTTTCACTTATCTAATCCTCTCGTTCTAAGTCTAACCCCCCCATCCTAAATGGTAAAGATGCTATATTGAAAAGCATATTCACTGCAAACATATTATGGGTTGCTTCTTGAAATTAATTTAATTCACATGAGTTAAAGGTGATACATTAATGACTACCACAAGTGGTCACTTTGCAAGCTGTGCCTGATCCTATTGGGTTGCTGAATGTATCAACTGGGATAAAGGGTTGTGATTGATTTAAAGAGTTGTTTTCTCTGATATTATGAAAATGAGGATGTCTATGAGTCATTAGAAACTCAAAAGCTAAAACGCAACTATATTAGGAAGATTTAAGTAATACCCAGAAATTAAAGAAGGACAACCCAACAATAAAAATAAAAATGAGAAAACACGTAAGCAAGACACAAAAACAGATTTCCAGTTCACCAATGGCAAATAGTAGGACAAATCAGGATGAGAAGTCTGATAGTGAACCAACAGGGCACCCTGGACCCATAGCACAGGAGGTAACAAAACAGATCAATCAGGCTCTAGAAAAATTCAAATCAGAAATAATTTCCCAGTTAACCAGAGAGATGATGAGCAAAATGGAAGTCATGATTCGAGACTCTAGAGCAGAAACTGACAAAAAAATAGATGAGTTCAAGACCATGATAGAAGCCATGAAGACTCAGCATAAGAAAGAAATGGAAACAATGAATGCCCAACAGAGGAAAGAAATGGAATCCATAAAACAGATTCAAACAGATATCCAGGAGATTAAAAACTCTATTGAAATTGTACTCAACAGAATAAAAGATTGCGAAGATATAATTTCAGATATAGAAGATAGGATCGCAGTCAGTGACCGTGAAAAAAGAGGTCTCTTAAAAACAGTAAGGGATCATGAGAAATCAATCTAACAACTTCTAGACGATACAAAGAAAAATGACATAAGACTGATAGGAATTTATGAAAAAACAGGAGAAAATGCAAATGACATAAAAAAGCTCTTCACAGAATTAATGACAGAAAACTTCCCAAACAGAAGGGAAGAATTAGACATACAGATAAGTGAGGCATATAGAACCCCAACTAGCCACGATCAAAAAATATCTACACCTAGACATATAATCAAGATCCCAGAAATCCAGCAGAAAAACAAAATACTACAAGCAGTAAGAGAAAAGAAACAAATCACATGCAAAGGAAAGCCCATTAGAATCACAGCAGGCTTTTCAACACAAACCCTTAGGTCAAGGAGAGCCTGGAGTGAGGTATTCCAAGTCCTAAAAGAAAAGAACCTCCAACCTAGACTGATGCATCCTGCAAAACTCTCTTTCAAAATAGATGGGGAAATAAGATACTTCCATGACAAAGAGCACCTGAGAAATTTCATGAACACCAAACCAGCACTGCAAGGAATTCTAAACAATATCCTAGAAAAGGACAACGAAGTTCACAAT
>NW_022900929.1:32214366-32239944 GCF_012274545.1 Fukomys damarensis | reverse complement strand
TGGAAATCAACATGGAGATACCTCAAAGAGCTTGGACTAGGGGTTCCATTTGACCCAGGCATCCCTCTGCTGGGTATCTTTCCAGGAGAACTAAAAGAATCATATCACAGAGAAGTCTGTGCACCCATGCTTATAGCGGCACAGTTTGTAATAGCTAAATCTTGGAAACAGCCCATTTGCCCATCCGTTGGAAAATGGATAAAGAAGTTGTGGTTTTTCTATAAAATGGAATATTACTCAGCCATAAAGAATGAGAAAATAGATTCATTTGTAGGAAAATGGATACATATTGAAGATATACTCCTAAGTGAAATAAATAAGTTACACATGTGTAAATACTGAATAGTTTCCCTGGTGTGAATAATCTGCAACAATGCATAAGATCCTAATAAGATTACTGACATTTAGAAATGGGAAGAAAAGAGCTAAAGGTGTAGGGAAGGTGGGATGGGTAGGGGAAGAGTAAAAAGGGAAAAGAAAAAATGTGAGAGGATGAAAAGATGAAAATAAAGTGTTTGTAGATGGGGAGGGGAGGAGGGGGTGAAGGGAGGGCAGAGGTAAGGGGATAAAATGAGAATCAAGACTTGTCATGTAGAGGTACAAGATCCCAACAATGAATGTAACTATACTGTATCCCTAAAATGTACCAATAAACTCAATTAAAGCTGAAAAAAAAAAGAAAAGAAAAGAACTTCATGACACATCATAGTCATCCCAGAAGTTCAATACAAGGACAGAATTTTAAAAGCTGTTAGAGAAAAGCAATGAATCACTTCTAAAGGTAAATCCATTAGAACTACAGTCAACTTCTCAAAATGAACATTTATCATAACCTGGAGGAAAGGTAGTATCCTTAATATCTGTTGCTGGGAAAAGCGGTTACACACATGCAGAAGATTGAATCTAGACCTGTATCTCTCACGATGTATTAAACTAAAATTAAAATGGATCAAAGGTCTGAGTATTAAGCAACAACCTGCTGAAAGATAAAAAATGATAAAATTCTTGAAGACATAGGCATAGCCAAGGACTTACTGAACAGAATCCCAGTTACACAAGAAATAACATAAAGAATCAACAAATGAGATAATATCAAAAGGCGCCAAGCATGGTGGAGCACGCCTGTAATCCCAGCACTTGGGAGGCAGAGGCAGGAGGATAGTTGCGAGTTCGAGGCCAGCCTGGGCTGCACAGTGAGTTCCAGAGCAGTCTGAACTACATAGTGAGACCCTGTCTCAAACCCGCCCCCCAAAATCAATAGTGTAATAATAAATAAATAAGTAGCAAATAAATAGTGTAAATAGAGTGAAGATATATATCGCTTCTCAGCCTTTTAGCTAAAATCAAGTGCAGAGAGAAGATGCAACCTACATGATAGCAAAATATTTTTTTCCAGCTACTCTCAGACAGAAGACTAATATTTAGAATATATAAAGAACTTGGGCCAGGGATTTAGCTCAGTGGTGCAGCCACCTGGCTCACAAGTGCAAGGTCCCAAGTTTGATCCCTGTACCCCCCCAAAATTAAACCTCTAAAATAAAAGACTTGATCAAAAATGGGCAACTCTCATCAATGGACATTTCCCAGAAGTACAAATAGCTAATAAATACCCCAAAAATATTCAATAGCTCTGGTCATTAGAAAAATACAAATTAAAACAACATTAAGATTCCATCTTACTCTACAAAGAATGCCCACCATCAAGAAATCAAATAAGCTGGGCATGTTGGCATACATATATAATCCCAGCTCTCAGGAGGAGGCTGGGGCATGAGGATCACCATCAGTTCAAGGCCAGTGTAAGCTATTTAGTGAGTCCAAAGTCAGCCTAAAGTATATAGTGGGACCCTGTCTCAAAAGAAAGAATGAAAGGAGGGAAGAAAAGAAAAGGAAAGAAAGAAAAAAAGTCAAATAATAAATGCTGGTGAATCTGCAAAGGAAAATAAAACTTCTACATTGTTGGTATGAATGTAAACTAGTATAATCGCTATGGAAATCGGCATGAAGTTTCCTCAAAAAACTAAAAATAGAAATTCTATTTGACCCAGCTATTCTTTTTCTAGGTATCTTTCCAAAAGAGTTAAAGGCATCATATTACACTGATGCATGCATACCCATACCCATGTTTAGAGCAGCACAACTCTTTTTTTTTTTTTTTTTTTTGATACCAGGGATAGAATTCAGGACCTTGCACTCGCGAGCAGGTGATAGAACCTCTGAGCTAAATTACTGGCTCAGCAACACAATTCTTGATTGATAAATCTTGCAAGCTGCCTATAAGTCCACCAACAAATGAATGTATAAAGAAAATGTATTTATACAATGGAGTACTACTTTGTTATAAAGAAGTTTAAATTCGAGTCATTTTCAGGAAAATAAATGAATCTTGAGGCCTTAATGTAACATGAAATAAGATGCACAAGCTTAAATATCATATAATTTATCTTATATGTGAAACCCACAGTATAAATAAATTAAAGAGAAAATAAAAGATAATAGGAAACAAGGAGATAGATCATTTGCAATTTGGAAGGTGTTTAAGAGATGGAGGGAGGGAAGAGAGGGAGAGAAGGGACCATAAAAAGAATTAAGCTGTGTTATGTACACTTACCAACTTTCTGTGATGAATGTCATTATGCACAACAAACATTCATAAATAAAAATGTTTTTTCATTAAAAAGCCCTGGGTTTGCTCTCTGGCACAGGAAAAAACAACAACAACTCTAGATTTAAATAAGTTACCAGATCCAATCCTTACACACCTGAGTAGATTTAATGAAGATAACTTGATCATTATAGATAAATGTTTCTGGGTATTTATTTCATTATAATCTCTTTAAGGAGTCTCTTAAAGAGCTTTTTTTAAATCATACTTTCCCATGAAAACTTAATATCACAGATGTTGTATATGTATCTATGTGTTTTATTCATAAAAATAGTATGGTATCTCCCCCGCAGTGATATTTCTCTGACTGAAAATACACACTATAGGTTGCACTGTATTGATAAAGGCCCCATCATCCCAGGAGTTTAAAACAATAAAAGTTTATATTGTGCTTTGAAGATGTACACAGCTGCTCTGCCTTGTTACCTTCACTCTAGACAGAGGAGAAAGGAACATGGAAAAGCACGTTTGCCTCTGAAAACTTCTGTCAGAAGACCTCAGAGCTGCCACTCACATTTCAGCGGCCAAATATAAGTGAGTCACATGGCAAGTCCTGAGCCTGAGATGACAAAAGAGTGTGATCTTCCCAGATACTGGTGTGCAATCCACCAGTGCAGGCAGTCTCCTCAGACATGTCCACTACGATTAAGAGACACACACTCCTAGCAACAGGTGAGAGCGCCTGCCCTCAGTAATGTGTGCCTGGCTCCACAGCAAGGGAGGCAGTCCCAGGTCTCTGACAGTGCTGTTCTTGTCTTGGGTTTTACACCTATCTTTTACTTTCATTAGGTTGAAATTAAGATAATCCTGTAGCAATGAGTGTGCTATTTGCATCACTAACGAAAATCTTTTTAGTCTTGGAGAACATCAAGTTTTCCTCCTTGGCTTTTATTCAGGTTTCTTATTTCCAGCTTGAGATGTGGATGTACTCACTGACTACATTAGACACCATGTGCAAAGCATATTTTGTCCTAAAAGTACAGGACAATATCCTGTTTCTTTTGTTTAAGCAATAAAATTTCTGCTGGGAATGTATATGATTTCCAAACCTTATGAAGGAAGTGGTCAGGATATCTCATTTCAGCTGTGATGATTGGATATATTGCCAAGTACACTAATTTAGAATGAAGTCTTGATATGCTGTAACTTTATATTGAAATAAAACATATCAGTTAAAAATAGCCAACAGACACTAAAAGAAATGCCTGTGGGAAGTAAGAATTGCACTTTAATTTGGTTTTGTTTTGGGTTTTTTTTTGTTGTTTTTTGAGACAGGGTCTCACTATGTAGTTCAGACTGACCTGGAACTCACTATGTAGCCCAGGCTGGTCTCGAACTCCCAGTGATCCTCCTGCCTCAGCCTCCTGAGTGCTGGGATTACAGGCGTGCACCACTACGCTCTGCCTATTAATTTGACAGAATGACTCAAAGTATTTAATACAATTCCTCTTTTTGCTTCTTGAAATTGGGCACAGAAGGTCCCACTGGTTACCAAAAGACTATGTGAACTAAAAGTTGGCCTACGCATTTTGAGGTTTTTGAAAGCCCTTTGACTGGGGACTGGGAAGTGGGAGTAGGGGTTAGAAACTGAGTCCTGGGTTCTACACTCAATGTTGAAAAATGAACCCTTTATTCTGAAGAACCACTGCATTAGTCAATTTTCCTATAGTGTGGGCACAAAATCCACAACCTATAGGAACAACTTAATTCAGCTCTGTTTTAGGGTGTTCCGTCCATGTGTAGAGCTGGTTTCAAGTCAGAGACATTACGATGGAAATGCATGGCTGAAAAAACTACTTAGTTCATGGTGGCTGGGAGAAAGAGCAAGGCAAAAGCAGCAGAGAGGAAGAGGCCAGGGACCAGACACAGTGCTCAAAGTCACAGCTGCGTGACCCACCCATACACTCCAGAATTGGGCTTTACTAATCCCCTAGGTGGCTCCAAAGCCAATCAAGTTGACATAATTAAGCTTGACCACCACAATTCCAAGCAGTAATCATGGATCCATGATTATTAGAATTTTGTATTAGACATTTCATAATGTGATTCCCACATGCTGTCTCTGTGATTTGTCTAGATTCATGTTGATTATAAAGCTTCTTTCTTAATAACTGCTGCCCCTCAGCCTTTTCCTCTTGATATAGGAGGAATATAACTCCCATCCTGTTAGATGTCAGAAGTGCTGAATTCATGTCCCCTGGGGTTAAAGAATGAATTCCAAGGGGTGACAAAGCAGGAAAGGCTTATTGAGAGATAGGAGGGTCCCGAGTGAGCGGCCACCAAAGCTCTTTCTTGGGACCAGTTTGTATAGCACAATGGCGTCAAGCTATAATCAACCTTACAAGTATACCTGCTTAGCTAAGGTTGATCCAGTAGTATAACCAGATCATTGTAGCTCTCGGGTCCTTGTTTTGGGGCAAAAAAGATTGAAGTCAACAAAACAAGAAGAAGCAAGTGGTGGGGAATGGTCAAATGTCCGTTAGAAAGAATAAAAGAGCTCCCTGCTTGTTGGGGAGGGGTGAGAACCATAGATGTTTATGTCCATTGGCCTTTTATATAGTTTTGGGGACCAGTGTACATGACAAAAAGCAGATTTTTCTCCCTGCAGATAGGCCTCTGATGTCTAGAAAGCAAGCTGCTTTGTTTGCATTTCACTTCGTCCAGGGTCTCTCTCACCTGATTAAGGACCAGTTCTTTGTTCCTTGCATTTCGTTAGGCCCTGATGGTCAGTTTGCTTAAGTTAGTTATTTGAGCCCTTTAGAAGGTTGACTCACTTGGATCCTGAGCTTTAGTTTACTATAAGGTAACTATTCAGGACCAGTGCCCTATGCCTAACTTCCCTTATGTTCTGGCTTCAGTAGGGAAACAGGTCACTCAGTAAGGGTACATGGAAAGGACAAAGTCATTTTGGGGAAAGAATGGGTCTAAATCAGTGGTGGCGAACCTATAGCATGTATGCCATGGCCGCTTTTGTTATTATTGAAAACTGTAAAAGGTTTGCTGTTGCTGATCTAAACTCTCGGTTAATTTCTGATAAAGCCCGGAGGGAAACAATGCCAGTTCAAATGAGCCCACAGCCATCTTAAAGAAACATAGGTTTCATTTTGCTTAGGTCACAGAGGACAGACACATCAAGAGGTCACAAGCCCATGGTTTATCCAACTCACCCCCTCAAAAGCCTGACAAAAAAACTATTTTAAAAGCCTCTTAGCCAGTAAGTCACACCTTCTCCATTCTGCTTGCACAGAGAGGTCCTTCTCCAGTTGAGCAACAAACTTGCATATATTATAGGTAGCTAAGTTAGATAGAAATTACTATTCAGTCAGTGAGGGACCAGGCTCTCAAGGAAATCAGCAGAAAAATAAAGACGTCAGAACTGCAGTTGAAGGCACATCTGAAAAAGGCCAGGCCTCAAGGTAGAGATGCAATGGCCAGACCCACATGCTTCCCTAAGAGATAAGCGGTAACTTGGAATTATGGTGTAATTAGTGCCACCTGGTTCAGGAAGTCCAGCTAGGCATCAGTTGTGCACGTAGGTGACCAGAGCATTGGGACCCATCCCTACACCAAAATGCCTTATGTTCTTCCCATGTACCCTAGCTTCATGACCCACTTCCCTATTGGATCAATAGTAGCTAAGCCGCTATACTTGTAACCACATTGGTTGATTATACTTTGACCCACATTGTACCCACCTTGTGATTTTGCTCAATAAAACATTCTTAGAGAAACAACCTTCATGGCAACCCACTTTGGGGGCCCCTCCTGTCTTTCAGGAGCTATCTCTGTCAGTAGAGTTTTTCTACTCTTACCCTCCTTTGTTCCGAGGAATACATTCTTCAATTTCGGGGGAGACACAAGTTTGGCATATCTGACATCTAGCAAGTTTGGAGTTATATTTCTTTTGGAGGTTGCATCAAGATAATAGGAAGGAGGTAAAAGTTTTTTTTGGTTTCCTAGGACCCTTAAATATTTTGACTGGATTTTGGATTTTGACTCATTTAAGTAATCAAAAATTATCATCTTTTGTTTGTCTTTTTTGTTAAAATGATGACAGATTTAAATAGAGTGAATGGGAAGATTATGATGTCCTTTGATGAGACATTTAACGTTTACAGGGAGGGCCGTGCATTCCTTTGTATTAGATGCTACATGTAGATTTACTAGTTGCTGGATTTACTTGCTGTGTTCCTTGCTTGACTTGTCTGGTGGTTTGCTGTCATAGTTTAGACAGTGGTACTGGGGAGAGGTAATGTCAGAGCTCTCCCTAGTGGACTTTGTTTTTCATGGAAATTTTTTATATCTTCAGGGTAAATTTTAGACAGAACTTAGCCTACAGAGGGAACAAAAAGCTTCAAATGTGAATATAGGACTCCCTCAGCCAAATAAACAACTAACGTGGCTGCTGTCTTTAAATCTGGAAGGACAGGATTCACAGGGAGTCTGGCCTGATTCCCCCTCCATGCTCATGGTCTGATCTGCCTCAGTTTCCTTTCCTATCTGACCCTCCGCTGGCGAGGAACAATCCTAGCTTTTGAAATTCCCCACTCTCACCCTCCCAGGCTGACACTGACAACTCGTGGGCAGAATGTCTCATTGACTCTCAACAGCATTTGAGGAGGGAGAGAGAGAGAGAGAGAGAGAGAGAGAGAGAGAGAGAACTTGAAAAGGTTTTAGTCCCAATCTGTCTCAGTCTTTCTTTCCTTCTCAGCAGCTAAAACTCTCAAGTGGAGCCCACAGCAAATGAGCATTTGTCCATAAAACTGCCAGAGACAGAAAATCATTTAAATAAAGAACACATACTCCCGTCTCTGGGGCAGGTGAGACTTTGGAATTTCTCTTATCCAAGAGGACACATATAAGGGCAAAGCCCCTGCTCAGTGTCCTGAGTGCAGTTTCCCATTCAGTGGGTGTGGGAAACGGCACTTGAGACTCCCTGGAAAGAATCAACTTCTGGTGACACAAGAGGGAGCTATTTCCATAATCACAATACTTGAGTGGCCAAAATACACTCAGTTCAGGGAAGGATTTTTAACCCACTTTTTCAATCTCCTTTTCTAAACCTAAGGGCATAAACTCAGTCTGCCTGATGCCATGACTCCCCTCTGTGGACAGCCAAGATCATGTCCGAAGCCATGCAGATACAATTGGCAAATCAGGTGAAAAATTGACACTCTCCACAGGACATGGTAAAGTCTATGGACTTGAATTGAGAAGGAGCCCAAGGTTTACTTTTCTCTCTTATTCTCACCCTCTCTAAAAGGCCCTGACCTCCTAATTATCTTCCCTCCTAGGTCTGCTTCTCATCATTTATCTGTGTAGGGGAAGGAAGAAATTGTTGTATGTACTTTTGCTAATCTGTAAATTGTGGTTGATGGACAATGAATATAGGTTTTAACCTATGAGTTTCATAAGTGTGTTACATATATTAAGATACAGAAATCTTTTGAGTGGGTTTTGAGTAAAACCTAGTCTTGTCTTGCTGCTAAGGGAGATTTGCCTAGGTGACTAGGTAGATAGCACAAAAATATCTCTGATATTCTTTGCCCTAGGGCCTGAGGGCAGGATTTTTTTTTCAGCCATTACTTGCCTTTTTTTTTTTTTTTATACTGGGGATCAAACTCAGGTCCTTGTGCTTGCAAGGCAAGTGGTGGCACCACTGAGCTAAATATCCGGCCTACTTACCTCTTTCTATTCCTGGAGGTGATAAAGGAGGGGAAGGAGGCGATCTCTTTTGCAGGCTGAAATTTTAGAATTTATAGATTTAGAGCCTTAAAATAAAATTTAAAAGTGAGCTCTAAACAATATAGTTGGAGCACTCTCAGTCTGCCCTTTGATATCACTCTGACTCTCTCTCTCTTGCAAAAATTTGGAAAGAAGTTGTTCAGGTCTCTTGATCATTGGTTTAATTTTCATTGGCAATTCTTCCCACGTTAAACATTGCTATTACAGCAGGAATCAATTGAAGTTTGTGCTTTTGGAAACACTCTTTGGAGTTAGAAATGAGAGTTTTCAAAAGAAGTAGGGGGCACTGGAAAAGATGGCTAGTCCAGCATGACCCATCTTCTAGTCACTCTCCAGATATCAGCCACCTGCTCTGGAGTAGGGAAGCCTTGGGGGATGCCCTGAGGGCATATAGAAGCCAAGTAGGGATTAAAAGGGAGGCCTTATTTTTCCCTTTGTTGTTTTTCAGATGGGAAACTAAATGTCAAATTATTTTACTCCTTTGGAGTGTTTTCTTGTTTTTGTTTTTTCCTACCAGAGATTAAACCCAGAATCTTGCACTTGCAAGGCAGGTGGTGGCACCACTGAGCTAAATCCCCAGGCCTGGAGTGTGTGTATATTGAGTTTATTGGTACAATCTAGGTATACAATACAGTTACATTCATTACTGGGATCCTGTACCTTCACATGACAGGTCTTGGTCCTCATTTTTTCCCCTTGTCCTCCCTGCCCTCCTTTCACCCCCCTTCCCCTCCCCATTTACAAACACTTTATTTCCATTTTCTCATATTTTTTTTCTTTTCCCTTATTCCCTTTCCCCTACCCTTCCCACTTTCCCTACACCTTTAGCCCCTTTCTTCCTATTTCACACTATTAATTATCCCATTAGGATCTTGTGTGCTTTTATGGAATACTACTCAGCCATAAAGAATGAGAAATTAGAGTCATTCATAGGAAAATGAATAAATATTGAGGATATACTCTTAAGTGAAATAAATAAGTCACACATGTGTAAATACCGAATAGTCTCTCTGGCCTGGGGGTATATTCTTAAGCATAGGAATTTGTTCAACTCTCACCCTTTAAGGTAGAGCTATTTAATATTTTTCTATACCCTTGGATGGCCTGACTATCCCCTAAAGGCAAAGTGGAATGGAAGTATTGATTATAATACTATTTTACAACTAGAGTTGTACTGTAAGAGAGAGGGAAAATGATTAGAGGTGATTTATGTTTAGACTTTCTTTGAATTAAGGGACAACCCTTGACTTGTGTTCAAAGCGTAGATGTGAGCTGCTGGAAAACAATATGCCTCTGGTCCTTAAGGTGCAACCTGATGCACATACCATTACTGAGTCTGAAGTTCCTCTCCCTTGTGCTCTGTACCCTAAAGATGAGACTTCCAAACCAATCTTAACTGAAGCCTCCTTTAGGCTGTGTCCACCTCTGTCTGGTTTTATTCAGACTCCTCAAGGACAATATCCCTTACAGGATGTGGGTGGAGAATTTGGTCTCACTTGTGTCTGTGTGTGCTTTGCTCTCAGCAATCAAAGATCTGGGAGAGTTTTCAGACAATCTTTGATAAGTACACGGAGGACTTTAGAGGACTTACTCAGACCTATGTACTGGAATGGAAAGATGTAATGTTGTTCTTAGGTCAGATATTGACTTCTATTGAGAAACAAGTAACATTACAGGCTGATGCCAAGGATTTAGCTCAATGGTTCCACCACCTGCCTCACAAGCACAAGGTCCCGAGTTTGATCCCTGGTACAAATAAAACAAAACAAACAAACAAAAAACATTACAGGCTGCTATTACTTTTGGAGATGAATATCACATTGTTGATTTTTTAAAAGACCCAAAGAGCGACAGCAAGTGGAACAGTGAGTTCCTACTAGTGCCCAGGCAGACCCTATACAAGATGTCTAACTTGCTTTCACAGGGAAAAGGGTTTTTTCTTTGTGATTATTTTATTACAAGAGATCTCTGTTAATTGATGACCTATAACAAAAGTTCTAACTAGTCTATTTATAGTTACAAACCTGAAAACTGTCAAAGGATTAGTGTATTTCAACTTGGCCAAATACATCTGAGAGTGTAATTTAAATGTAATTGTCCTTTGTACGTTTATCTGTTCAATGTGTATTAACAATAGTTTAATCTGGGGATTTAGCTCAGTGGTTCTGCACCTGCCTTGCAAGTGCGAGGGCCCAAGTTCAATACCTGGTACAAAAAAACAAAACAAAACAACAACAAAAAAATAGATTAAAACACCTGCAGCTTCTTCATTTAAGAAAAATTATTTATATTTAGCTCAACAATTTATTTTTCTTTTTATTTGCTGTTTTTGAGATTTTCATGGGAAAAAAATTTTAATAAGTTTTTAGTTCAGCCAAACTTTTAAAAAACTTTAACAGATGAGAACTGATAATCTCAAAGCTTACATAGGACTTAAAATAAAAGCCCTAAAGTTTGATAACATAAAGGTTACATATGACTTAGGTTATGTCAGGGATGTGGGGCAGCTGAAGAGGTATTTTTGTGGGTGAGGCTCCCAGGGTAAAGAAATCACATGGAGCCAACTTCAGCAACAACACTAATAACAGAGTGTCTTTACTCCTTGGCCCTTATATTGGCCATTATTAAGCATTACAGCATTGTGTCTTGGCATGACCACATTGCACATGCGTGATTAACTACACTAAGGGTCTTCAGGTGTCAAATCAACCCAAAGTGGTTCCTCAAAGATTAATATGTATGTTTCTCTGTATTAACATTTAAATATACATTATCTTCCAAAACTTCTACTTAAGGTGGCCTATAGATAAATACTCAAGATATTACCTCAAATGCTTGTGGTTCATTTAGCTTAATAGTAAGCTAATTTAAATCTTTTGGTAAGAGTGAAGATGTCTTTAAAGTAGCAAAGTCTTTAAGGTGACAAAGTGGGTAACTTTTTCATCCAGCTTGGTAGCTAATTAAGATAATATAAAAAGGTTGTTGTTGCTGTTGTTTTTAAAAGGGGAAAGGTTTTTTTGGCTTACAGTTCATAGAGTTGTCAGTCCATAATTGGCTGGCTCCAAGGCAGAGTGGCAGAAGGGCACAGCTCATAGCAGCAGAAGCAGCAAAATCAAGAAGGGACCATAAGAGTGTCTCTCTGCCCCTTTTATCTCACCCACACTGCTTGGATTAGGGCATTGCCCGACCGATCACTCACATTGTTTAGTAGTCACACACTCTAGATTCAGCACCTCAGAAAAAGCATGAAGTTTATGGGGGACATCCAAATGCAAGCCATAACATTCTGTCCCTGGCCCCCCAAATACTTCTGCATATCCCTTTATACAAGAGGCATTTAGCCCATCTCTAAGAGTTGCCAAAGTCCTAACAGTTTCAGCATTGATGAAAAGTCCAAGGCCAAAGCCTCCTCTGAGATTAAGGCAAGTCTTTAGCTGCATAAATTAAAAGAAAGTTAAACATTTCCAACACTTAATGGCATAAGATAGTAGTTTCCATTCCAATGGTTACAAACAGAGAGATAGCAAGGAAAAGCAAGACCAAAATCTAGTAGGCAAACACTAAATCCCACAGTTCCACTGCCAGCATCCCCAGCAATCTGTGGCAAGTTGTGAACTTCAAAGGACCTGGGTGGCTCCACCCCTACTGCACATCTGGTGGTCGTAGCTCCCATGGCTTCTTTCTAAGGCTGGCTCTGCTCCCTCCTTGCAGTTTCCCCAGATAATTCACATTCCTGACTTCTCCAAAGTACTGGGGTCTTGCTGCACCTTCAGCTTCACACCCCCAGCTTCACACATGGCCCTCTCAGGAGCACACTGCCTGGCCTCCTAGGTCTTCTTCTGAAATCTGAGTGGAAGCCACACCTCTTCCATTCTGCATGTACCTAAAACCAGCACCCCTTGGATAATGCCAAGGTCTGTTGCCCAATGGAGCAGTAGCGAGTCTTTCCTGTCTCTTGGCTGTAGTGGTTGAGTGCTTCGATCACTGAGGACTCAGAATCTAATTCCGAGGAATAAATTCTCTAAGCCACCACCATTACAGAACATGGTGCTCTGAGGCTTTCTTCTCAAAGACCACTATTGCAATTATGAGGCTGCAAAGGGTTGAATCCTGCTGCTTCTTGTGATGCCCTCAGGTCATCTTTTCTAATCTCCTGTTGCTTTTCACCATCAAGAGCTCCTGTGATCGCTATCTGTAGGGTAGAACTTTATTGGCGCTCCCTTTCTGGCCAAAGTCAAATGTTTTAAGTCATTCTGCTGGGCTATTTTGCTCTTGATTCTCAACATAAATCTGGCTAAAAGCTCTGAACAGTAGCCATGCCACCACCTTTAAACCTTAGACTGCTTTGAAATTTCTTCTGCCAGATTAATTAATTGATCCACCACCATTAATCTCAGGCTCAGGCAAAGGCTCTGGAATGGGCAAAACGCAGACAAACTTCCTGCCAAAGTATAACACATGGTCTGGAGTCTAGCAGCCAATGCGGTCCTTCTTCCCAGTAGAAACCTCCTGAGCCTGGTCTTTACTGGCTTTCTAACCTTCTGAGCTCTGACTAGAATCTCCCAGACAATACAGCCAAAGGCATTCCAGTGCTACAGTTTCAGCCAGCATCTCTGAATCTTTCCAAAATTTTCTCCTTTCCACAAGTGAGTTCCAAAGGCTCTTGAACCACATGGCCAGGTAATGTCACAGGAATGACCCCATTTCTCTGGTACCAAATTCTGTCTTAGTTAGTTTTCTCTCATTGCTGAGGCAAAATACCTAACACCCTTGTTTAAAAGGGAAAGGCTTATTTAGCCCACAGTTTGTAGAGGTTTCAGTCCATAATTGATGGTTCTAAGGCAGTGTGTCACATGGCAGAGGGGCAATAGTTCATGGTGGACTGAAGGCAGCAAAGCAACAAGGGCTCAAAAGGTTGGTTTTATAAATCCAATGTCTATCATTGTTTGTCTACAGTAATTTAAGGGTTTTTCCTTGGTTGAAGATAATGTGTATAGTTTAAAGTGTTTAAATTTTATAAACCGGGCGTGGTGGTGCATGCCTGTAATCCCAGCACTTGGGAGGCTGAGGTAGGAGGATCGCCGTGAGTTCGAGACCAGCCTGGCTACATAGTGAGTTCCAGGTCAGTCTCAACTACATAGTGAGACCCTGTCTCAATACATAAATAAAAATAAATAAATAAATAAATAAACAAATAAATAAATAAATAAATAAATAAATGTTATGATTTGGTTCTCATGTATCATCTAAAGCAATTATTAAATATATTTATATTGGCTTTAATTAGGTTAAACTTTCTATGACTAAAGCAATAGGTTTTCTTAACATATCAAAATGCTTGGTTAAATTTACAAAACAATAAATGCAAAAGGTTCTATATTTCACTAAAATAAGTGTCTTGAAAGAATGGCTGCTATCAAGAAATCAACCAAGCTGGACATGGTGGCACACATCTGTAATCCCAGCACTTGGGAGGCTGAGACAGGAGGATCGCTGTGAGTTCGAGACCAGCCTGGACTACACAGTGAATTCCAGGTCAGTCTCAACTACATAGTGAGACCCTGTCTCAAAACAAAACAAAACAAAACACCAAAAAAAGAAATCAACCAATAACAAATGCTGGAGGGGCTGTGGGGAAAAAGGAACCCTTCTCCACTGTTGGTGGGAGTGTAGACTGGTACAACCACTGTCAAAATCTATGTGGAGATTTCTCAAAAAACTAAAACTAGAGGTTCCATTTGACCCAGCTATACCTCTTCTTGGTATCTTCCCAAAAGAATTAAAAGCATCATACCACAGTGATATATGACACCCATGTTTATAGCAGCACAGTTTGTAATAGATAAATCTTGGAAACAGTCCAAATGTTCATCAATTGACGAGTGGATAAAGAACATTTTTTTGGACTGGGGGTTTAGCTCAGTGGTTCTGCTGCCTGCCTTGAAAGCACAAGGACCCAAGTTCGATCCCCGGTACTAAAAAAAAAAAAAAAAAAAAAAAAAAGAACATTTTTTAATACAATGGAGTACTACTCTGTCATAAAGAAGGATGTGCTTTAGACATTTATAGCTAATGGTTGGGCCTTGAGACCATATTCTTAAGTGAAACAAATTGGACACACAAGTTGCATTGTTTCTCTGATATGAGAAACTGAAAATGGAAATTAGGGCTGAAATGTATAATAGATGTTGGGAAATGGGAAGAAAGAGTTCAAGGGAGGAGGGAGGGGAAAGGAAGGAAGGGACAAGAAAACAAGTGAAAATAGAAGGAAAAATGGAAACAACACTTTGGTACATAGTGTCTTGTGTTCCCATTGTTGGGCATTTGGCTACTAAAAAGTGGGCTTTAAGAGTTAGAGACTAGGGCTGGGGATTTAGCTCAGTGGTTTGGTGGCCTGCTTTGCAAATGCAAGGGCCCGAGTTCAATCCCCGGTACCAAAAAAAGAGTTAAAGAGTAAGGTTAAGCTACAAAATACTTTCAATAATAACTTCATATTTATTAATTTATGACATAACATACTTTTTGACATGTATGTATACATCTAAAAAAGCTATGCTATATGACTAAGCTTAAAAATCAAGTTTATAGAGTTAAGACCATGTAAATTTAATACATACAAATTAACTCATAGGTGCTCTCTTTCATACAATATATGTTTAGACCTTAAACATATAAAGTGATCAAAATATGACATTTCTTCAAATTTGGTCCAGACATTTAACCTTGTTCTACATCTATTGCTTTTGATTAAACAAGTGTTTTCTTATTGTATAAATGAGATACACTTGTATATTGGATAATAAGTCTATTTGTGGTTAGGAACACTGTTTCCTAAGCTTAATCTGATAAAATGTCCCCAATTCTTATCAATACAGTTTCACCTTATAAATTCTGTTAAAACAGTCTAAATTTTGCCTTATGAGTAAAAACTAAGTAAATGTGCAAAGGTTTCTGTAACTGTGACACTCATTATTGTTGATTTTGTGGTATAGTAAATGTATCTGTGTTTTCCAAGTGTACAGGGCCTCAGAGGTGCAAAACTGAAAAACATATCATACTGGTGACTTCCAGGTTAAAATTGTTTATGGTGGTAAACTTTTTGGGCTCAGACATCATAATTCCCTTACTTGTGTCCCAGCTATCTGTGATGAAATGTACGTGTCAGTCCAGCACAAGACAGCCAGCCAGATGGGGCAGGTATATTTTCAGGCTTGTGCTCCTGTGACTATGCAATTGTGTTTTAACAATTAGCGATGCCTGAACACTGCAGTCCAGACAATGTCATTCTAATGATTAGAGTAGACACTAATAATCTGTAACATGCATTTGTGAAAAAGAACATTCTACTTAAATGTCACTCTGGTAACAAACCATGGTTAAAAGGAGTTGGGGATTTGGTTCAGTGGTTCCACCACCTGCTTCGCAAGCACAAGGTCCCGAGTTTGATCCAGGGTACCAAAAAAAAAAAAATGGTTAAAAGATAACATTAGGTAAAAGTTTTCTATCATTTAATATCTTGTAATTAGATAAAGATAACTGACTAAAATGCTATTTTTAATAAGATGGACATTTAAATGTGTTTCAGAGATAATGTCATCATGACTGTCATGCTAAAATTCTATGTGGCCCTTGTTCTCAAGCTTTCTCTGTAAAACTTTATAATTATTATCTGTTAACATTTTTGCAGGGATTCAACCTCTAAAACCACCATGATTGGTAAAGAAGTAACAAGGGCCAGGGATTTAACTCAGTGGTGCTGCCTGCCACCTGCCTTGCAAGTTCAAGGTGTAGAATTCAATTCCCTGTACCCCCCACAAAATAAAAATAAATAAGCAACAGTTCAAACTGGACATGGCAGTTCACGCCTGTAATCTCAGCACTAGGGAGGCTGAGGCAGGAGGATTACAGCAAGTTTAAGGTCAGCTTAGACTACTAGTAAGTTCAAGCCTAGACTAGACTATATAACAAAATCCTGTCTCAAAAATAAAATAAAATAAAAAAGAAGAAACAGTTCATCAGTAACACTATGTATTTCAAGATGCTCAATATATAGATAAGATAATAAAATTGAACCTACTGCTCCCACTATAATATTGATATAACTGACCTTCATTGGATATTCAACCAATGATGTTCAGAAATCAAAACTAGAAAGATAACTGGGCTAAGAGGACAGCCAATATTTTGGCCCCAGCCCTTTAAATTCAACAAGGACCCAGGACATGAGGGGACCTTTTCTACAAGATCCTACAACTTTGGTGAGTCACTCAACCTCCTGAACAGGGAGATTATTTGACCCCACAGAACAGGAGTCAATACAGAACATGCCAAAGAGAAGGGTTACCAGAGAGGTAAAAGTCTCCCATGCTTTCATAGAAAGCTGCACAGTCAAGAAAGACCTTGACTCATCCTGGCAGCTGACACTGACAGAGGAGCTGAGAGACTATACGTGGTTTCAGAGTAATGCTTGAAGAAACTTAATTGACCTTGCTAAGTGTGGGAGGTTGATTCTGGTTAACGTAAGTCTCACTTTAACTTGTTCTTAAACACGCAGCAGAAAAGTATAACCAAAAGATGTATTAAAATAATACCATAGTAATAAAGGCTAGATATAGAAAGGGGGCTCCAATCACTAACCCCTGATGGCAGTTTCTAGCTACACCTGTAGGTGACCACGGTTATAGCTCAATGAGTCTAGAAAGCTTCAGTGAGGGCTATAAAAGCTCAGCAAGAGTCTTATTATTCCTTAGCTAAAATTGTCCTTTGAAACTATCAAACTCTTTATCTTCTTACAGCTAAAACTAGAAACATTTGTGACAGAGAAATGTTGAACTATGGCCAGGGATTTAGCTCAGTGGTTCTGCCACCTGCCTTGCAAGCACAAGGTCCCGAGTTCAAACTCCAGTACAAAAAGAAAGAAAGAAAAAAGAATGGAAGAAAGAAAGAAAGATTGAACATGTAGATAACCTCCATCAGCAGAGGGGTCTAAGAGCCAGCTGGTTACCATCGCTATTACAAATCCTGAAGAGCAGTGTCTGAACGTGACTCTTTTCTCCAGTCTAGTGCTTATGCATTAATTATATGTGCTTTAATCTCTTGGAAATTTTGTTTATTCTTGCCTAGAGGTGCCACAGTCCACTTGATTGTGCAGATGGGACCAATGATAAACATGTCGGACCCCTTTTATGGGGATCCACTCGATCAGCCTTATAAAGAAAGTTCATAATTGCTAAACTACAACATGACTTCTATCCAAGGCCTATTAGATTAGCTCTCTGGAGAGAGCATTGCAGTCTCCCCTACAATGACTCTTCTCAGCTAAAAGCATCAAGATTGAAACTATTCCCATTCTCCCCTAACCACAGTTAGGTATTGCTCTTCAGAGGAGCGGCTATTATAAGCAGCTAAGTTAGATAGAAATTAACGTACAGGGGCTGGGGATTTAGCTCAATGGCACTGTGCAATGTCCTGAGTTTGATCACCAGTACCTTAAAAAAAAATGAAAGAAAGAAATTAACACATACTGGGCTCTCAAGAAGTTTGCAGAAAATAAAGACATCAGAATTGCAGTTGAAGGCACATCTGAAGAAGGCCAGACCTCAAGACAGAGATGCGATGGCAAGACCTGCATGTTTCCCTAAGGGATAAGCGGTAACTTGGAATTATACGTTACCAGTACCACCTAGTCCAGGAAGTCCAGATAATCATCAGTTGCCCAGGTGAGAGCACTGGGACCCATCCCTACCCCAAAGTGCCTTTGTACTTCCCATGTACCCTAGCTTCGTGACCCACTTTCCTATTGGATCAATAGTAGCAAAGTGGCTATATTTGTAATCATATTAGTTAATTATAGTTTGACTCACGTTGTACTGACCTTGTGATTTTGTACCCACCTTGTGATTTTGCTCTATAAAATACTCGTAGAGAAATGGCCTTGGTGGCAACCCTCTTTTGGGATCCCCTCTTGTCTCTCTGGAGCTAGCTCTCAATAAATCTCTTCTATCTTTAACCTCTGTTGTTCCTTGGAATTCATTCTTTGATTTCAGGGGACGTGAATTTGGCATATCTGACATCTAGCAAGTTGGGAGTTATAGTTCTCCTGTATCACTTGTGGTATTGGTTTGTGTCCCTTCTTTCCCACTTAATGTCTGTCTAACTTACCTGTCTAGAATACTCTTGCAGTCTATTTCTAGCCCCCGCCCAATCCTTGCTGCAACAATCTCAAGACTTTGACAAAATTCAAAAGTTTTTCTTCCTTGGATCTCAACACTTACTACTTTTTCCCAGGTCTGTCCCTTCCTCGATCATGGAGAAGCCTGTTTCTGACCATAGAAAGAACTTTCTCTCAGGATCCTAAAGATAACACCAATGTCAAAATTTATCCTAGTAGCTATGTTGCCACACAGAAAGTCTAAATATTTTTCTCACACCATATGTCTATAGAATTTAAAGGTGAGAATATGAATATCTGTGCTCTTTCTCACCTCTTTCTGCTGGAAATCCACAAGTGTCAATAAGTCCAAACATGATCTCTGTGACTCTTTTGGAGAAGAGCACTATAAATAAATCCAGGGTTTGGAGCTAAGATAGTAACTTGATGGTAGAACATATACAAGCAACAGTAATGCCTTGAGTTTGATCCCCAGAACCAGCAAAGAAAATCTAGACCCTTCCCCAGTAGTCCAAACACTTCTGGAGTCACAAAAATATTATGAAAAGCATTGGGTTCAGGTTGTTGTGAAGGAAAGATTTACTATGTGATAGAATTAGACACATTGTTTCACCAAACTGGACCTCAGCTCTCCCAGTACCTCTCCAACCGGTATGGTAACTGGCACTACAAAAACCTCCACCCTTGGTTTGGTCAGCAGTGAGCAGACGCACCTCCGTGGCTACTAACACCTCCCGGGAAGTGGCTAGGTTTCCAGGCAGCTTGCTGTCCTGTGTTTCCTTTGGCCCTCAGTTCCTGGCATTTATCCACTGTTTCCTTAAAATTACAGCTGTGTCTGCTGCAGTTCTTGGGTCACCACCCCCTACTCTCCTGCACTTCAGTACCAGGAACCAATTATGACCCTGGGATGGTATCTTGGATCCTCACATATGACCTTGGACTAGCAGGAAAGCTTCTGGCCTTAGGAAAGATTACTGAAAACTAAGAAATGCTGCCACCCTGTGGGTGACAAGAGTTATGTTCTTTCTGGCAGAAATGGCTAAGGAAAAAGAAAGTCTCAAATTGTGAACTGTCACAGTACCAGAGATTGTTTTTCATGTTGTAACTTTTCATATGGGTTGAATATTTATCATTTGCATAAGTAAAGCTTATTTTTAAATAATTTCAGTTCACTAATAAATTACATTAAATTTCAAAAAGTGTTAAAAACTCAGGATATTTTTTAAAATCCTATTTTTTATTTTTTTATTTTTTCAGTTTTTATTTTCTATTAGTACATGTTTGTAATAGATAATGTATACATTCTTGTGGGGAGTTGGTACAAGTATGTAACACGTCCCGTTGGGTATGGTGGCATAGGCCTGTAATCCCCACACTTGGGAGGCTGAGGCAGGAGGATTTCTTCAAGTTTGAGGCCAACCTGTGCTACATAGTGAATTCAAGGCCAGCCTGAACTACATAGCAAAACCTCGTCTCAAAAAAAAAAAAAGTTTGTAACACATCTTTGTTTTTCTTTTCCATCCCTTTTTCCTCCTCTCCCTCCTCCCTCCCTTCATCTCTGGATCCTCTTCCCATTTGAAAAAGAACAACCTCCCTAATCCTATTATCTATTTTTTATTTTTATTTTTATTTATCTTTTTGGTTTCTCATATAAGAAAAACTATATGATATTTAAGTTAAAATATCTAATTGGATAAGTTATTTAACAGTGTCTTGGCCCCACCTCTAACTAGCTGTGTAATTTTAATCATTTAAATTTGTTTCTTCATTAGTAAAATGTAGACTCCAATGACATTTACGTTACTGCTGTATTATTTTTCCATTAAATTTTCCCAATATTTATATATAATTTACATAAGAGAAAAATGGAAAGTTTTTAGTGATAAAAGTTGAGTCAGGCCAGGTGTGGTTCCCAGTGATAAAGGGTGTATGATACAGGATATCCAAATAATCTAAATAATGTAAGGGAAATATTGTAATTCCCAACTGGCTAGCTATCTGAAATACCAAGTTTGTGTTCTCTAAAACTGAAGAATGGATTCTAGGAACAATAGAAGAGTAGGAAGAAATTCTTGAAAAATAGGTTCTGTCTAAGAGGGACAGAAGAGGTCCTGGAAAGTGGACTGCCTGCCCACCCAATTTCCCAAAGGTGTTTTATGGGGCAAAGCCATGAGATGAGGTGGGTAGAAGGTGGGACATAACTGCAGTCCACTGGTAAGATTACAAGTATAGTCCCTTAGGCAATATTGATCCAATGGGAAATCACAAGGTGGGTATGAGGGGGGACAAAACCATAGTCAGCCAATAAGATTACAACAAGTATAGTCACTTAGGTAATATTGATTAAGTGGGCCATTGCTTGTTTAGCAGTGTGAGGTTCTGAGTTTAATCCAGATACCAAAAACAAACAAATATTGATTAAATAGGGACCAAATGAGGAAGCAAGTCATAATAAGTGTCCGACTAAACAAGGATTTCCTGGAAGGAATGGGCTAGGGAGGTTTTGGTCTCCTCACAAGGTGATTGATGCCTATTTAGAATATCAATCCCTGCTGTTCATTCACTGCGGAAGTATGTGGGTGTAGTTGTTCTTTTTCTGTAAGCCCGGACTTTGGTGAATGGGCCTCAGACCATAACTGTTTTCTGTGCTGAGGGCCAGGCCTTGCCTAATTACCTTATAATATTTTCTAACTAGCTTAGCTGTCTACAATACCAGCACTCTGAAGGCTGAGGCAGGAGGATCTCCATGAGTTCAAGGCCAGCCTGGGCTACATAGTAAGTCCTTGTCTCAAAACATCAAAAGGGGCGGAGGGTGAATTAAAACAGAGAGATTCTAACCCAATGATTCTCAAACATAGCTGCACCTTACAATCCATCTGGCAGCTTTAGAAACTCTAATTCCTGGGCCTGGCCCCAGATCTTCAGTAGGAAAGAAAGGTGTGTGTGGGGTTCCACTTTTGATTATGCTCAAAGCCTGGGTGTCTCAGTGTGTCTGAGTACACGTAAGGACAGGACTACGACCTAACTGCACATGCGTGCTGTGGACAAGGTCGTGCAGCAGTTTAGTCTCTCCAAGTCTCAATAAACTGAGAAGATTATAACTGCCATGAACTAAAGAACACTGTAACCTTTTAGTAGCTGTCTTTGCTGTGATGCTGAAGGAATAAAGACGTGCAGCTCTCGAACTCTGGAACTGCAGCTCCAGCTCTCCTGCTCTGATGCTAATGACTGACTCTCCGTGGGTTGTTCTTTATTGGAAAATTAATTAACTAACTCACTCACGAGGGACTGTATGGGCCCAGATCTTCCTCCCCAGTTTTTCTTTTTAATGGCCATTGGTAATAATCTTCAGGTGGATCCTCCACACCCAGACCACACTGATTCAGTTCAGCTGAGCGTTACAAGTGGACCATTAGTCAATCCATACAGTTGGCTAATGTCTTTGTCCTCTTTTTCAGACTATCAAAACATGATTTATCAAACAACAAAGCCCATCTCCCTCTGATTCCATTAGATCACTCAGGGTAAGACTTTTGATCCCTGGCGAGGCAAGATCAATCTTCCTCAGCCTGAAGCAATTATAAGAAGATAGATCATCAGATCTTCTATACCCCTTCAAAATAAGGGATTAAACTCTTTGGGGGGATAGTATAGAAGAAATAAAAGATAATGCATTAGCTAGTGCTTACTAGAGAAACAGATTTAATAGAAGATATACAAATATATAAGAATTTACAAGATTGTCTTATAATACCCCCTCCCCACAGAGTCAAGTGTGGGAAATGCAAAAGGTCTGTCTGTGCATCGGAGATCCAAGGGATACAGTTGAAGGCCTGGAGCTCACTTCAGTGTCCTGGGTGAGTCCATATCAGGAGACTAAAGGCTTGTGCTAGAAGCCAGGAGATGATGTCCAAGGTGAAGGTGAAGACTGGAGCTCCTTGGAAAAAACAGAAACAATCCTTCCTTCTTCATTTCCCTTTTGTACTGTTCTAGTGATAATCCTCCCTAGGGTGGGTCTTCCACATCCAGGCCTCTGCTGAGCCAATTTAGTTGGGTGTTTCTACTCAAGTTGATGTAAATCAATCAGCCATCACAGATAGATAGAATGAGACAAGGAAATCATGACTAAAAATTGTACTTTTTTTTGTTTCTTTTGATTTTTGAGACAGGGTCTCACTATATAGCTGAGACTGACCTAGAACTCACTATGTATCCCAGGCTGGTCTTGAACTCACAGCAATCCTCCTGCCTCAGCCTCCCAAGTGCTGGGATTACAGGGGTGTGCCACCAAGCCCGGCTCAAAATTGTACTTTTAAGAAGAGTGCAACTTCCAGGATGCAAGATATCACCCAAGGTGATCCATATCAATGCTCTTTCAGTTAAATTTAGGCTTCTTTCCTTCTAGACTAGCAGGAGCTAGTCTACATAATTTGGGGGAAATCATTACATAATTAAATCATGATTAGGGACTAGTTTCCCTGCCTGTAGGCTGGCTATAGCATATCAAAATATGCCTCTAGTCACAGCTAAGACCTCAAGGGCCTGGGATTATCACCACCCTCTGAGTCATCTGCTACATTTGTTTCTCCAGATGTACCAAATAAAGATGTGGCAAGGGATTCTCTGCCTGAATCTCTCTAATGACAGCCGCAGCTCACTGTCACCAACTCCAGAGGCTCTGTGCATACAGTTTCATTTGTACTGCAGATTGGCCTCACACAGGAGAGAGTTACCATTGAAGACCAGGAACTGTCTTTATCTGCTGTCAAGGATCTTGTATGCTCCACTGTTTATCAAAAGTTTCCAGAGCGTGGATTCTTTGGCATGTATAACAAAAGTCTTCTTTTTTGCCATGACATGAACTCTGGAAATATTTTGCAGCTGATTACTTCAGCAGATGAAATACATGAAGGAGATCTAGTAGACCTTCTGTCGGCTTTGGCCTCAGTGCACTTCCAGATTCGTCCACATACTTTCTATGTACATTCTTACAAAGCTCCTACTTTTTGTGATTATTGTAGTGAGATGCTCTGGGGGCTAAAATGTGAAGGCTGTGGATTAAATTATCATAAAAGATGTGCCTTGAAGATTCCAAATAACTGTAGTGGAGTAAGAGAGACATCTATCAAATGTATCTCTCCCAGGACCTGGCCTCTCAGTTCCAAGACTTCCGGCCTGAATGAACTCCTGCTCAGTGAAGAGTCACATATCCACCAAGAACAAAGCAAGAGAATTCCATCCTGGAGTGGTTGCCTAATCTGTATGGAAAAGAGGGTAATGTGCAGAGTAAAAGTTCCACACGTTTGCTGTCCACTCTTATGTCCGTCCCATAATATGTCAGTACAGCAAGTGGCTACTGAAAGGTCTTTTTCACCAAGGAATGCAGTGCAAAGATTGCAAATTCAATTGCCATAAATGCTGTGCATAAAAAGTACCAAGACATTGCCCTAGGAAACCTTCAGTGGAGAACCTTCCAGTATGGGAACAGATACAGATACACCAATAGACATTGTAATGATGGCATGAATGCTGAAGGTAGTCTCAGTTTAGATGACACAGAAGAGCCATCTCCTCCAGAAGATAAAATGTTCTTTCTGGATCAATCTGATCTCAATGTGGAACAAGATGAAGAAGCTGTTAAAACCATCAATCCATCAGGGCCAAGGATTTAGCTTAGTGGTTCCACCACCTGCCTCACAAGTGCAAGGTCCCAAGTTCAATCCCCAGTACCAAAAACAAACAAACAAACATACAAACAAAAAACCCATCAGTCCATCAACAAGCAATAGCATTCCGCTAACGAGGAGGGTTGTACAGTCTGTCAAGCACACAGAGAAGAAGAGCGGCACACAGAAGTGAAGGAAGGGTGGACGGTTCATTACATCAGCAGAGATAATCTGAGAAAGAGGCACTGTTGAAGACTTGATAGCAAATGTCTAACATTATTTCAAAATAAATCTGGACCAAAGTGTTATAGGGAAATTGCACTTTCAGAAATTCTGCCAGTATCCTCACCATGAGATTGTCACAAATATTTCACCAGGCAGTAACCCACGCTGTTTTGAAATCATCACTGTCACTATGGTATACTTTGTTGGTGACAACAATGGGGACAGCTCTCACAATCCTGTTCTTGCTGTCACTGGAGTTGCACTTGCTGTAGCACAGAGCTGGGGAAAAGCAATTCGCCAAGCCCTCACTGCTGCATTTATGCACCCACCAAATCTGTGGAGAGAAATTTCTAGTGAAGCGGTTTGACTTGATAAACAACCTGCTTCAAGTGAAAATGAGGAAACGTTACAGTGTTGCCAAATCTCTTAGCCATCCTTGGTTGCAGGACTGCCAGACATGGCTTGACCTTAGAGAATTTGAACTCGCATTGAAGAACGTTACTTTACACATGAAAGTGAGGACACTCGCTGGGAAGTCCGTCCATACACACATAACCTGGTATGCCCACAGCATTTGGTTATGGCTCCCGATCCGGAGGACGTGGAAGAAGATCCTTGATTATCAGTGAAGTAACTTCAAGAAGAGTTTCATTTTATGGACTAATATTTTGCAGCCTGACTGTTGTTCCTTGTAGATTGACATCTGCCAGGATGCAAAGACATGGGGAAAGGCATTGGTGACACCAATACTGTAGTTCATGAGTAGGTACAGGAAGGGAAACCGAGTCATAAAACACAAAGGAATGAAGGAGAAGCTTCTTATAAATTTTGTAGCATAAGCAGTAATTGATTTTGTATTTTTTCCTATTCCTTCACTTGTAAATACAATAATGTCATTTAATTTATCTTCCCTTCCCTTATTTTTTATGTCATTTTTTAAACAGGCAAGCTAGCATCCAGTTATTGCATTTACCATTAACTGTGAGGCAAACAGTATATGATTTACAAAAGTACATTTGAGTGATTTGTCTAACTGACCAAGACATCAAGTTTTTCCTAGATGCATACAAGAGGAGCACTGGACTTTTTTTTTTTTTTTTTTTTTT
>NW_022900929.1:32190636-32214237 GCF_012274545.1 Fukomys damarensis | reverse complement strand
TTTTTTTTTTTTTTTTTTTTGGAACTGCAACTCTTAATATGTTCTTTATAGTGTAAAAAAATTATCACCTTTTATGAGTATGTTGCAACCTCAGCAGACGATTGCCATTACAAAACACAGAGTACTGTAGAACCTGCTCCTAAGTACTGAATGGTTGTTTGAGCTTCTCATAGCTCAGCTGTGCTGAACATTCATGTTCACACTTGAACACTATCCGGATGCCACACTGTACCCTGATGGGTACCTATCTGAACTTCAATTACATAGTTTATTTTTACCTAGAGTTAATAATTTGACGTCAAAATTTATATATTAAAAGGAAGGCCTATGAAGGGTCAGCTCATTCTGCTCTCACTCCATAGAAAAGTGTTCTCTTTTTTCCCCTTAGCCTATTGGAGGGCTTTACAGTATCTTTACAATGTTTTAAAATTATTTAATTTTAAGCAGTTTGGGGGAGTGGCTTAGAGCTACATATGAAACAGCTTGTAAGAGTTGAACTATATTATCAATATAACAAGTTAAATAGTGGTTAAGAACTTTTTACATATCAGCTCCAGCACCAAACTATTTTAAAAATATTTACTACAGGTTGAATATCCCTTATCGGAAATGCTTGGGACCAGAAGTGTTACAGATTTCAGTGTTTTTCAGATATTGGAATATTTACATATATCTGTAACTCTGAAATGCTCTAAAATCCAAAACTTTTTTGAAAGTGCTAGTGCTTTCAGATTTTCACATTAGGAATGCTCAATTTGTTTTCCCCTGAGAAAATTTAAGATCTAGGACCATCTACTTATAAGAAATATTATTTGTTTATTCCAGAGTAATCAGTATGAACCTGTTTGTTTTTGTTTTTTCCTACTCCACTCTAAAAGAAAAAAAGTTTAGTGTCAGAAAATCTGGATTCAAGTATTTTGGCTCCACTGTTTATTAGCTCTGTTGGCCTGAGCAAATGTGAGTCTTTAATTCCTTGGTCTATGAAATGAAGATCATAATTCTTTTTTTTTTCCCCCTTTGGTACTGGGGATTGAATTCAGGACCTGGCGCTTGTGAGGCAGGCATGGCACCACTGAGCTAAATCCCTGGTCTAAAGATCATAATTCTTGCCTCTACCTTCCTCAAAGTGTGGCCATAGAGATGAGATATGCATGAATATATTTAATAGTAGTAAAAGTATAAAAGTGTTAATTTGTCCACTGAATTTGGGAGAGCAAAGCAAAAGTATGCTCTTATGTATGAACAGACTAAGAAGTCCTTCAGAGATCTTTGAAGCTGTTCATCTAGGACTAACAAATATCCTTAAGAGAATAATATATTGCCCAATGTCTCTGTTCTTTAATGTGTTTTAATTTATCCTCACAGTAGTCACATTGGAAGTACACTGTGAATCTTAGAGATAAGGAAATTGAGGCACAGGAGAGTATTTGCCCAGGTTCACCGTTAGTATGAACTCTCATGGCCATTATGCTACATTATGTATCTGTATCTCTAGGAGACACTGCACATATTTCAGTAATTTGCCCTCACATAGCAGCTGCAAAGATGTAACCAAATTAATTTTGAGAATCCTTTTTATAAATGGATTTTTCTTGTGATGACTCGCCCAAATTTCTCCAAGAGTAAGTCTTTGTATCAACATGCACAAAAATGTAGTTTTACTGCATATGGTGAAGATTAACTGGAATTATGTTCATTTGCTAAACACATAATTAAACTTTACAAGCCATGAAATTAGTTGCACTCTTTTTGTTGAATGCCTAAGAATTTTAAAAAAATTTTTGTAAAGGCACTGTCAGATAATTTGGAGTTGAGTAATTACTCCAGATAACAAAATGTCTTGAAGTCAAATTGTGTTTGTATAAGAAATAATTGTTTGCTAGGAACATTTGATAATGTACTAAGTCATCTATAATGACACTGTTCAGTACATTTTTATATTTTTATCACATGTAACTTTTTGTAATATTCTCAAAAAGCTTGATAATAAAATGTATTTTTGTATCACCATAATAAAATGAAGTTCTTAAAAATCTCAACTTGACCAGATATGAAACAATTTTAAAACCTTTAAAGGTGTATTGAGGAAAACTAGACCTTAGAAAAAAACACATTTGTCATTATCAAAAAGAGATTTCTTCAAGTAAAAATAATGAAAACTCCATGCTACATAGATAATGCAGATAGTTCTAGTTATCTGGTCAATGGACAAATGTTCCCAATGTCTTGTTCATTTGCTATTGCTGGAATTTTGTATTTGTTTCTTCTTGCTGGAGGACTAAACCGCATCATAGTAGAGATGTTGTTAAGCCGGGGTTTACTCAGCCCCGCCTGCTCAGCCTGGGCAGTGAGGCCTTCTGGGCAGGTGGATCGCTGCTTTAGTCTCTTTGCCCTCTCTTGGTTTGGGATTCTCTGGGCATCTTCGTCGGTAATTGAAGTGAAGTTGCACCGGTACCCACGTTGAGGTGGCTGCTGACTTTGGATCCGAGCCTCTTCGTGGCCATTCTCCGCAGGCTGCATTTGGCGAGGAGGGCGCCTGCGGAATCGGGATCTGTAACCTGGGGACATGTTCTGTCTCACTTGTCCACCCTGTCCTCCGGCACCCTGGTGGTCAGCACCCCATCACTTCTTCCTGCACACTGCGTCGTTGGGCCCGACCCTCAGGAGCTCTCTGGCCCCTCATCCTTCCCCTCACTCTCTGCCCTGGTAATTGTGCTGGTGATTGCCTGTAGCATCCCTGGGCCATGGACAGCGTCTGTCATGGTTCTGCTGCTTAGCTGTGGCCGGCCTTGAACTGGAACTGCACCAGGGCCTGTGACATTTGCTGCTCCACGCCCTTTTTTCCTTCAACAGCATCCAACTCCAGTCTCTCCGTCTCCTGCACTGCAGAGGGATTTCCTGGGGTCTTCCTCCTCTTCCTCCTTTTTTTTTTCTGTACCGGGGATTGAACTTCAGACCTTGTGCTTGCAAGGCAAGCGGGGGAACCACTAAGCTACGTCGGGGGCCCTGGGGTTTTTCTTCTTTATGACAGTCTGGCCTACAAATACATTCCTGTTGAGGAAACCACGTCCATTTCTTACATGGAACTGTTTCACTGTTCCCAAAAACCTTCATTGCGATGATGACCTTTTTGTCCCCACGGGACGCCTGGGCCTCGGCTTCCTGCCACTACTTGGTGCCCGCAGTGCTGAGGGCGGGGGCGGAGGCAGCTGTTGAGACTCGGGGCTCTCTGGGTTCCCCTCTCCATTCTGGGGCTACCTAGCAATCGAACTGCCTAATTGGCTTTTTTTTTTTTTTTCCTTTTGGTACCAGGGATCGAATTCGGGATTTTGAGCTTGCCAGGCAGGCGGCGCGGCACCACTGAGCTAAATCCCAGACCGCTAATTGGCTTTTATTAACGATCTATGAATCAGGCAGCATTTTCTCTATGAAATAGAAAAGGCGCTTTTGTAACTGGATGCTCAGGTCCTACTACCTGTTGCTCCCTGAGGAGAAATAGGAGAGGCGTCATAGAAAGGAAAAACTGTTTATTCGAAGCTAGTTCCAAAGAAACAAGGAGGGCTTTAGCTTAAATTTTTGTCTCACCCGGCCCAGGTATACTGTGAGGAAGACAGGAAAGGGATACAGTGGGCCAACAGATAAAGAAATTTCCCCCTGCCCACACCTTGTGGAAAATGAAACCAAGGAGCCCTCCTGAGGCTGGGATCTGCATATTCCTTTCAGGCAGACCCTCAGTCTCCTGAAAGAGCGAGCCATTACCGTTCTGTCCATTTTTCTGAGCTGTGGACCAAGGGAGTGCGCTTTTCTTTCAGTATGAGGAAGTTTGCAGACGTAGCCTATCTTTAAAAGAAAACGTGCTCATTTCTCAAGGTTAATTTTACCCTCTCGGTTACGCTTTGATGGGTAGAGCAAAAGAAAAGAGTTGAAGAAAAGGGTAAAGAATCAAACAAGGAACAGTTATGGATTAAAGCAGAGATCTGCATCATGCCAGCTCCTTTTGATGGGTTACTTTGGATCTTTGATGTTTTGGAAAACATTTTGGAGGGAGCAGTATTGAGGATTGAACCCAAGTCCTTTGTATTGACTTATTTCTCCAGCTCTTTTTATTTATTTATTTTAAATTTTTAAATTTTTTTAGTTTTTTTGAGACAGGGTCTCACTTTGTAGTTGAGACTGACCTGGAACTCACTGTGTAGCACAGGCTGGTCTCGAACTCACAGCGATCCTCCTGCCTCAGCCTCCCAAGGATTACAGGCATGCGCCACCACACCCAGCCCTTTTTATTTTTTGAGATGTGATCTCACTAAGTCACTAAGTTACCCAGGCTGGGCTTGCCCTTGCCATCTTCCTGCCTCAGCCTACTAGAGTGCGAGGATTCTAGCTCCCCACCTGCCTAGGAAAACTTGCCATTTTAAGGTCCACCTTAAATGTGGCACCTACCATGAGTTGATTTAGTCTGTTAGGCCTAGGACAAGAGCTCACTCTAAAATAACAGTGATATAGGAGAAATATAACTCCCAATCTGCTAGATGTCACATGTGCTGAGTTCGTGTCCCCTGAAATCAAAGAATAAATTCCAAAGTGTTATTAGGTAGCTTGTTTCTAAAAAGTAGTTTGCTGACTAAACGTTACTAGGTTTGGGGTTGCTCACCTCTCATTGTGGAGTTGGATTCTAGGTAACCCCAGCAATTGGGAGGATGAGGCAGGAGGATCACTGTAAGTTCGAGAGCAGCCTGGACTACATAGTGAGTTCTAGGTCAGTTTCAACTACATAATGAGACCCTGTCTCAAAAAACAAACAAAAACAAAAACAGAAGTAAAAGAACTCATTGAAATTATAATAACTTTTAGACCACTATTAAGTAATCTAAATATCAAATTATTTCTGACTTTTAAACAAAACCCTCAGATTCTTTCCTACTGAACTATACTTAAAAATTATGCTTAAAGAATTTTTGTTTTGTCTTTTATTATTGAAAAATGACTTGTTAAAGCCAGGCGTGGTGGCACATGCCTGTAATCCCAGCACTTGGGAAGTTGAGGCAGGAGGATCACTGTGAGTTCAAGACCAGCCTGGGCTACAAAGTGAGTTCTAGGTCAGTCTCAACTACATAGTGAGACCCTATCTCAAAAAACAAACAAACAAAAAATGACTTGTTAAAGCCAGGCGTGGTGGCACATGCCTGTAATCCCAGCACTTGGGAAGTTGAGGCAGGAGGATCACTGTGAGTTCAAGACCAGCCTGGGCTACAAAGTGAGTTCTAGGTCAGTCTCAACTACATAGTGAGACCCTATCTCAAAAAACAAACAAACAAAAAATGACTTGTTATTTGGTCAGGAAGTTAACCTATTTAAAAATTAGAGCTAGCATTTCATATAATCTGAAGTTCTAAATGGTTCTCTGATTTGAAGTAGGCTAAAACATTGAGTAAGTTTCCTCTAGTTATTGGCCATAACATGTATAAAGTGTATATTGAGGAATTACAAAGTACTTTGATTTGAATACTAGTAGCAACTGGCCAGCAAAAATGTGCATTAAAAAAAAATGGGTCATTTGGTAATTACTGGCTTGACCAGAAGTGTCAAAGGTTATTTGCATGTAAAAGTGGGCTATGTTCTTCTCTCCCACCTTGTAGAATATTCTATGAAAGTTGAGTTAATTGATAGCTAAAATCTGTTTTAACAGCATGTAAAAAGTTATTTTATATGAGTCATAAAATTTTGAATGTTACATAGATTAGTTTTTAACAGTTTAGGTAATAAGGTCTGTTTCATTCTGGTGCTCTTATTAATTTTGGTAGTATGATGTTACTTACTACTGAAATGTAAGCTAGAGTGTACACTAGAACGTAAGCTCCATGAGAGCAGGTACGTTGTCTGTCTTCACTGCTGTATCTATTCCCAATGCCTGATGACAGTGCCTGGCACATAGTAGGCATTCAATAAATGCTTGTTGAATTAATGAAAATAAGTTTTTAAACTTTTGCACAGCAAAACAACCAACCAACAGAATGGGAAAAATTTTTCCAGCTATTCCTCAGACAAAGAATTAATATCTAGCATATATTTGAAAACTCAAGAGTGGCACAGCTGCAGGCAGATCCAGCCAGGGCCCTGCCTTGAACCCAGTGGCTTGGGCACACAAACATCAGTCAGAGGCCTGTCACAGTGCCATCGGTAGGTGTATGGAGATCCTAGCCAGGAGCCTACTCAGACACCAGGAACTGCGGGCTACACCAGTTACATAGGGGGGCAGACCCTAGCCAGAGGCACACCTAGAAATCATCCCAAGTGTGCTCAGTCCCCAGCCAGAAGCCTGCCCAGATAACAGGTCAGTTTAGGGATCTAGAGGCCGCCATGTTAACCCAGGATTGGTGCACTGGTGAGCAGCAGGGTAAAGACCACTCAGTGGCTTGCTGAGAATTAAAGAGAACTGAGTGAGCAAAAAGTTGCCTTAACAAAGGCACAGCAGGCTGAATCTGTTGAAATGAGAAGGCATGCAAATAAGTCTCAAAACTATTCTTCCAGATCACCTATGGCAACCCAAAGGGCAACGAGATGCAGCAATCTGATGCTCAATTATCTGGACTCCCTGAGCTGACAATGAAAAAGGACCTGAAAAAAAATGAAATCAGAAATAATTTCTCAGATAACAGCAGAGATTGTGCCCATAGTGCAAGACATGATTAATAAATCTAGAAAAAATCTAATAAATGAATGAATGATTCTAGAGCAGATACAGATAAAAAATACAGGACCTGAGGAATATGATGGAATCCCAACATAAGATACAAATAGAATCCATAAAAAAGAGGCAAACAGATTCCCAGGAGACTAAAACTCCATTGAAAGTTTATGCAGCAGAATGAGCCAATGGGAGGACAGAATTTCAGATAGAGAAGATAGGATTGCAATAATGACCAGGAAAAGAAAAACTTCTTAAAATCAATAAGAGACCATGAGAAATCAATCCAGCAGCTGCTAGACGATTCAAAGAATAACATGAGACTGATCTGAGTCAATGAACAAACAGAAAGGAGCACAGACGACATTAAAAAAAAAAACTGTTCACACAAGTAATGGCAGAAAACTTCCCAAGTAGAGGAAAAGAACTTGACATACAGATAAGTGAGGCTTTTAGGACTTCAACTAGCCATGACAAAAAAAAAAAAAAAAAAAAAAAAAATACACATAGACATATAATACTTCAGATTCCAGAAATCCAACCACAAAGGAAAGCCCATCAGAATCACAGCAGACTTTTAAATACAAACCCTCAAGGCAAGAAGAGCTTGGAGTGACATATTTTAAGGCCCAAAGGAAAACAACCTCCAACCAAGATTGATGTACCCTGCAAAACTATCTTTCAAAGTTGATGGAAAAATAAGATATTTTCATGACAAAGAGCACCTTAGGAACTTTGTGAATACCAAACCAGAACTCCAAAAAATTTAAAACAATATCCTAGAAAAATACAATGAGGACCACAATACCAGAAAACCCAGGAAAAGGAATGCATCAGGCACAACAAAAAATTAAATGCCGGGGGTGGGGGTGTCCAACAAAAAGAAAATGTCATGACAAGGATAAGTCAATATGTATGACTTATAACCATCAAGATTAATGGTCTCAATATTCCAATCAAAAGAAATAGACTGGCAGAATGGGTCAAGAAGCAAGACCCAATAATATGCTGCATATGAGAAACACACTTAATTCAAAACGAAACTCATAGACTGAAACTTAAAGGGTGGAAAACAATACTCCATGTGTCAGGAATCCCCAAAAAGTAGGAGAAGCTATTCTCTTTGCAGATCAAGTGAATTTCAAACCAACACTGATTAAGAGAGACAAAGAAGGACACTACATCTTTGTAAAGAAAACAATCCAAGAGGAAAAGATGACAATCATAAATATATATGCACCAAAAACTTGTTTGCCCAAATCAAATACTAAGAGACATGAAAAATCATAGAAACACTAAAAAAGTAGTGGTGGAGGACCTCAATACCTCACTGTCAAAAATAGATGAACTAGACAAAAAATAATAAACACTAGAACTCAATTAAACTCTTGAACAAATGAACTAAACAGATGTTTACAGAGTGTTCCATCCCACAAAATCAGAATACACATTCTTTTCAGCTGCACATGACTTTTTCTCCAAAATAGACCACATACTTTCTCATAGAATGCATTTAAGTAAGTGCAAAGGAATTGAAGTTGTCCCCTGTATATTATCAGACCATAGTGCAATGAAGTTGGAGATCAATAGCAAAAGAAACCACAAGAATTTCATAAACACATGGAAACTAAACAACACACTTTTGAACAATTAGTGGGTCACAAAGGAAATTAAAGAAGAAATCAGACAGTTTCTACAATTAAATGACAATGCTAATACGATGTATTGGAATTTATGGTATGGAATGAAAGCAGTCTTATGAGGGAAATTAGTAACAGTGAATACTCACATTAGGAAAACAGAGCAAGCTCAATCAACATAATGTGATACTGAATCTCAAGCTTCTAGAAAAAGAAGAGCAGGACAAACCCAAAGCTCATACAGGGAAAAAATAATGAAGATCAGAGCAGAGATCAATGCAGTGGAGACTAAGAGAATGATACAAAAAAATCAATGAAGCAAAGTGTTGGTTCTTCAAAAGAATAGACAAAATTGACAAACCTTTAGCCAACCTTAACAAAAAAAAAAAAAAAAAAAAGGAAAGAAAAGGCCCAAATCCATACAATCAGGAATGAAAAGGGTACAATTAAAATGAACCCAGCAGAAATCCAGAGGATCATCAACACCTACTTTGAAAACCTATACTTCAATAAGATGGAAAACAGAAGATATGGACAGACTTGTAGATACGTATGAATTACCAAATTTGAACAAAGAAGACCTAGACATTCTAAACAACCTAATATCAATCAATGAAATTGAAAAGGTAATTAAAAACTTACCAACTAAGAAAAGCCCAGGCCCTGATGGTTTCACTGCTGAACTCTATGAGACATTTAGAGAGGAACAACTGCCACTACTGTTTAAACTCTTTAATGAAATGGATGCAATACTCCCAAATTCATTCCTGGAAGCAAGCATCACCTTGATCCAAAAAGCAGAGAAAGACCCATCTGAAAAAGAGAACTATAGGTCAATCTCACTAATAAATATAGATGTAAAAATCCTTAATAAGATACTGGCAAATAGAATGCAGATCATCAAGAAGATCATACACCCTGAACAAGTGTGATTCATCTCAGGGATGCAGGGATGGTTCAACATATGAAAATCAATAAGTGTAATACATTATATGAAGCAGCATACTTCATAGACCTTTAGAAAATAATCCAAAAATTCATTTGTATCAAGAAGAGACCTAGAATAGCAAAAACAATTCTAGGCAACAGAGACTTGGCAGGGGTATCACAATCCCCAACTTGAAACTATATTACAAAACTGCTGTGATAAAAACAGCATGGCAAAGAAACAGACCCCAGGACTACTGGAGTATTCAGACACACTCAGCCACCTCATCCTCTAGAAAGGAGCCAAACACCCTCATTGGAGGAAAGATATCCTCTTTAATAAGTGATGCTGAAAAAACTGGGTTTCAACTTGCCAAAGATTAAAACTAGACCTGTATCTCTCACCATGCACTAAACTAAAATCAAATGAATTGAAAATCTAAATATTAAAACAGAAACACTAAACTGGCTGGAAGAGAGGTTAGGTAGAACTCTTGAAGGCATTGGTTTTGAAAAATATTTCATGAACAAAACCTCAATTGCATATGAACTAGCACAAATAATCAACAAGTGGGATCTCTTATTAAAAAGCTTCTACACAGAAAGAGAAACAACCAACTGTGTGAAGAGACAACCCACAATGTGGAAAAAAAATTTTACCAGCTGTTTCTCAGACAAAGGTCTACTATCTAGAATATATAAAAACTTTAAAAAAATCAGACCTCGCAAATTTAAAGACCCAAACCAAAAATGGGCATCTGAAAAAAACACATTTCTTAGACAAAGAAGTAGAAATAGCAGGGCCAGGGATTTAGCTCAGCGGTTCGGTGGCCTGCCTTGCAAGCGCAAGGACCTGAGTTCAATCCCCGGTGCCAAAAACAAAAGAAAACAAAAAAAGAAGTAGAAATAGCAAATAAACATATGAAAAAATGTTCCACATCACTGGTCATTTGAGAGATGCAGATGAAAACAACACTGAGATTCCACCTTGCCCCAGAAAGAATGGCTGTTATGAAATCAACCAATAACAAATGTTAGTGGGGCTGTGGGGAGAAAGAAACCTTGTTCCTCTGGTGGTGGGAGTGTAAACTGGTGCAACCACTGTGGAAATCAGTGTGGAGATACCTCAGAGAACTAGGATTGGAAGTCCCATCCTTTGACCCAGCTATGCCCCTGCTGGGTATCTCCCCAAAAGAATTAAAAGAATCCTACCACACTGATATATATGCACCCATGTTTATAGTGGCACAGTTTGTAACAGCTAAAACTTGGAAACAGCCCAATTGCCCATCAACTGAAGACTAGACAAAGAAAATGAGTGAGTGTGTGTTTTTAAATAAAATAAAGTACTGCTTGGCTATAAAGAATGAGAAACTAGAGATATTTATAGCTAAAGGATGCACATTGAGGCAATACTCAAGTGAAATAAATAGGACACAGGTGTAAATAGTGAATAGTTTATCTAGTGTGAGAAATGGAAAGTGTAAATAAGGACTAAAAAGGTATAATAGACAACATGAAATAGGAAGAAAAGGGGCAAAGGGGAAGGGGAAGTGGGATGAGTATGGGAGAGGAAAGAAGGTAAAGGAATTAATATGAGAAAATGAAAATATGCAAACAATGTCTTTGTAAAAAGGGAGGGATGGAGGGGTTAATGGGAGGGCAGAGGAATGGGGAAAAATTAAGAAACAAGATAGATTACATAAAGGTACAAATTTACAATGACAAATGTTATTATATTTTATATCTAAAATGCACCAATAAAATTAATTTTTAAAAAACTAAAAAATTGGAACCCCCAATAAAAGACCTGATCAAAAAATGGGCAACTGAAATTAATAGACATTTCACAGAAGTAAAACTTCCTAATAAATACGTAAAGAAATATGTTACTGGCCATTGGAGAAATGCAAATTAATACAGCACTGAGATCCTGTAAGAATGGCCATCACTGAGAAATCAAATAATAATGGGTTATCACAAGGCAAACATCCATATAACTATCATTCAGCTCAGTACAATTAACAACCAGCAACTGTCTGGTCAAATTTCCTTTGTTCTTCCAGAGGTAACTATTATCTTGACTTTCCTAAGTGTATATTCTTTATCACTGTAGATTATTTTTATCTGCTCTAGATTTTTTCCACAAGTGGAATAATACATTATGTATTTTTTTTGTATCTAGCTTCTTTTATGCAACACTGTATTTGTACTTTCTTGGTCATCAAGATTGCTGCACACACATTTTCGATTTCTTCTCTAAGGGCCACCAGTGTAGTGAGTTTTCTGCAATGTACAACATCCTCTAGGGTCCCCTATATGAGGGTAACACCATCTGTTGAAAAACATCATCTTATTTTTCTTTTCCTAAAGTGTTTATACATTTGTTTTTGCAGACTCTGTGTATGTTATGTTTCTTTTTGTGTCTCCCATCTTCATTCTCTCAATACTATGGCATTTCAAAGAACAAGAGGTTTTTTTGTTTTTATACTGGGCATTGAACTTAGGACCTTGCACTTGTGTGGCAGGTGTGGTGCCACTGAGCTAAATCCCAACCCTAAACATGAGTTTTTAATTATAATAGCATCAAATTTAACAATTTTTAATGTATATGTTCTGTTTTAGAGTTCTAAACTAAAATCACAAGCATATTTCATATTATACTCTAGAAACTTTTTCCTTTCAAATTTATATCTACAATTCCCTTCAGATTATTTTTATGTATAGCATGAGTTAAGATTTTTGTTTTGCTCTGTTTTGTTTTTTGCTTTTTTGGTGACAGGTTTTGCTATGTATTTTCAGGCTGGCCTTGAACTCACTACATATCCCAGACTAGTCTCAAACTTGTGGAGATCTCCTGCCTCAGCCTCCCAAGTGCTAGGATTACAGGAGTGTGCCCAGCAGTGTAAGTTAAGATTTGCTTCTGTTTTTTCTCCCCAAGGCTCTTGTTAAACTATCCTCACCTCATGTATTGAAAATACTTCTCTCTCTCTCTCTCTCTCTCTCTCTCTCTCTCTCTCTGCTGTTCTGCAGTACCATGGATAAGGAAAACTTTAATGCCGAAAACTTAGGAAATGTCACAATGTAAAATAACTTCTGCCTCTCACTCTGCTTAGCTCAGAATTAACGGTATGGGAGACACCTAGTCTCCCCCAAGAGTTTTGTAAGTGAAAAGAACCACTGTTAGCTTCATTAATCAAATAAACTCCCTTCCCCCTGGCTAGAGTAGGTAATTGAATAAATCTTAAAGGTAACTTCCCTGACAAAGACCTGCATCCCGATTGAAATTCAACTGCCTGGCCACCATGTTTTGGGTATCAGCAATGTGAGCTGTGAAAATGCAGTGTAACCAACTGAGTAAGATCAAAGCTGTAAAACCCTACAAAAGAAGGAGTTGTAACCCAATGGAGGGCACCACCATTAGGTGTCATCGATCCCCATCAATGGAGTAAACTTTTTTATTTTACTTCCATTCTGCTGCCTCTCTATGTATCACTTGCCAATTCCTTCCATAACACCACCTTTTGTCAAAATCAAATGTTGATCAATAAATAACTCTATTCCATTCTCTTTGTCTATCATCACACCAGCATCATGTTGTCTTAAATTTTGCTAAACTATGTCTTTATACACAGAAGAAAGCGTTGTCCTCATTTTTCTTCAATGAGGGCTTGGCTGTTTTTGTTACTTTCCCTTACACCCCCTTCCATCTCCCTGTACCCTTTTGGTACTGGGGATTAACCCAGAGCTTTTGCACTAATGTATCCCCAGCTCTTTTTTATTTTTTATGTTTTATAAGTGTGTGTTCATTAATTTTCTTAAATTCAAGTTCTTATGCCGGGTGTGCTGGTGCACTCCTGTAATCCCAGCACTTGGGAGGCTGAGGCAGGAGGATCGCTGTGAGTACCTGTAGCCTGGGCTACAGAGTGAGTACCAGGTCAGTCTCAACTACATAGTGAGACCCTGCCTTAAAAAACAAAATAAAACAAAAATTCAAGTTCTTAGTTCAGTACAAGCTATAAGGTGGGGATTTTAAAATCTACTTTATGAGGAATAAACTTTTGTAAATATGGTTAGCATAGAAAAGAACTTTGATAAGCATAGTTGTTTTGCTTGTCATGGCCTGCATGTTTTCACAGGTCTTTCTCTGTTGGCTGGGAGCAAGAAGAGGTCTGAGATGCTACAAGGACTCACACAATAGAGCCTTAATTTCAGAAATTCATGTTATTTAACCTGGCAGAAATTAGAGGTACTTATACAAATTATATATATGGATATACTCTTTATAAATGTTATTAAAGTGACGATGTACACTTTCAATATTGCCCTATCATTCTTCTCCTTCTCCTCTAATATTAGTCATAAACGCTGTGAGAGTATAGTGTTAGGGACCTGATGGCCACTATCACAGGCTGCATTTTCCTGGTGCTTCTTGGTTCTTAAAGACCTCATGCTCTTATCTGTAGTTTCCCTCCCCGAAAAGGCCACAGTGGTCCTGAGAGGTTAAACCTGTTTCTACAGGACTAAACCATAAGGGCAACCTGGCCTGTGATAGGTTAAAGGTAGCCCACTCCTCATGAATAAACAATAGCCCAGCCCAAAACTAATAAAAGGACCTTCCTTTCTTTGTCCCTCTCTCTCCCCTTCTCTCCTCTCTCCTGTCTCTCTTTTCTGTCTTCCTCCCTCTCTCCTCTCTCCCTAACCTGCCTTCCTAATAAGATCTCCTGTCTGACCTCTCGGTGTGTGGCCTAGTTGTTGAGCATCGCTGTGCCTCTACATATAGAGTTTTTGTTTTTATTTTTGTGGTAGTAGGGATTGAACTCAAGGCCTTTGCACTTAGCTACATTCTCAGTCTTTTTTAATTTATCTTTTATTTTGAGACAGGATCTTACTAAATTGTTAAGCTGCTTGGCTCAGACTTGTGACCATCCTGCCTTGGTCTCCCAGAGGTCTGGATTACAGGCCTGTGCCACCATGCCCAGCTCAGTTCCTTTTTAAAATTTTTATAATGCTCAGGGAGGAGGGGGTGAAGGAAGGACAGGGGTATGGGGAAAAAAATGAGAACCAAGACCTGTCATGTAAAGGTACAGGATCCCAGTGATGAATGTAACTATACTATATACTTAAAATGTACCAATAAACTCAGTGAGAAAAAAAAAAGAAGAAAAGTCAAGCTGGAACTTATATTTTTAAACACATGAACACAAACATCATAATAAATGTACATGATTCTAACATCTGACACCCATACCATATGCTTCTCTTTTCATGCTAACTGGCTTCATATTTAAGCATATTTGAGAACTTGACTTCCCTAATTTAAATTTTTTGTTTAATATTTATTTAAAATATTCTTAAATGTGCCAGGGATTCAGCCCAGTGGTTCTGCCGCCTGCCTTGCAAGCACAAGGACCCAAGTTTGATCCCAGGTACCCCCCCAAAATAAATAAAAATATTCTTAAGTCAGTATAGACAGCTGCATCCAGTTTCAATACATGTTTATTTTGCACCTCATTAATGCTATCAAGTCTGGCATTGAGAGAATTGGGAAGCAGGCAGTTTTATCTCCAATTCTATGTGTACCTCTAAGTGTCTAACTATGACTGTATTTGTCCTCTTACATTCAGAAATGAATTTTAGTCTCTATCTCTCCCTATCTTTTTCTTTCCATCTCTCATATCATGTATATTCATACATACACATAATGAAAAGGATATATGTATGTGTGTATGTGTGTGTGTGTGTATGCAAAAATTATATATATGGGAAAGAAAAAAGAAACAGTTCCCATATGATTCATCTTGCATTGGCATTTTCCTATCCATTATTCTGAAAATTTGGGGAAAATGCCTTCTCTGGTCCCCATTTCCCTCCGTATTCCCTTATTCATGCTGGGCTGGAGACAAAGTGGATACGCAAAATGTCAGTCTGGTATTTCCTGCTGCACAATTTCCTTTATGGGTGACTCCATGCTGCTATCAGCTCACACAAGCCATCGCAGAGATGTTATTTTCTGGGTCTGTGGCGAATTTGGGTTTAAAGTTTTGTGCAGCACAGGTGAAAAATGAATAGTCTGTCATGACTTATCTTGGTTCTTATTTTTCCCCAATCCTCAGCCATCTCTTTACTCCCTCCACCCTTCCCTGTTTACAAAGACATTGTTTCCATGTTTTTTCTTTTCACATATTTTTCATTTCTATTTTTACCTTTCCCCTATTCCTCCCACTTCCTCTACTCTTTTACACCTTTTCTTCCTGTTACACAATATCAATTATACATTTTGATCCTTATTAACACTTTTAGTTTTTGACACCAGAAAAACTATTCAGTATTTACTCATGTGTCCTCTTTATTTCACTTGAATATATAGTCTCAATGTGCATCTATTTAGCTATAAATATCTCTAGTTTCTCATTTTTTATGGATGAGTAGTATTCCATTTGATAAAAACCCCATATCTTCTTTATCCAGTCTCCAGTTGATGGGCAATTGGGCTGTTTCCAAGTTTTAGCTATTACAAACTATGATGGTAAAAACAAGGGTGAGCATATATGGCTATGGTATGATTCTTTTAATTCTTTTGGGAACATACCCAGCAAAGGAATAGCTGGATCAAATGGGTCTTCTAATCCTAGTTGTTTGAGTTATCTCCACATTGATTTCAACAGTGGTTGCACCAGTTTACATTCTCACCAACAATAAAGAAGGGTTCCTGTCTCCCCAAAACCCTGCCAGCATTTGTTATTGGTTGATTCCTTGATAGCAGCCATTCTTTCTGGGGGAAGATGGAATCTCAGTGTTGTTTTCATCTCCATCTCTCAAATGACCAGTGATGTGGAACATTTTTTCGTATGTTTATTTGCTGCTTTTACTTCTTTGTCTGAGAAATGTCTGTTCATTTCAGATGTCCATTTTTGAATTGCGTCTTTATATTTATGGCATCTGATTTTTTTTAGTTCTTTTGTCTAAGAAACAGCTGGTAAAATTTTTTCCCCACATGGTGGGTTGTCTCTTAGCTCTGCTTGTGATAACTCTGGCAGTGCAGAAGCTTTTTAAAAAGATGAGATCCCAATTGTTGATTCTTTGTGCTAGTCCCTGTGCTACTGAGAATCTGTTCATAAAGTCTTTTCCTATGCTGAAATCTTCAAGAGTTCTACCTAACTTATCTTCCAGCAAGTTTAGTGTTTCTGATTTAATTTTTTGTTTGTTTGTTTTTTGAGACAGGGTCTCACTATGTAGTTGAGATTGACCTGGAACTCCCTATGTAGCCAGGCTGGTCTCGAACTCACAGCAATCCTCCTGCCTCAGTCTCCCGAGTGCTGGGATTACAGGCGTGCACCACCGTGCCCAACTAAGATTTAATATTTATATCTTTAATCCACTTGGATTTTAGTTTAATGCATGGTGAAAGATAGGGATCTAGTTTTAATATTTGGCAGGTTGAATCCAGTTTTTCCAAGACCATTTATTAAAGAGGCTATATTTCCTCCAGGGAGGATGGTTGGCTCCTTTGTCAAAGATGAGGTAGCTGAGTATGTCAGGAGTTGTTTCTGCAACTTCTAATCTGTTCCACTGATCCTTGGATTTGTTTCTTTTCCAGTATCAAACTGTTTTTATTATAGTGGCTTTGTAGTATAGTTTCAAGATGAGGATTGTGATACCCCCATGACGTCTCTGTTGCATAGAATTGCTGTTGCTATTCTAGGTCTCTTCTGGTTCCCAATGAATTTTTGGATTGTTTTCTCTAGTTCTGGAATATATTGTTGGGATTTCAATAGGGATCATGTTGAATCTGTATAGCAGTTTTGGAAGTATGGCCATTTTCACTATATTGATTCTTCCTACCCAGGAAAAAAGGATGTATTTACACTTATATCCTCTTCAACGTCTTTTTTCAGAGTGTTGTAGTTCTCAATATATAGTTCTATTGTTTCCTTTGTTAGATTGATTCCTAGATATTGCATGTTTTGGATGCTATTGTGAAAGGAATTGTTTCCCTAATTTCTCTCTCAGTGAGCTTGTTTGTATACAACAAGGCTATTGGGTTTTGAGTATTGATTTTGTATCCAGCTACACCACTGAATTTAATTATCAAATCTAAAAGTCTTTTGGTGGAGTTTTTTGGGTTTTCTATGTAGAGGATCATCTCAACAGCAAATAATGACAGTTTCACTCCTTCCTTTCCTATCTTTATTGCTTTTATTTCTTTCTTTTGTCTAATTGCTGTGGATAATGTTTCTAGAACTATATTGAACAAGAGTGGTAATAATAGACATCCTTGTCTTGTTCCTGATTTTAGTGTGAAGGTTTTCTGTTTTTGACCATTTAGTATGATGTTGGATCTTGGTTTTTCATAGATAGCCTTTCTCAATTTGAGATAAAGACCATTTATGCTAATTTTCTATAGGGTATTTTTTAAAATCATGAATGGGTGTTGAATTTTGTCAAACACTTTTTCTGCATCTATTGAAATCATCACATGGTTTTTGTCCTTGACTCTGTTAATATAGTGTGTTACATTTATAGATATACACGTTAAGCCATCCTTGCATCCTCTGGATAAATCCGACTTGGTCAGGGTGTATGATCTTCTTGATGATCTTCTGTATTCTGTTTGCCAGTATCTTATTGAGGATCTTTGCATTTACATTGACTAAGGAGGTTGGCCTGTAGTTCTTTTTTAGTTGGTTTTTTTCATGGTTCTAGAATCAAAGTAACACTTGCTTCCAAGAATGAATTTGGAAGTATTGCTTCCCTTCCAATTTTATTGAAGAGTTTAAAGAGTAGTAGCAGTAGTTCTTCTCTAAATGTCTTGTAGAATTCAGTAGTGAAGCCATCAGGACCTGGGCTTTTCTTGTTGGTAAATTTTAAATTACATTTTCAATTTCACTGATTGTAATTGGGGTGTTCAGAATTTTTACATCTTCATTCAACTTTGGTAATTCATATGTATCTAGAAATCTGTCCATTTCTTCTATGTTCTCCATTTTATTAGAGTACAGGTTCTTGAAATAAATATTGTTGATTCTCTGGATTTCTGCTGGATCTTTTGGAACCTCACCTTTTTCATTCCTAGTTGCATGGATCTGAGACTTTTCTTTCCTTTTTAAATAAGGTTGGCTAAGGATTTCTTGCTTTATTTATTCTTTTGAAGAACCAACTCTTTGATTAGTTGATTTTTTGTATTGTTCTCTTAGTCCCCATTACATTGATTTCTGCTCTGATCTTAACTTCCTCTCTCGTATGAGCTTTGGATTTCTCTTGCTCTTCTTTTTCTAGGAGCTTAAGATTAACCATTAGATTGTTTATTTGAGCTTGCTCTGTTTTCCTAGTGTGGGCATTCTCTGCTATGAATTTCCCACACAAAACTGCTTTCATTGTATCCCACAGATTCCTGTACGTTGTACTGGCATTATCATTCAATTGTAGAAACTGTCTAATTTCTTCTTTACTTTCCTGTGGCCAATTCGTTGTTCAGGAGAGTGTTATTCAATTATCATGTGTTTATGAAGTTCTTGTGATTTCTTATGCTATTGATCTCCAGTTTTATTGCACTATGGTCTGATAGTATACATGGGCTAACTTCAATCCCTTTGCATTTACTTAAACATGTTCTGTGAGTTAGCATGTGGTCTATTTTGGAGAATGACCCCTGTGTAGCCAAAAAGAATGTATACTCTGATTTTGTAGGGTGGAACACTCTGTAGACATCTATTAAGTCCATTTGTTCAAAAGCTTGGTTCAGTTCTAGTATTTTGATGTTGAATTTGGTCTCAGTGGTCTGTCTTGATCTATTTGTGATACTGGGGTATTGAGGTCCCCCTACAGATGCATTAGTGCTTATTTGGTTTTTCATGTCCCTTAATATTTGTTTTGTATAGTTAAGAAGATTAGTATTTGGTGCATATATATTTATGATTATTATCTCTTCCTGTTGGATTGTTCCCTTTATAAGGATGTAGTGACCTTCTTAATCTCTCTTAATTTTGATTTGAAACTTACTTTGTGTGCAAATACGATAGCTACTCCTGCTTTTTTTTTTTTTTTTTTTTTTTGTACCAGGGATTGAATTTAATTTTGCTTGCAAGGCAGGTGGTGGACCACTGAGCTAAATCCCTGGCCCTTCCCCTGCTTGTGTCCAGGTTCCTGTCACATGGTAAACTGTGTTTCATTCTTTTACTTTCATTCTATGAGTTTCTTTTTCAAGTGGGTGTGCTTCTTGTATATGGCATAATGTTGGATTTTGCTTCTTAATCCATTCTGCCAGTCTATTTCTTTTGATTGGTGAATAGAGGCAATTGACATTGATGGTTATAACTAATATGTATTGACTTACTTACCATTCTCATGTTATTTTCTTGTTGTTGGTTCTTTTTTCATTTTTCTCCCTCTCCCTTTAAATTCTTGTCTATTGGATTTGCTCTGTTGGGCCTCATGGAGTTGTGACCCTCATTGTCTTTTTCTAGGATAGTTTTATAAATTGTTTGGAGTGCTGATTCAGTATTCATGAAGTTTCTCAGTTGTTCTTTGTCATGAAAGTATCTTATTTCTCCATCAATTTTGTAAGACAGGATACATCAGTCTAGGTTGGAGGATTTTTTCTTTTAAAGCTTGAAATACCTCACTCCAAGCTCTCCTTGACTTGAGAGTTTGTGTTGAAAAGTCTGTTCTGAGTCTGATGGGCTTTCCTTTGTATGTAATTTGTTTCTTTTCTCTAACTGCTTGTAGTATTTTGTACTTCTGCAAGGATCTTGGCTATTATATGTCTAGGGGTAATTTTTTTTTTAATCATAACAAGTTGGAGTCCTACATGCCTCACTTATATGTATCTCAAGTTCTTTTGCTGTTTGGCAAGTTTTCTATCATTAATTCTGTGAACAGTTTTTTACGTCATTTGTGCTTTCCCTTGCTTTTGCATGGACTCCTATCAATCTTATATTATTCTTCTTTGCATCATTTAGGAGCTGTTGCACTAATTTCTCATGGCCCCTTACTATTTTTAAGAGATATTTTTTTTCATGGTCAATGACCACCATCCTGTCTTCTATATCTGCTATTCTATCTTCAGATTGGGTTAGTCTGCTATGCACACTTTCAGTAGAGTTTTTAATCTCCTGATATCAGTTTGAATCTGTTTCATGGGTTCCACGTTTTTCTTATTTTGGGTGTTCATGGTTGCCATTTCTTTCCTATGCTGAGCATTCATGCTTTCATCATGGTCCTGAACTCATTTATTTTTTTAAATCTGTTTTTGTTCCAGAGTCTCTAATCATGTTTTATATTCTGTTCATCATTTCTGTACCTATCTGGGAAATTATTTCTGTTTTGAATATTTCTAGAGCTGCATTCACCTGTTTTTTTCACTTCCTCTGCTATCAGTTCAGGTAGTCCAGATGGTTGATTAAAAGACTATTCTATCTCATTTCCCCCAGAATTCACCTTTAGTAAGCTGGAAGACTGTGTCTTATTTAAATGTCTTTTCATTTTTATTATTGTCGTTGTATGGTTGTTTATTATTGTTATTGTATAGTTCTTGGTTTAATTCCTGGGCTGATACTTCTATATTACTTATTGTAAATACCTTTATTGCTTTTATTTAGAACCCTTAAGCAATGATTGCTTCTCAGAGGTGTCTTCCGGATATAACTTGTCTTTAGGATTTGAGTCTCTAATGACTTTAGGGCAATCTCATTTTCATTATACCAGGAAAGATAACTGATTAGATCAATCACAATACTAGCCTAAGTGATACAATCAGCAGCAACAATAGAATGAAGCACAGCTTAGAAAAATTTGTGGTAGTTATTAATCTATTACCTTTAATCATATGAAATAAAATAAAATTGAAGACTAGCCCAAAATATGTTTATAATGAATAAACTGATCAGTATCCCTTCAGGATGGGGACTTAGAAGGAGTAAGACCCTCTTACTATTATTCACTTCTGCTCTAGTTCAGGGCAAAGCCCTTCAAGACCCCCTGTGCCTTTGCTGTGTAGATGAGGAACAGGCATAGCCAGGAAGGCAGTGGGGGCTGTTGTTCAGGCTGGCTTGCTGGAAGCACCAGCTCTCCTCTGATCCTTACAGGTCCACTGGTGGCAGGGAAGCCTGGGTGGGGGAGGGGCCCACACCAGTGGCTTCACACAGCTCCTGTCCTCACCAGTCTCCTGGTGGCAGGGAGGCCTCTATTTCTTTGAGAGGGTAAGCTTCACTACATTTGAAATAAGATATTGCCATGGCAAATAGTACCTAAAGAAATTCCACCAAACCACCTAAAGTAATGACCATCAAACCAGGACTTCAAAAATTTTGAAATATATCCTATAAAAATTGAAACTAACAATTACAAAAGATTTAATAGAGTGAATGCATCAGGTAGGGTGAGCAATTATAAGGGAATGTCAGTACTTATCAGTAATAACTCACTGCGCATAGTCTCAGTTCTCCATCAAAAAACACAGACTAAAGTTACAGGAGGAACTGTACAATATACTACAACAACAACAGCAACAACAACAAAAAAAACACAGGCTGGCAGAATAGATCAAGAAACAAAACCAAACAGCATGCTGTATGCAAGAAACACATGTAACCTAAAAGTAATTCATAGACTAAAAAAAATCAAAACAATATTCCATGATTAAGTGTAGCTGTCATATTTTCAAATTAGACTTTAAGTGAAAACCAATCATAAGAGGGAAAGATGGTCACTACATATTGGTTAAGAGAACAGTCAAACAGAAAGAAGTAACATGTATTAATATAATATGCCCAAATAAAAGTATACCCAACTTTGTATAAAAACTACTACTGGACATAAATGATCAGACACAGGGTACCTTGGCCCATGAGCTGAATTTTTTCTATGATTTTGGAAAAGATGGTCATGCTTGTGTTTGTGTCGGACACATAGCCACAGTCATGTTTATCACCTGATGCAGTTTGCAAACCAGAACAAAATTTTGCCAAATGCTTCTGTTTGCAGACCAAATTGTTTGCAAACAAAAGTGTTCATTAACTGAGGTATCACAATAATCAGAAACACAATTACAGTGTAGGACCACAATGTCCCATTATTACAAATAGATCAACTAGACAAAAAATTAATAAAGCAATGCCAAAGTTGAACAAAACCTTTGAACAAATGGACTTAATAGATATCTACAGAGTTTTCCACCCAATAGCAACAGAATACACATTCTTCTTAGCACACATGGAACTTTCTTCTAAATAGACCATATACTAGCCAATAAAGCATGTTTAAATAAATGCAACAGAATCAAAATTATCTCACACACATTATAGATTATGATGTAATGATACTAGAAATCACTGTCAAAGAAAACACAGAAAATATGCAAATGGTGGGTGTGGTGGCACACACTTCTGGGCCCAGCACTTGGGAGGCTTAGGCAGGAGGATTGCTGTGATTTTGAGGCCTGCTTGGTCTACCCTGTGAGTTCAAGACCAGCTTAAACTACATAGTGAGACCCTGTCTGAAATAATTAAAGAAGGAAAGAGAAAAGAAACTTTGGAAATTTAACAATCTACTTTTTTGTTGATCTTTTCTGAAACAGAGTATTGCAGGGAAAAAGGAACCCATTTACATTATTGGTGGGAATGTAAACTAATGCAACCACTATGGAAATTACTGTAGAGTTTTTTTTAAAAAAACTAAAACTAGAAATTCCACTTGGCTCAGCTATTTCCCCTTCTAGGTATTTTCCTGAGTTAAAGTCATCATATTACAGTGACACATGCATACCCGTTTTTATAGCAGCATAAATAATAATAGTTAACTCTTAGAAGCAGACTGTATGTTTATCAGCAGTTGAATGGATAAAGAAAATGAGGTATTTACACTCCATGGAGTACTATCTAAAGAAAGGTAAGAAAGTCATTTGTAAGAAAACTGATAAGACCATAATTTTAAGTGAAATAAATCAGACACACAGCTTAAATATCACATGGTTTCTTTTATACAAGAAACCCAAAATATGAATAAAGAGCAAAATGAAAGATAGATAATAAGAAGTAGGGTGATAGACCTTTCTCAAATGGAAGAGGATCAGGAGATGGAGGGAGGGAGCCGAGAAGGGAGGAGAAAGGGATGAACAAAGAATTAAGATATGTTTTATATATATATGACACACAGCTTAAATATCACATGGTTTCTTTTATACAAGAAACCCAAAATATGAATAAAGAGCAAAATGAAAGATAGATAATAAGAAGTAGGGTGATAGACCTTTCTCAAATGGAAGAGGATCAGGAGATGGAGGGAGGGAGCCGAGAAGGGAGGAGAAAGGGATGAACAAAGAATTAAGATATGTTTTATATATATATATAT
>NW_022900929.1:32174032-32190219 GCF_012274545.1 Fukomys damarensis | reverse complement strand
ATATACTAACTCCCCAAAAGGAATGCAATAATTATGTACTGCAGGCATGTTCTAATAAAAAACTAAGAAATAGGAAACAATAACGAACAAAAGAAGTCTTGCAGTTCTAATGATATTGCATGATTTTTGTAGCTATTTGTTATCCTTGATTTCTGCAGATCTCATGGCCTTTATATTCCTAGATCTGCACAGACTGACGTTAAATCAGCACTTCTTACACATGCTATTATCTGTTTTACTGCCATTGTCACAGTAGATATCTGTTATAATTTAGATCTAAAATGTTCCCCCCAAATCTATTGTGTTGAAAAAGTGATAGAGTCAGAGGTTAGCTATACTCATCCGTGGTCCCATCCACAGATGAGGTAAGTAGCTAAATATTCTATTAGGAGGTGGGGCCTGGGTGGGGCCTGGTTGGAGGTGGGGCCTGGATGTCATGGGTTGAATGTTTTTTTCTCTGCCATGTCCCTCTGACATCCTGTTTCTGGCTTGGGGCCAGCTAGTGCTGGACTGAAACTGTGAGCCAAAATAAACCTCTCCTCCTTTAAGTTGTGGTTGTCGGGCACTGTGTGCAGTGACAGGAATCCACTTTCATACAGAAATGAAATATGATGTCAAGCAAATTCCAGCCCACTTTGCCGATGCCAACCATGAACAACAGGCCAACTGAGCTGCCCACACTCATTCAGTGCAGTTCCATGTCATGGGCATGTTACAGAATCTGTACCCAGCTTGGGCCCTGTTGATGAAGAGAGCTTCTGTAAATAGTGTAAAACCTACAAAATGTTAAGGAAATACAGGATAACTGCTGTCTTTCGCTTCTGTAATTTGCTTTGCTTATTTCTTAGGACAGCAATACCAGAGGTTTCATCATTAACTACAAAGCTTGAAGGCATGTAGCCCTAGTTTGAAATGTTATAAGATTAAGATGCCTGAGGTACTTAGCCCCAGCCCCAGGGTGAGACCAGATGTTCAAACTAAGATAACAATCACCGTATCTTTTAAAATGAAAGGAAAGTCACCAGTCCTGTTTTCCTAACCCTGACCCCTATTCTTGTGGGTTAGAATAGCTAATTAGGTGAATCCCAAAGATAAATATCCTAACCAAAAAGAAGGTACTACAATTGGGTTAAAATTAAACTGTCTTGTGACCATGATTTGTGATGGGAACTGTGGGAACTGAAATGTCTTATTGAACTATCTAAAATAAGGTCATAAAACTCCTATAAAACTCCTATAAAAGGTGGATTGTAATCCAACCTAGGGTCAGTGGGTTATTTGGCACAGCTCTTAGTGCAGGCTGACCCTCTGCCAGCAAAGTAAATGTTTTGTTTGTTTGTTTTACCCACTCTTGTGTCTCTGTTTGTCATTTACCAGTTCCTTCTGCAACACTGTGACTCGTGTTCCTACATAACTGATTGTATCCATTTTTAATATGAAATTCTACTACTGCAGGTAAAATGCCCCTGTGTGTAAGCTGCTATGAAAACACAGAGAAAGAAAGAAATATTTAGTTCCTTCTTGGAGGTGTCAGAAAGATTGATGTTTACAGAAGGTTTCACATTTGATCTAAATTTTGAGTAAGGGGAAAATGTCTACATGTGTAAAAGAAAGGAAAGGCACTTCTAGGTGAGGATGCTGCATAAACAAAGACAGAAAGCATTCTTATAGAAGTTCAGAAAGCAGAAATTAAATTGTTATGGCTGTTACAGTGGTTTTTTAAAGAAAATTTAAATAAACTGTTTAAAGGCTGTGTATTATGGCACCCTCCTGTAATCCCACCATTGTGAGAGGCTGAAACAGCAAGATCACAATTTCAAACCAAGCGTGGAAAACTTAATAATTTAGCTAGACCCTGGAGAGAGAGATGGAGGGAGGGATGGACAGAGAGAGAGAGAGAGAGAGAGAGAAGGAGGTCAGGAGGGAGAGAGAGAGAATGAATATGAATAAAAAGTGCTGGAGGTATATAGCTCAGTTGAAGTCCCTGATCAGTTCCCAGTACTGCAAAATAAAGGCAAAGTCAGAACAAAATTTTATAAAACAAACTTGTTTAAAATAATGCAACTGTGTATCCACTTTGTTATGTAGAACAGTGCACCCTATTTCCTGAGAATAGGTGCTATTGCTGCTCAGTCACTTCTCAGTGATGTCTTTATTTACATGATTTCACTCATTAATCTTCACTCATTTCCTTCTTCTTAGCCATTTTTCTCCTGTATAGTAGTGACTGTAATTCATAAAAGGTACTGGTAGTCCTTGGTGGAAAAACACATCCATTACAGGATTTGGTATGTTTTGGTAGCATGAATACTGAACTCTAAGCCGGCTGTCTGGGTACAGGTCCTCGTCTGTCTGTTGGGGAGCTCTGTAAACCCCAGCAAGTTACTCAACCTGTTTTAACCTCAACTTTTTCAACCTGTAAAACAAAATGATTTCTAAGATGCCTCTTATTATATTGATCCTTTCAGATGGCCAAATGTGAGCAGTCCTGTCTTTCTAAAAGATTTGTCTCATCTACTTGAAATAGAACAAATTAAAATATTTATGCCCTAAGAAGAGGCTGCTGGGTGGAGATCCCTAGATAATGGCGATGCAAGAAGAAAAATCTCAAAATAGTGTGTGATAAATTTTACTACCAGTGATAATCTGAAACCAAAATTCAGTTAAATCAGAACCAGAATTATGTATACTTGGCTAATGCTATGATTTTTTAAAACTTGTAATGAAGATATGTGACATGAGACTTACTATCTGAACTATATTTATCTATTATTTTTGGTTGTAGTGGGGTCTGAATCCAAGGCCTTACACTAAACTACATGCCCAACTCTTTATTTTATTTTATTTTTTATTGTGAGACAGGGTCTCACTAAGTTGCTCAGGCTTTCCTCAAACTTGAGATCTTTCTGCCTCAGCCTCCCAAGCAGCTAGCACTACAGGCATACAACACCACACTCAGCCAGGTCAGCCACAGTGTTGAGCGACTTTCAGCACAATCCATTAGTCATGCTTTTATGTTGCTTTTTCTCTTTCATTTCTTTTTTTAAGCCATTTTTTTCTCTATAAGCTGCACGAAAAGAAAAATGACTTTTTTATAATTCTGATAATTGTTCTCAATTTAGGAACATTTCCATATTAAGGACATTTGGCAACGCTTGGAAAATATTGACATCAAATAGGCTAAGAGTGCTGCTAAATATTCTATAATACACAGGACACTTTTCACGTCCCCAACGAAAGTTACATAGCCCAGAATGCTATTAGTGTCTCTTCTGTAAACACTTGCTCTTTTAGAATCTGCCTAGGGCTCTGTGCTTCCTGCTTTCAGCAATGGAGATGCATGGTTTGGGTGAGGTTTGGGCAGATCAAGAGCAGAAATCCAATAAGGATGAACCAAGAACATTAACCTCTTTTCTCCCAGTGAATAAACAAAGACATGCTACCCTCTAATTCTGGGCAATAGTCATTTTCCATCCTTTCTTGTAGCTGTGTTACAAGCATAATGGTAAAAAGCAGGTCTAAAAGGCGAAAGGCCCAGACAGAGAAAGACAGTGTTTCATTACTTCTTCCTTTGGGAAGAGTTCTTTCCCTCAAACTCTAGCTTCGATTGTACCCCAATTGCCCCATCTTACCCCCAATTTACTATAAATGCTAGAAATATGTCTTGTCTGCATTGTGACTTCTTGGAGATCTTTTCCCAAGAGAATTACAGTATTAGGTTGGTTAGGCCCAGATGAGTTCCAAAGAAAGAATAAAAGGTGGGGAGAGAGGGAAGGAAAGACAGTAATTCCTTTTATAATCTGCCTCTCACCTATTGCCTTCTGAGCAGGAGGTGTAGCTGAGTGGGAGAGAGAGCACTTCAACAAGGCCCAGCACTAGAAAAAAAAATCACCTGCTTACATTTTACTGTTTTCATGAACAGAACGGAATGGAATTTCAGCTTGGGCTGGGAACTGCAGATAACTCTAGAAGAGTGTCCCCTGGGAATCACCATTTTTCATGTGTATCATATAACAAAAGAGGTTGAGAACTATTGGTTTATCAGAAACTCAGCGATATCTTAAAGGAAACACAACTAGAAATGTAAATCTGCTACTACAGAAAATATACATGGCAACCAACTTTCAATGTTTTTTAATGGCCTGTATTTAGAATTCATGTCATTGCTCTCTCTTCAAAAAGATATTATTTAAAGCCGGGTATTCTCACTTTCCTTGCTGTTGGGACAAATTTGCCATTTATTATGGTTCACAGTTAGTCTATGGTTGGCTTGCTTAAAGCAAGGGCATGGTGGAAAGGCTTGGGTGGAAGATAGCTGCTCCTGTCATGGTGGACAGGAAGCAAAAGGCAAAAGGGAGCCAGGAAGGGAGATGCATCCTTCCAAGTCATGCCCTGGTGACTGACCAGCCCCTACATCTTAACAACAGATCTGTTATCCTGGCTCCATGCTTTCATCATCTTCCAAAAGCCTCATCTATGACCGCATGAGGCCTTTGGGGATATCCCACATTTAAACCTGAACGAGAGAGCATGCCTGTAATCCCAGCAGTCTGGAGGGCTGAGACAAGAGATTCACAAGTTTGAGCCTAGGCAGTTTAACGATTTAGTGAGATCCTGTCTCAAAATTTTTGAAAAAGGGAAAGAGTGCTAGGAGGTAGCTCAGAGTGAAGCCCTACATTCAATCCTAAGTACTTCTTACACACACACACACACACACACACACACACACACTCACTCACACACTCACATGATAAATTAAAGGACTCTAAGATATGGAATTTGGAACTTTACTTTGGTCACTATGGACACCAGCAGTTCAATTTGACTTCATTTCCATGTAAGATTGATCTGTTACATCAGTTTTTAAGTTTCAGGACTTTGGCTACTCATTTAAAGACCAGAGATCATTTTTCTTATCCCCTGGCCACATTTAAATTAAATGAACTATCTAAGGTTCAAATATGGAAAATGGCCAGGTTATTAGTTTTGCTTTCATTGTTTTATGATTATTTGAATGATTGCTACTGGGAGAAGATAACTTTTGACCCAAAGTGAAATAATAATATGGAATAAATGTAAGAACAGAGGGAACTAGAGAGGTAATTTCTCACAGTGTGTTCTGTGGACATTAATACCAAGGAAGTCAGCAACTATTAAGGCCAAAATAAGTTTAATGCTTTTTTTTAAGAGAAGGAGAAGTTGTCTAGCATGCTTGAGGCCCTTGATTGAATCTTTAGTGCAACAAAACAAAACCACACAAAAAACAAAACTAAACTAAAGATAATTGAGTAATTACTAGTTATTACCTGCATTGGTTTACCAGCCATCCATTCCTGGTAATCTTGCTCCTAGGATTTTGTCAAAGTTCCAAACAGAACTGGAGAGTAAATCTTCCCTTTTCTTATAAAGAAGATTGACAGTGAATATATCCAAGTGAATATATATATGACTTTCCTTTTCATTTGGAGACAAAAATGTAGACATCTCTTCTCTACTAGAAATATTATAAAGTGGTAAGCAGTCAACATTTTTGTAACATTGTAGCTCATGTGATATGATCTTCCCCTTCCATTTATATAATTTACATACATTATTTGGTGAGGCAGGTGGTGGAACCACTGAGCTAAATTCCCAGTTACGTACATCATTTTGTAGAACAAAAACAACTTAAGACTTAGTTAATACAATATTTTCCCAGTGACAGCTTAGCTAAGAGGTAGTTTATGAGGTCCACATATTCACAGGCAAATAGCCACAACCCCAGTCTGCTATTCAACAAAAATAAAGTCAGTAGTTTCCTTGTACATATTCATGGTAGTGTTATTCACAATAGTGTTATTCATAATGGTAAAAAAGTAGAAATAAACTAAATGCCCATTGACTAATTGATGCCATATGCAAAAATATACACTAGGATATATTAGTCATCAGTAAAAGTAGTGAATGAATGATACATGCTACCTTGATGAAGCTCCAATACAGCAACAAAAGATCATGCATTGCCTAGGTGTTGTGGTGCACACCTGTAATCCCAACACTTGGGAGGCTGAGGCAAGAGGAATGTGTGAGTTTGAGGCCAGGCTGGGCTGTATAGTGAAAGGCTAGCCTGAACTAAATAGCAAGAACATGTCTCAAAAAAGAAAATTCAAATGAAACAAAAAAACTAAGAAGACCATGCACTGTATGAGAACTATTTTTACATTTCCAGAATTAGTAAATCCCCTGAATTTCTTTGTAGAATAATGAAAATTATTTGGAAATGGTGGCAATGGCTACACACCTCTGCAAACATACAAAACCCCTATTTAATTATGTGTAGCAAGAACATGTCTCAAAAAAGAAAATTCAAATGAAACAAAAAAACTAAGAAGACCATGCACTGTATGAGAACTATTTTTACATTTCCAGAATTAGTAAATCCCCTGAATTTCTTTGTAGAATAATGAAAATTATTTGGAAATGGTGGCAATGGCTACACACCTCTGCAAACATACAAAACCCCTATTTAATTATGTGTGTTTAAGTGTTAACTGTATGAAGTTGTAAAAAAGTTTGAAAGCCCTGGTTTCAATTCCCAGTACTACCAAAAAAAAAAAAGTTTTTTTATTTTATTACAGAAAATTTTAGAGTCTTTAATAGCTTAATGCAAGTTGTACATATTAAAGAAGAAAATAAAGAATAAAGTGCTTTCCAAAATGATTGGCTCATGGGCTCAACTTCCTCCACCCCACCCTCCAGCACCAGGAAGTAAACTCAGGGCCTCCTATATGCTAGGCAAGTACCCCATGTAAATAATATTCCTACTCATCTATTTAGAAAAATTCTAGTCTAGAATATTTAAACAGGGGCCAGGGATTTAGCTCAGTGGTTCCGCTGCCTGGTCCCGAGTTTGATCCCCCAGTATGGAGGGTGTATATGTAAACAGTGTTTAAAGAAGCCCTAAGCAAAGGGTAGAAGTGGAAGTCCTTAGAATGCATTTTGGTGGAATATTTTGATGGATTTGATGAAATAGTCAGGTCTTGCTACTTCAGCCACAGTTATTGATAAGTAATCCTATAGCTAAAACATATTTTAACAAGCCTTGTTGTGTGTTAGTAAACTCTTAGATTTAATTTGCTCTCACACAAAAGTTATTCTCAAGTGTAAGAGGAAAAGGAGGAAAAGTGTGGAGAGGATTCTCCTGCTTCAAGCATCCTGAGGAGATCTGGCCATCAGTCTTGCCAGAGTAGGTCCTTCTTGGGGGAAAGGCAGTAGGTCTAGTGTAGCGACACCTAGCACGATGAGCCTTTCCAAGTCCTGCTTACTATTTCACAGCTAGCTCAAGGGAAGTGTTTGCTTCTTGTCACACAGCTAGTTGACCACACACCAGGATCACCGTTTCTTTTTCTTGCGGAATCCAACTACCTAATATTTCCTTACAAGTGAAAAATAGTCTAGACAGGTGACTATTCTTAAAAAAAAACAAAAAAAAACTTTCTGGAGGAAGAGGAAGAGGAGAAGTGAAGAAGAAAGGGACATGGGGAAGGATCACACTTTGTTAACTGATTATTGAAAGGGTTCCAGAGATGCTCAACAACTAGGCCACACACACCGAGAGGTCTGACAGGAGATTTTATTCAGGAAGCAGGAGCGGAGAGGGAGAAGGGGCCGAAGAAAGAACAAAGAAAGGAAGGTCCTTTTATTACTTTTGGGCTAAGCTATTGATTATTAATGAAGGGTGAGCTACTTCTAACCTATCACAGGCCAGGTTGCTTTTATGGGTCCAGCTCTGCAGACACAGGGTTCAACTTCTCTGGACCACTGTGGCCTTCGGGGGAGGGAAACCAGAGATAAGGGCATGAGGTCATTTTAGGAGTCAAGATGTACCAGGAGATGGCAGCCTGTGATGGCGGCGTCACAGCGTACTTTAACACGATCGGTTCCCTAACAATTATCAAAAGAAATCATTAGAACACATTTTCTTATTCATCTTTCACAGTTTAGCAGGAGGAAGTGAAAGGCATGGAATGGTATTCTACTGAGAAAATGTATTTCATTATGATGGGCTAAAGCTCAAAACAACCACAACCCCACAGAACTGTTGCATAGATTTGATGTTATCTGATGAATATCTTCGAGGATTTTTTTTTTTAAGAGTATGAAAAATTTATTGAGGGAAAAAAGGCTTCTATCTAAGAGAGACAGAAGAGGGACCGGAAAGTGGGTTGCCCCTGTTCAAGGATTTGGTGAAGTAATGCACAATTTTTTTTTCTGCAATTGGAAAAACTTCTGCAGTTATAGAAACACATATAAGTTCTCTGGCAAAGAAACTTCTGATCAGATGCCCAGGGCTCCTTATTTCAGCAAATGGCCCCAGCATCGATCCAGTTGTCCAAGTGAAAAACTGCTTCCCTGGTGGTTTCTTTGACTCTCATTTCTCACAAGAGTTGAAAGTCTTCCAACTAGCTAACTACAAATTTGGCCTGAAAAATATTTCTAAAGCATAAATCTGACCATATCTGACCTTCCTTGAAAACTTTGGTGGCTTCCTATTACTTACTCTCAGTTAAAAATCCTTAATATGAGCCTCTCCATGAGCTAGACCTCACTTTTCATCATCATCTCTTCTAGTTCCTACACTAGGGGTTGAAGTGGAGAATACAAGTGGAACAAATGTGGGATGGAAATATCTTACCTTCTACCAAGAATGAGAGAGAAACTGAAAGAATTCAGGGCAAGCCAAGCCACAGCTCTGTGAAATGGAGGTTCAGAGGAAGCAAGACAGCTGCAACCGCCTGCCTCAGAAGCTCAAGGACTCAAGTTTGATCCCCGGTACCAAAAAAAAAAAAAAAAAGAAAGAAAGAAAAGAAAAGAAAGCTGCAGAAGAAAAGAGAAGAAGGAAGATATGGAGAAAAAAGAAAAAAGTATCAGAAAGAGTAGTTGGTTCATGGAAGTTTGCTCCAGATAGATAGACTTCTGGTTCCAGTTTCAATCTTTATGTATCCTGATAATATACCCTCCGTTTCCTTGAGGCAATCAGAATAGATTTTCCATTTTTTTTTTTTGTATCAGGAATTGAATTTAGGACTTCGAGCTTGCCAAGTAGGTGCAGTGCCACTGAGCTACATCCTTAGCCCAATTTTCCTTAATCTTTAAAGTGTTTTGAGGGTTGTCTTTGTTTCATGCTGTTATAATCTATTGAAAATACTTATTGTCTGTCTATTGGGGATTGGTTAGATGAAGTATAGTTTGTCTTTCTCAGCATTAATCAAAAGTGGTTATGTAATACTTAAATTTATTGACATGGAAGTTGCCTATATGGTATTGTTAAGCAAAAAAGTAAGTCACAAAACAGTACCCATAGAATTTCTGGTATGCATAAAAATGCATTTGTGGTATGTATTAGAACATTTTAATTTAGTATGTGTGTGTGCACGTGTGTGCAGATGTAAAAATTCTGAAAAGATTAATTCTAAAATGTCAGCAGAGGTTATACTTGAATGAGTGGAATTGTGGGTGATTGTCAGATTTTATTTTCCTATTTGATGATCTGATTTCTTTTTGACCTGAGTATTCATGACTTTCACAAGTAATAGAAATTATGGGATTATTTCCATTTCTATAAAAAAGCAGTAAAAATCCATACTTTTAGAATTTTCCTATGTGGTAAAGATATTAAGGATAAATTATGGGGAAAAAATAAGAACCAAGGAACATCATGTAAAGGTACAAGATCCCAATGATGAATGTAACTGTCCTGTATACCTAAAATGTACCAAAAAACTAAAAAAAAAAAAAAAAGATAACTATCATCTTGGGGAAATAAATCATTTTCGTTTAGCAAACAATATACACCAGCCACAGTGCTAAATGGTGAGAGATAAATAGGACAAGGTCATTGTTTTTAACAATGTATAGCCTATAACAAGGTTATAAATATGATCAAATATAATAATAAATATAAATATTATCTTTAGTAGGTATATAAAAACTTTAATATCAGGAATGTAAATTAGTGACAAAGATGAAACGATTCCATAAAAGACATTCAAATGGGATCTTCAAGACTTAGAGAATGAAAGCAATATGTATTCTAGGAAGAAGAACAAAGTATACTAGGTCTGAGGGCGCTGAATAGAAGTGTGTAAGAGTGTAATACAGTCACATTATTCTATTTTCTTTAAAATACTAACAGTTTTAATATATATTTTAAATGATTCTGATAATACACAGATGCTAAAGAACACTGTGCATATGTTAATAAGGACCAATGTTTCCAAGTCACTACCTCCCCCTGCAATTCAATGTGATCTGTGGTGGTCTCTGGCTTCTGTTGTGTTTTGGGATGCAACGTGCTGCTCTCTAGGGTTCTAACACACAGAGCACAGTGCCTGCATAGCAGCAGTGCGCTGCGTTCCATCTAGCATCATTTTTTTTTTTTTGATACAGGCTTTCACTATGTATTTGAGACTGATTGGGAACTCACATGTAGCCCAGGCTGGTCTTGAACTCACAGAGATCCTCCTGCCTCAGCCTCCTGAGTGCTGGGATTACAAGTGTGAGCCACCATGCCCGGTCAGCATCATGTTTTCTTGACATATACTAGGGGATTACAGTGTGAAAACAACACAGACAATATGCAGAAACTCACAAATTCAGTGGAAAACCAGGCTGGTTAAAAAGTTTTCAGTTTCTGTTTAAAACTTAGATGATGAACAAATGAGGATCTTCTTTAAAGGGCGTTGTGTGACATACAACCAGCTTCGCCTACAGCTGCGTCCTCTGCCTGGAAATCTGTTCTGGAGGACTTCCTGTGATGCCATGCTAGCAGCTGCAGCAGGTGCACCACCACTGCCTGCCCCGCAAGCGTAATGACCCGAGTTCAATCCCCAGTACCAAAAAAAAAAAAAAAAAAAAAAAAAAAAAAAAAAAAAAAAGAAAAAAGAAAAAGAAAAGGTAAATCAATAAGCCTTGGAAAATTACAAGATAATAATTTGAAACCAGACCCAAATAAATGCCCACCGCACTAAATGGGGCCATATTTAATTGGGTCACTCTACAAAACAGTGTCTAACAGAGAAAGCCACCATGAGATGATTAGATGAACAGCAGTGCAGGGAATAAAAAAGAATAGGACAGAAACCTTGGATTTTCTGCCAAGTCCAGAAAAAATGCATTGCAGCAGACTGTGCAGATGCGTGACTGTGTTTTCATTGGTTGCCAATAATCTAAGTCTAGATTTTACAAACTGCAAAATAAATAGAAGCAAAATGTTAAAGAGTTTTGAAAAAATAGATGAGAAGGGGTGACGAACCAGTCAAGATATTTATTGAATCCCTACCAAGTGCCCCTTAGGTCGCTCAATAAATAGCTATGTAATATCACTGACTAATATGTTACCCGCTAAGCAAGAAAGTAAAATTGACAAAAAATCTCCACCTTTTGGCGTTGACAGCTAAAGTGGGGGGTGAAATGCACCAATGTGAAAGAGTAAAGTAACAACATAAGGCAAAATGCTATATACTCTGTCATTATTACCAAAACGATGCTATTTGTAGACAATAAATGTACACAAGAGAAAGATGTGAACCATACAGAACGTGGAGGAAAGCTTCAAAGAGGAAGAGCTTGTGCTGGTTCTTAAAAAAAGCTTGGTCTCAAACTCTATGTCTACCTTGTATTGGCAAAACAGAATAATTCTGAGCAAATCAGGTCACTTCTCTGGATTTTTATCTTCATTTACAAAATAGAAGTTTTAGACTAGGTAATCTCTAAATTACCTTCCTGATTGAAAATCCCTTGATCCAAGAATATAAGAAATACATGCATGAAATGGCTAAGAAAGGATTTTTAAACCATTTCAAATAAATCCAAACATTTGGAAAGAAGTGAGCAGTCCCATAATTTTCAACTGGAGATGTGGCTGTTCATTGTGAGTCTATTTCTTTGCCTCCTTGGTCTCTGATGTGACGTGTCAACGAGAAGTGAATGGAAACGAACACGTGGAGAAATGTTAGAAGTTGGAGGAGGGGTGCTCTGGGCCTTTGTGCTTCCTGGATGAAAAATGTCATGGCCAGAGGTAAAGATGAGAGCTGCGCTGCAGGGCTGGCAGAGAAGCAAAGTGAAGGGCAGCTGTCAGACCAGTCTTAAAGAGTGGGCTTCCAGATCTGTTGATGGATGCTAGGGAAGGAGCCCAGGCCTCCACCCACGCTAAATACGTGCCCTACATTGTGCTACTATTAAGCAGGACTTAATATGGAGATACAGATGCCTGAGCCCCACCAAAGCAACTTTAAAAGGTTATCCTGGCTTCAGAGTTCTACTGGGAGTTGGTTGAAGCTTTCACTGAGACCAAGGGCACAGCACCCTTTTTTCTACTTCCCATCTTACTTTTTTTTTCCTTTCCTTCCCTTCTCTAGGCAAGGGTCCCAAAAACAGTCCCCTCAAAACTTTCTATTGTGAATCTTAATCTCAGGGTGCATTTCCTGGGAAACCTAAACTGTGTAACAGTGCCATGGCTTTATCTACTCAACAGTTCCTAGTGTGTTGGGAAGTAATGTATCTCAAGGAAAAGAAAACTCAGTTATAATTATTTGTTTTGGCCCAATTCTCTGTTTCTTGCTTACAGTTTGTTTACTGCCTACATTAAGAGTGCCCTGTGCAGAACCAATCATATCTCACTTCTCCAGCCACAGTGATGAATAAAGGTAGTGGGCTCATGATCAGGATTGGAGAGTCAGAAGCCTTCCATGGTCATTTTTTTTGGGGGGTGGTGCCGGAGATTGAACTTGGGACCTGTGCTTGCAAGGCAGGTGGCCTTCCATGGTTATTTTTGTAGCAAGAGCTAGAAGAGCAACTTCTGTTGCTGCTGCTCCCCCACCCACACTCTCTTCTCTTCTTTAGTACAGGGGATTGAACCCAGGGCCTTCACACTGAGCTAAATCTACAGCCTTTAAATTTTTTTATTTTAACTTTGAGGCAGGGTTTTGCCAATTTTGTTTAGTTGCAATCCTCCTACCTCAGTCTCCCAGAGTGCTGGGATTACAGGTATGTGCCACCAGGCCTGGCTCCCTTGCTTCTTAAACCTGGAAATGTCAGAAATGCTGGGGCCATATTTCCTGTTTACAAGAAAAATGATCATATGAAGTAGGAGATAATAAAGCCAAGCAGAGGTGGGAAACAGCTTTTGAGGCATGAAATCCCCTCTAAAGCCCTACTTTCTACGAGTCTTCCAGTAGCACTGTGAGCTATCCTATAGTTCTTTATTTAAACTAGTGTACATATAGCTTTTTCATTTACCATGGAAAAATCTTGTTTAACATATTTATGTATTTTTTTCTATGAACTACCATTTTCTCTAACCTATTTCTAGTTTTTCTTTGTTTTTGAGACAGGGTCTCACTATGTAGTTGAGACTGATCTAGAACTCACTACATAGCTCAAGCTGGTCCCAAACTCACAGTGATCCTCCTGCCTCAACCTCTGTAGTGCTGGGATTACAGGCATGCGCCAAGACGCCCGGCTTCTATTTTTTCTTTTCCAGAATCCCACCTTGGATACTATATTCCATTTAGTCACATGTCCTTAGGCTCCTTTTGGTTGTGGCAGTTTTTCAAATTTTCCTAGTTTTGGAAGACCCTGATTTTTTTTTTTTTTTTTTTTGGTACCAGGGATTGAACTCGGGTCCTTGCGCTTGCAAGGCAAGCAGTGGAACCACTGAGTTAAATCCCCGGCCGCTGAATTTTTTTTAACAGTGTTGAGGATCAAGCCCAGGCTTCCAAAATCTAGGGAAGCACTCTGAGCTATACCCCTTTCCCACTTTGACAGTTTCAAGGAATACTGGCTAGGTACTGTACTTTGTAGAATGCCCTATAGCTTCTATTTGTCTGTTTTAGTCTCACGATCAATCAACAGTCATGAGTTTGTTTATTTATTTTTCGGTACCAGGGATCAAACTCAGGACCTTGAACTTGTGAGGCAGGCACAGTGCCACTGAGCTAAATCCCTGGCCCAACTTTATTTTTTGAAGCAAAGTCTTGCTATATAGTTCAGGCTGGCCTTAAATTCACTATGTAGCCTAGGCTGGCCGTGAATTTACAGCAATCCTTCTGCCTCAGCCTCCCAAGTGCTGGGATTACAGGAGTGTGCCACTATGCCCAGGAATGATTAGGAGTTTTTTAGAGGAAGACCACAGAATGCTACCATCATCACATCATCATATCAAGAGTATATGCTGTCAACATGATTTATCACTGTTAATGTTAACCTTGATCTCCAGCCACATAGAACTGACTTAATTTCACTAATATGGGGTTAGGGATTTAGCTCAGGTGGCACCATGCCTGTCTGGCAAGTGCAAGGTCCTGAGCTTAATCCCCAGTACCCTCCTACCAAATTACATTAATATATTCAGTGTCTAATCCACAGGTATGTATAGGGAAAGCATTTATATACTGTCTTGGTGATACCTGGATTGGCCTTAGTAAGTATTGATCAATGAGGTAACCATCAAAATAAAAAAACAAAACAAAACGTAACAAAACAAAACAACCCTAGGGAAGAGTGGAAAGAGGATTGGCTTTCAGATTTCAGCCCTCCCATTTAGTAGATGTATGACTATGGACAATTTGCTTCTTTACCTGTAAAAGGGAATGATAGTACCACATAACGCTTTTAAGCATATGCTGAGAAAATGTATGTTTTGTATATTACACTTTTACATATGTGAGAATCCTGTATGAAAAAAATATTCTTGCAAAGTGTAATGTCTTAAGCAGTTAAAATGACGTCTAGCTGAGCAGAGTAAGGCTAGAGTGGAGGAAGTGGGTGGGTAGGATAATGAGTTCCCATTTTTGCCCTGCTTTCTTTTGTCAAAGTCTGCTTACTATCTTAGAGTAGAGATTTCTTCGGTCTTATGAAGCCAAAGCAAAGGGTTCAACTTTGACATGCACTATTAATAATTTTGGCGTTGCTTCTTTGTACAGTATCTACGTGAGAGAAATTATTTCTCTTTTAAGTTGCAATAATTTTTCCAAACTACAAGATCCTTCCTAAAAAGCTTCCATTTGATATTTTGATCCTGAAGTTTGAAAACAAACAAACAAAAAACAAAAGCAACTCCAGCCTCTCCTTAAACAGGTTAGAATTAGTATCTTTTGAATTCATTTACAAAGGAAATATTCAGAGAAAACAGAAGAGGCAGGGCTTTCTCTTCAACACTGAAATGAACACTGCTCATATAGCAACAGCTAGCCTGGTACTGCAAACAGCAACGGTGTTGAAAACCCAGTGACCTGGATTAAAGCTTAGCTACTTCAGATAAGACATAGTATTCTGAGAAAGTTTTAAAATGTCTTGATTTCTCATTGGTAAAACTGTGTTGTTGAGAGGGTAATCAGAACAACTTGTAAGAGAGCTATTAATTCTAACACAGAACGTTTGCTGTCAGTAGCGCTGCAATGTTTACCAGAAGCGAGGGCAGCTTCTGGACTTTCTACTTGGAAGCCCAGTTGAGGCAAAAGCAGCAGTGCGTTTAAAAACAGGAGCTCATCACATTCTGGAAGTCTTTAGGTTCACGACAGCAGTAACACTGGAAACCAGGCCGGCATCACCTTTCATTTCTAAAGCTTAGGTTATCCTGCTTTTACCTTTAACGTTCGGGGCATCATTATTTTATGGTCTTTTTGTTGTTTTCTTTCCATACCGTTAGCACAGACAAAAAAACAAAAACAAAAACAAAAAAACCCCTCAAAACCGAAGCCGCTACAGAACGTTCCCGGCCACTCTTTTTGGCTGAAGATGTCCTACTGTTGTCCCCACTTCGCGATCGCAGCCCCAGAAGTCCTCAGACTTCTAGGAACTCCCTAGACCTCGCTCTAAGGAACCAAGCAGGCAACGGCTGGAAGAACTCCGACGCAGGCACGGGGCGAACCGCAGTCCGCGGACTTCGACCTCGCGTGCCACCCTCCAGAAGTACCCTGGCAAGACCACGGCCAGCCGGACGCAAGGAAACTACTCTCGCGAGAAGAGGCCGCGACGGAAACCAGAGAGCGGCCCCCTCGGCGACCCGTCCCTGGGATGGGCGGGGCCAAGAGGAGCCACCTCCTTCCGGCTGTTCTCCCCGCCCCGAGCCTTGAGAGGCCTGGCCCGGGTGCGCCCTAGGGCTTCTCCCGGCTTTAGGCGGGGGAGTAGGTTCGGTTCTGGAGCGC